>NC_135712.1:67305643-67605643 GCF_964656455.1 Halichoerus grypus
GGTCCCTGATTGGTTGCCAAGCTCAAAGCCCTATTTACAGTTAATCTATGATGTCCACAACATGCGTCTCAGGGTGTGACCGGCTGTGGCAGAATGGAGGGTGGGTTCCCTAAAACGGGAAGGGGGTGGAATCCCGGAAGCAGTGGAGGAGGCAGCAAGCAGCCCCAGGACTGTTTCAGATAAGGCTCAGGTTGCCAGGACAAGGACAGAAGGTGACCTGTGGTCTCTCATGGCCCAGTGTGGAGCACACTGCTGGGCAAACATGGAGGTCAGTAAATGCCAGGTGAACCCAAATCCCAAACGAACACACCTCTCTTTGTGCCCACTGCAGACTTGTTTTGAAAATGCAAAAAGCAGGATTTATGTTGGTCTTCATGAGCCAGAGCTGCCAGATGCTGAAATAGATGTGGGGACCACACTGCACTGGGGCTCTGTCCCATTCTATCCCCCAGTGGAGGGCTTCCAGGAGCCTCGGCAGCCTCTCGTGGCAAATCCAAGTGCCCGACTCTGGACTCTGAGCCCCTCCCAGGCTGCCTGGCAGCGGTCTCCCTGAACAAGCCAGACCCTTCTTCTTGTCCTCTGAGAATCACCAGGCCCTCTGTCCCAGCTGCGAGAGCCGGGCCACTACACCATCCCAGCCCCAGGCAGGAGGAGTTGGTGTGACTCAAGTGAGTGCTCCACCTGGGGGCAGGCCCACGCTGGGTGCTCCCAGGATCCATCAGGGCGCAAGCTTAAGTGGGCAGCAGGGGAACCCAGACAGGCCAGTTCTCCACAGAATGCGGTGAAGGGCTGGCACTGAATTCCATCACAGGGGCCGGCCACGACCTTACTCTGGGACAGAGGACAACTGAGCTGTATTATGCCTATGCTGACTTCTGCAGCTCGGAAATAGACCTGACACGTTTTCAACAAACCTGTCTCTGACTTTCTCCTATACTCCTTTGGTCCTCTGCTGGGGCTGGTTGGGGACCAGGTCTGCTCTGGGTGCCATGCTAGTGTGGGGAGCTGAGCATGGGGTTGGGGTGTTGGCAGATAAACCATGGCAGATGATCATTAAGAACACAGTCCAGGGGCACCTGGGTGGCTCAGTCGGTTAAGCGCCTGCCTTTGGGTCAGGTCATGATCCCAGGGTCCTGGGATCGAGCCCCCCTACTCAGCAGGGACTCTGCTTCTCCCTCTCCCTCTGCTCCTCCCCTCTGCTGGTGATTTCTCTAATAAATAAAATCTTAAAAAAAAAAAAAAACACAGTCCAGCAGACTGGGTTCAAGTTCCCTGACCTGCTTACTAGTTCAGGGAGAGCCATCCTCAGCCCGGCTAGGAACACCCCCAGACAGGTTCCTGCGGTTTGTGCCACAGCACTTCCAGGGAGCAGCTCAGCTCACCTGGTTCTGTTTCATTCCCAATTCCTGTCCCTTGGACCTAAAAGCAGGAGCAGTGGCCGTGGCCCCTCCACTCACCCACGTGGAGGCGCCAGCTCTGGTTTGCACGCCCGGCCCGGCGAGCTGCCTGCCTTCCCTGAGCGCTTGGGCTTGGCCTGCTGCCCCGAGAGAACACAGAGCCTCTCTGGCTAGATGAGCAGAGGCCCCTGTGTGCCCTTCCTGTCAACCTTCTTATTAATCAGTACCCTTAGGGACCTTATGACAGGCCTAAGCACAAAGCAGAGCAGCTCGTCGCTGTATTTTAAAAGCTGAGTCCAAGTTGGAACAAGATTTAAAGAAATAAAACGGCTGCCTACGCGTTAGTACCTTTCTTAGGGCTCCCAGTCACTGCTTAATCTAATCCCCCACGGCTGTCGTCAGTGGAAGTCAGGGTAGAAGCTCTTCTTTTGCGTATCTTTTGCAAAGATTGCAGGCAAGGGTACCACTCATGGCAGTGCCGTGCCCGGCAGCTGCCGGAACCACGCCATCCACTGCCTGCACACTCTGCCTGCGTGGGCTGGGGGCTGCAGGTGGTCCTTTGGCGCTGGCCTCTGGTGACTCTGCCCAGCCAGGATGAGGGGCGGGGAGTCTCTTCTCCCAAAGGCTGCGGCAGAGGTGTCCCCGACCCTGTTTGTCCACACACCTTCCTATCCCCTCCTGCTGGCGAGGTAGCCAACACCACGCAGAAATCCTGTAGCCAGTCTCCCCGATGACAGCCCTTCTGCTAATTCTTCCAAGGTTCCTCCTGGTCCTAACAATGATTAATGTGTCTGCTAAATCAGTGCTTACACTCCAAACTACCTCCTTTGAGACTCTGAAACAACTAAAGACTCCACTTATACCAAATATCACCAAGAAAAAAGCTTTCCAGTGATTTTAAACAGAGAAAGCCCATCAGGCGCCTTTCCTGCCTGCTTGTGGTTCTTCCTCTCCTCGCTCCCATAGTCTCCTGCTCACCTCTGTACTCTCCCTCCTGTCTTCCTGTTCCCTCCTCCCTGCCACCTGGATGACAGCCTCCCTCTTTGCACCCTGCTTTCTGTGATCCCCCCCTCTGCTCATCCCCTCTCTGGTCCTGGTCACATGGATACAGAGTCCGCAGGAGATTAAAGGGCTGGGTGAGAACAGAGAGGGTCCACCAATTGCTCTTTGCTTTGGGGAGGGCCCCCCAAGGAGGGGGAGTGGTGGCTGGAGATCTGTAGAAGTCCAAGTTCAAAGCCTTGGAGGAAGACAGGCACCCCTCCCCCACTCTGCTCCCTCATAAACTTGGTGTCCTATGAGTTGCTTCTTTAGCGTCAAAAATTAAAATAGAGGTCTTAACTCAATTCATGTTTTGATCCTATACATCTTCCTTAAATCTCTGTCATCTGTTATTTGCCAGCTAGCAAGGAGCAGAGTGGCCGGGTCCCCAGCCTGTCCCTGGCTCATTCTGCTGACTCAGCTGGATTTTCATGGAATTTATCTGCAGTCCCTGATGCTGTAGCTAAAACCTGGTCCAACACACAGACCCCAAATTGGGGATCCTAGTGCCAGCATGCCCCATCTTATTCCTGTCCTCTGGCTCCGAGGACACACACACACAAAGTGCCCCCACACACACACACACACACAGCTCCCTGCACCCTCCAGCCTCACTCACCCTCTCCCCAGGGAGGGCGCCTCCCGCCTGGGAACCAGGCTGTCCTCAAGCTGAGGAGTGTGCTTGGATGGAGAAGCCAAGCTCTCAGATAAAAAGAAAGAAAACCCTGCTGCTCTACCTTGACCTCTGTCATACCTCTTCCTCTTTGTCCCACCCTCTGAATTCTATCATCACTGGCAGAACCCGGGCAGAGCATCCTGAATTAGACGGCCCCTGTGTACACAGGGATGGCTGGGCGTGTCTGTCCCCCGAGGCAGGCAGGGTCCCTTGAGTTGGAGGTAGCACCCCACCATGGTCTCTGCTCATCCAGTCTGCATGCCCCACTGGAAACCTGTAGTTAGCAGGGGCACTTCTCAGCGCAGAGAGCAAAGGGGACCATCGCCTAGCGCTTTCCAAAAAGTACTGAGATCGTTTCTGAGCAACTGAGCCCAAGGATGTGTTGCAGCCACCTGGGAAAGGCGGAAGCTGCTAGAAGGATGTCTGATGAGCTGGTGCCCCACCAGACAGTGCCACGGGAGCACCGGAGGTTCTGGCTGTTCTCGGGGTCTGCTTCCAGACTTTGGGACTCACAGAGAGAGCCCAGGACCAGAAGTCAGGCGCTCTGGCTCCTAGCCCAGAGTTGCTTCTGTGGCTCTCCAAGGTTCTGTCAGGTAACACAAGGGGCGTGGCCCAGTCCTCACACCCACGGAAGGCCCTAGCCCTGGAGAGGCCACATCCCGCACGCTGCCCCACCTGCTACTTACCATCCGCTTCATCTCCTTGGACACCTGGTTGCCCCCTAGGTGGTTGTAGAAGGGACGCTCGGCCCCCCAGTGGGGCGGGTTGTGCCCAATGGAGTTGGTTCTCTGGCGATTCATCTTGGCGATCATGGCCTTTTCTTCTTTCTAGGAGAGTAAAACATATGCATCAGCCTGTGGGCAGAGCCTACCAGGTGAGCCCAAGTGGGGCATTTCTCACCCCTCCTGGGTGCCTGGCCATGTAGGAGTTAAGGCAGGTGTCCCTCTTTTCTGTGCACAGCCTGGAGCCTAGAGTCTGCCGGGATCCTGGAGCTCATTGCGGAAAGCATCCTCAATCCCTTCACACTCCCAAACGCTAGCGCTGGCTGGCCTAGGTGGGAGGTTGGTCTTTTGAGAAAGCAAAGGGGTGTGGGGACAACTGTCATTGTCACAGAATTCTTCAGGGGTGCGCAGAGCCCGGGTCTGAGGCGCCGGGGTAAAGGCAGGTAAAGGATTCCAGTCTCCACTCGACTTATCCCAAACAGGCATATTCTACCAAAGAGGCAGCTTCTGGAGGTTTGGGTCACTAGAACTTGAGAGGCAAAGGCCGATATACATTGTACAAATACACAAGTGGGGCCTCAGCTGGCTCCCACGATCTTGGGATCCACCCACGATCTCGGGATCCACCCACGATCTCGGTCTGTCTGTCCATCCATCCAAATGGGCTCCAGGAGGAAGGTTGGAGAGGCCCTGGGGAGACCTGAGGCAGCCTTCCCCTCAACTCCCTCTCTGAGCCTGGGAAGGGAGCCAGTCGGATCAGGGACACAGAGGGGAGGGGACACAGCCTGCTTCAGCTGACACAGCTCCGGGTGGGGTGAGCGTATGGGGTGTCACTGTCTGTCTCCATTTCATCTTGCTGGACCACCTGTCAGAAGAACAGGACCCAGAGAACCCAGGGTAGAAGGTGAGCTCTCAGCCTGAGTGGGGCAGGAAGGGGGCGTTGAAGACCCTGTCACCTTGACAGAGGGGAGGGTGTGGGAGGGCCTGGGAAGAAGTCAGTTCACTTATACGCTAATCAAAGAGCAAGCAAAATGTGTTCAAAAATGTGTCAAATAAGCCACTAGGCACGCTCCCCAGAGTGTCTAAATGCTCCCATCCCTCTCTGCGGTCTGTGGGGGGCCCACACAGCTCCCATGCTGTTGTGGCAAGTGAGGTTCCCCTGTGATGTCTTTGTCAGGGTGGACACCTGCCCCCAAGGAGCCCCCACATCTACCTTTGCTGTCACCCAAGACTCTCTCTGGACTTTTCTCCCAGCTTAATTTTATCTTTAGTCTAACTTCTTAAGAAAGAAAGAGGGAAGCTTTTCTCTATCAAAGGCTGCTGACCAACAGGTCAATGCGATGGAAAGATTCATCAGTAAAAAGCTTTTTAATCTAGGGAGAAATGGAAAATGTTCTCTTCATTCACTTTAAAAATTAAGAACATGGAACATGACACTATTAAAAATAGAATGCCAAAGTCTGCTAATAATTCAGTTTTATATTTGGGCAAGTGTGGGCTGGGACAAAGGGAGGGAGGAGAAAGGGACTAGAAGGTGAAACCGGGGAAGGACGGTGAACTGGAGAAATGAAGGTGTGTAGGGACCGGCAAAGACACGTGGGACACAGAGAGGCAGAGAAGGGCCCAATGTCCGCCTGGTTCAGGCAACAGACAAGGAGCAGGGAGGACACGAAACAAACGGTTGGACAGAGAGTAGATGGTGGACAGAGTCCTTGCTGTTTCATGTCCATGCCCGGCCTGTGGCTGTGCTGTGGCTAACTGATTTGAGGCCTGTTACGTTTCTGCAACGGAGGCATAACATTCCTGCTTTTGCTGTCAGCCTTTGCAAGCCCTCCATAAAGCTCATGAGCTTCCCGGGAAGCAGGAACCACACTGCATGAGGAATTCACGGCTTGACTCAAGGAAAGAGTGAGAAGAGAAGGAAGTGGATGCCAAGAAACATTCCTCCCTGGAAGAATAAGGCCCTGCAGCCCCCCGGGTTCTCCCACACCCGCCCAGCCCCCCAGCCGGACCCGCTTCTGGGTGCAGCGCAGGATGAGGAAGGTCTCGATACTGTGCTCCTTGAGGTAGGCGTTGCGCTCGCCCCCGCAGCCTGGCTCCACCTCGTAGTCACCATTCAGGTAGTTGAGTGTGGCCTTGGTGATGTGGATGCGCCTGCAGGGGGGAGAGGGGGAGGGACGTGGGGAGAGGAGTGCAGAGAACAGGACTTCAGAACTCCAGCCTTCATGCACAACCACACTGTGACCCACTTGGACACAGTTCAAATCCCACAGCCCCACACTCTGGCTCAAAGGCTAACCCCAACCTAGATCCCGACCTAGATCTCAGTGTGCTGGATCCCTCCGCTGTCATCATCATGGTGGCTCGGGTAGGGCCCTTCCGGGCTCATGGCCACATGGCCACCCTGACCACACTACATCGCACTGAAGTTCTAGCATCGTCAGAGCAGAAGACATCTTTGGCCTGTCAGGAGGACACCGCCTCAGTCCCACAAACTTTGCAAACCTGCTCAGAAGCCAGCAGTGGCTCGGGCTGAGTACAGGACTGAGTCCAGATCCCCCAGCCTAGCACAGAGGTCCTTTTAATACAGGCACTGTTCCTCCCACCGGTCCCTAAGAGGTCACGTGCTCTACTTCCATTCCTCAGAAACACCACGTTTCGTATACCTGTTGCCTGTCCTCACCTTGGTCCCTTGGTCTGGCTCTCTCCTCACCTCACCTTCCTCACCTGTCTGAATCCTGCCCAGTCGTCCAGGCTCATGTCCCACTTCCTTCTCATCCTGGCTACCCCGAAATTAGCCATGGTTCCTCCCTCCTCCAGAACTCTACCCCCACCTATTGCATCACACAACAAGCTGCCCTGTTTTGTGCAAATATCTTCTGGGTGAAGTCTGGGCAAAGGTTGAGAGGATGCTCCCTACAACTTGCCAGGGTGTGGTGCAAGTAATTTGTTAAGGAGAGGAATTTCTATTTAAATTCTGCCAACCCGGAGTTGCAAGTTACCCCATCCTGCCCACCCCAGCCCCATTCCTCACAACAGTCATCGGGCGGGGAGGGGGGCGGGCAGGAAGCTAAGTCTGGGCCCTCACTCACCCTGCCTTGCCTCCAGCTTCCATGTGGTTGGCCAGCGTGACGTCATTAGACCAGACGTCGAACTGCCACTTCCTGAGACCAAGGACACCGCAGTGTACTCGCCCGCTGTGAATTCCCACGCGCATGTTCACGTTCACCCCTGTCACCTCCCGGACCAACCTGGGGATGGAGCAGGGGTAAGGCTGGGAGAGGGTCAGGGGCCAGGCGCACAGAGTGGGGGCGAGGCTGGAAGGCACGGGGTCAGGGGTGTGACAGAAGGTGCAGGGGTCAAAGAGTCATTTCTCTCTGGTCCAACCCAAATCCAGAGTCTGAGACTGTTCCACCTGATGGACAGGGGCTGGGCCCTGGTACTCAGGTGCTGTAGGCAGTGAGGCATCGCTTCCCGGTGTGGCCACAAGGGGGCACAGTGCCTCACACTACAACCCAGACCCCATTGCTTCCCCAGGAAGGCACCTTGGGCCTCCGCTACCCTCAGTCAGTTCAACTGTATTCTGAGGATGCAAATGCATACTAGTGCCCACTCGAGCCAAACAGGGAAGTTACAGCCACTCCAAACCCCATTCATATAATGCTCAGAATTGTCCACATTGCAGCTTCATGGATGTTAGCAGCATAATGGAGCAAGGTGGTTAACTGACCAGGGAGGTTCCCCGTGCTAGAAGCAGCACCAGCTCCCACCACATGCACCACACCCAGGGCTGAGGGCGCCCCCAGGACATGGTGGGCCCTCTGTGGGCTGGAGCGTATGATAGAAGCTGTATTGCTCTGGGTATGCGTGTGAGGCACGGGGTATGCGGAAGAGGGTGCAGGTGCTTGCGGGGGAGGTACACAGTGTGCACTCTTCGGGGCCCGGCATGCTCTCCGATACCCTGGGACAGGCCCACTCAGCCAGCGGCTGAGAAGCTGACACACGACACAGGGAAGAGTTACGTCATTCATCATTTCTCTTGTCCCGGGACACCCCTGCTGGAATGTGCCTTCCACCCACAGTGCCTTGGGCCCCTTGCTTAGGTTGATGATATCTCAGCCTTAGGTTGATAATAACTTTCTGGCTTTACGCCAGGGCCACGTCCTTCATGAAGCCTCTCTTGGTCCTCCCAATGGAAACAAATGTCCCCTCCTGCCCCCCACCCCCATCTCAGTCTGCCTCTCTCACCTGGTGCCGTCCGCTCCGCATGCCTGGTGTCACAGCAGCGGGAGTCCCGGCCTCTCCCTCAACAGACTCCGTGCTTCCAGGCGAGGGCTCGAGGCACTAGCTAGCCCAGGCATGCAGGGGCACTCAGCAAGCACTGCCCAAAGGAGCTCCGCCAAACCCAATGGAGCCGGCCACCTTCCTGGACAGCTACTCTGCCCTCTGCCCTTGTCCGCTGCGGCTCTTCCTTTGCCCCTGCCCAGGCTACTTCTGAAGCTCAGTTACTGAGCCGAAGCTGGGATTATCTCCACATCTTTTAATAACCGCGGCCCCTTCTCTGGCCAGCAGTGACCAAGAATTGGCCAAAGATCCTTTTTGCTATTGCTCCCACGAAGGATGGATTTTCTTACATGGGGACACCTGCATTTGCATCCACCTGCCAGACTGTATTACCCTAGGGAGATGTTTAACCTCCGTGCTTCCAACCTTTCTCACCGGGCAAGAAATGGGGCCCATGGGCTCTACACCTGGCTGGGTGGCCGTGGGACCTGAGAGGCGAGGGAGCAATGCATAGGGCACAGCGTGACGGCCAGCTTGTCCTCCTCTCCTGCAGAGGTGGGGCCACACCTCCCACTGCCCTGGAGTCTGCAAAGTTCTCCCTTCCTACAGGACACGTTCCTCTGGGAAAAGCTTCCCGGCTGCTGCAGGTAGAAGTTGCCCAGGAGAAGGCTCCAAGCCTAGAGGTGCAAATCAACCCTCCAATATCAGGTACTCAGGCTGTGGGACGGTCCCCTCCCAGACGGGCACTTACGAGATGGCCTCAATCATGTCCATGCCCATCTCCACGCAGCAGTGGGCGTGGTCAGCCCTCGCTTCCGGCAGCCCAGAGACACAGTAATAACAATCCCCCAGGATCTTAATACGTAAACAGTGATTCTCCTGGAAAGCAAATTAATTTTAAAAATTAAAAATAGTAGGAAAGAGAAGTGGGAGGGAAAGAAACGGGAAGCAAACAGATTCACCCCGTGCCTGGAATAACTTGCCTTTTAGGGCAGTGAGCACAGACCCAGTGCCGGCAGATGCATGGCCCTGGCCAGCCCCAGGACGGGCTTATCAGGAGCTGAGGGGGGAGGATGGAGGACAGGATGAGCAGCCCTCAGGCATTCCATCCTCCCCAGGCTCAGGAACTCACTTTTATGGTCACTGCTGAGACCCAAGAAGCATGCAGTTGGTCCGATGTCGGGGCAAATAGGGCAGACTTATCAATTCGAGGAAGGCCCAAGTTGAGAGTCAATGTCCCTGGTTCCACTCCCAGGCCCTGGAGAACGCTCTGACTCTTGGCCTAAGGCTCTACAAACAGTTCTCTGGTTCCCCTTCTTTTACAAAAAGACTGAAGCAGGAATGAGGCTTAACCAAAGCTCGTCTGCCCCTCAGCCTGTCTGAGACTTTGACCAAACAGCGCGCTGGTAACCAGAAAGCGTGTGAGTGCTAAGACCCCCCCAGAGCTGAGGTACCTGCCCACTGCTGCGCCTGAGCAGAGGAACGGGCACAGCCGGGGTCACCGTGCGGGTCACAACTGAGCCAGGACTGGGACTGGGATGGGATGTCACTAGTCACCGATTCTCAGCTCTCCAAGTCTGGCCCCCAGGAGTTACTTCACGAAGTAGAACACTGGGACTCAAGTGTCCACGTGGCCTGGATTCTCAGTTAAGGCCCATCCACTGCCCGAGGGCCCAGCATACACCCAACTCCCCTCACCCATGGTCAGTGATAAAACCCCCCAGGCAGGTGTGCGACCCGCCATCTAATGCCCTTGGAGGCCCTGGCGCCACCTCTGACCGGCACCAGCCTCTCATCAATGATCTGATGTTCTGTGAGGGCCAAAGGGAACATGTCTGCCTGTCGGTGGACACTGCAGTGAGCAGCCCCTGACATGTAATGACCCGACAGAGGCCCAGGGCATCACTCAAAGACACAAAAGCTGGAGAGGATGACAGTATAAACAGGGACCAAATGGGTAAATGTGTCATCTACCACTCCACGCCCTGGGATGCTACTTCCAATTTGTGCAAACAGCGCAGAGTCCTCCTTCTGGAAGCCTCGGGGGGGGGGGGGGTGGCGCACAGCTGTCTGCAGACCAGCTGGGACTCAGACTCATTCTCTTACCAGTCTGGCCCAGCTCATCAAGAAAATGGCTCTATGGGCACCAAAGCTGCCCAACCGAACTGAAATTCCTCAGGGGCCTGGGCAGTGTCACCTGCAGGCCTTCCCACGCCCTTCCTCAGGTGGAGGGCTCCCTCACTTGCTCCCTCGTGAGCAACGACAGCATAAAAACATCCAACTGCGTGCGGTGTGAGGACACACAACCACAGCGTGTGCAGCCCCTCTGTGCAGCAGGGCACCTGCCGGCCCAGGGCCCGTCCCTGGGGCTCACGGGGTCTCAGCCGCAGCGCTCTCTCTCGGGCGGCCCAGACAGAGCCCTGGGTGCCGAGAACAGCAGGGAGGGTGACTCACCGCGGCCAGCTTGTCGAAGCGGGCGAAGAGCTCGTTGAGGGTCATGACCAGCTCCTGGGCAGTGCACTGGGATGCCAGGCTGGTGAAGCCCTCGATGTCAGCAAACAGGATGCTGGGGAGACAGGTGGAGGAAGACCCCCATGAGGGAGGAAGGTCACCACCCTGAGCCTTAGGAGGGCTGCTGGCCAGCAAGAGTCCTGGGGAGGGGGGGCTCCAAATGGCTGCTGCGGAGGGCATAAAGGGTCCCTGGCACTGGAGAGTCGAGGATGCTGGCCTCACCATCTGGCCAGGAGACGCCTTCTGTGCTCTCACTGTGCCCTCACTCCCGCCCAAGATGGGGACGGCGGCGGGGGGGCGGGGTGCGTGCACAGAGGCACATGAGGCCTGGGAGTGTGCACCTGCCTGAGTTACCAAAGACAGGTCCCTGCCATTTCTGTCCCCTCTTGGGCCTGCCTTGCTTGACTCCTGAGCAGCCCCCTCAAGGTAGCTGCGGCCTTTGATTCATGGGCTTGGAAAGTGTTTCAGGCCCCAGTGGCAACCATACTAAGGTCTTACTTCCGAGCCCCACAGATAAGGTTTCGGACCCAAGCCCTCCATCCCTAGGGAGTCTCTAGAAGGGACAGACTAAAGAGGCTCAGGGAGGAGAGAGAGAGGAAGACCCAGCCAGCAAGCATGTCTGGAAGCCTCCAAGTTGTCCCTGCCAGCAACGTCAGCCTCATCCCCAGGCACGTAGTCAAACAGAGCAGCTGGTGCCCGCACTATGCACTGTGGATCCTCTGTCCGTCTCTGTGGCTTGTGTTCCAGAGACTGAAACCGTCTTCCTTTTCTTTCACAACACACCGCTAGAGGTGAGGCCCCAGGGCTGGAGTGTGGAAGGGCCCCTGGAGTTTTTTTCTTTAAATGGTCACAAAAATGTAATAATTCTCGTGTACGGAGAGGCTCCCGGTGGCCTGGCTCAGGGCTGGGGGCTTCCAAACTGTCTTCTCGCTGAGTGCTCCAGGCGGCCCTGCAGCGAAGCCTCGCATCTCCTCACAGACGGGGCGGCTGAGCCTCAGAGAAGAAGCTGCAGATGGCAGCATGGTGGGCTCCTTCTCCCAGGCTCGTGTTCTTCCCACTATTCCACAAGGCTCCTGAGGCTCCAGATAGTCTTCCTTTTTTAAATTAGGAATGTAGAACTAAACATAGTTTGTCATTTTATCTGGAAAATGTGTACTGGTGCATTAAGCCTGTCTTTCTCTTCTGATGTTTGACACCTGGGGCCTTACTGACCCTGGGGAACCTGTCGGCCCCAGGCTGGCCGGGTCTTAGAGTTAGTCAACAGCTTGCCTTAGGGTCCAGAGCCCCACAGCCCAGCCAGGCTCTCACACTCAGGCCATGAATCCCCTGCCCCAATCACCCCAGGGACCGGTACCAGACTCGGGACAGTCCCTACCCCCCAGAGCCCACTGAAACGATTCAAGCCCATCCCAAGCCGGCTTACCCTGCCTCACCCACTCCTTCTGGCAGAAACCCCAGTAAAGGCTCTCATCCCCAAACCCCTCTCCCTCTGCCTCCTGACCCACCAGAGCAGCGCTTCCCCACGGGGCCCCACGGTGTGGCGGGCTCCCTTCCCCCGGGATGAGTAACAAAGGATATTTTCAATAGCAGCTGTCTCCTCACCTACTGGCCTTTGCGTACCTAGATAATAAAACTTGCCTTTTAAAACAGTTGGACACTGTCCTGTGCCCTTTATGTGTATGAACTCACCTAAACATCACGACCACCCCATGAGGTCAGAATCCTCCTTTTACAGGGGAGAAAACGGAGGCACAGAGAAGATACGTCACGTGCCCAAGGCCACACGGGCAACCTGGCTTCATGGCCCAGGAGTTGACCCAATAAATATTAAGCTGGTGGCCCCAGAGCCATCTTAAGTGAATACAAGCATAATACAGGGGTCTGGCATTGTAAATGGGGCAGAGGGAGGCGGAAGGGCACATACGGGCCGCCAGGACTCCCCATCAAGAGAGGGCACACTCAGCGGCTGCCTGCCAGCTCACACAAGGGAAGGTGCAAACAGACAAGCCAAATGAGGGGAAAGAAGAAAAGCTGAGGAGGAGGAGGAGGAGTGGAGAGGAGAGATGCTGCCCCGGCAGGACACAGGACTCGGGAAAGAAGACAAGCTGCTCCTGAGTGGGCAGCTAGGCGGGCAGGGGCGCAGAAGATGCAAGGCAGTCAGGAGTCTCCATCAGACCTCCACTGATGCCTAGGGTCTGACCGGGCAGACGGGCTCAGCACCCCGCCCGAGGGGACTGCATGGCGTCTGCATGCTGGGTTAGAACAGCAGGTGAGGGGAGGCTGCCATGTCCCAGATGCTGATCTCAGCTCCCGAACTAACTAGGTGCAGCCCCCTCCCCACCCACCTGCCACCTCTCTGCCTGTCAGTCTTGCAGGCAACTGGCCCACTCCACTTAGGAACAAGAGAAAGTTCTCCCCCAGTCTATGTAAAAGCACCACCATATAGTTGTTCTGGAAATTCTTCTTTAACTCTCAGGAAACCAAAGCTAGTTCAGGTTAGGGTCAAAATCCACGGCTCCAGAGTTAAGAAAGATTCATTCGGCTAGAGTCAGTATCTGGAATGCAAAGCCAGCAGATATCAGGCCCAGCGGCTATTCCATGCTAAGTCCAAAGTTACACAGCGGAAGCCTGGCTTTGGGGGCTGGTGAGACCCCGAAACCCCTGAACCCAGCTTGGCAGGATGACTAATGGGTCCGGTAACCCATGGCACTGGGCTAAGGAGAAAGGGGGGGGAGGAAGGAGAGACACAAGCGTAGAGCAGGGGCTCAAGGGTGGGGGAGTCTGGGACTCCATCGAGAGGTGGCACACTCAGCAGCTGTGACCTCATTGAGCTGTGACCCCACACCTGCTGAGCTCACCTAGCCAGTCAGGAGAGCCCGCCTCGCTCGGCCATGGCTGGCTGTGGGCAGGCCTGCCATCATTCTCCTCCACAGGGGACCTCACTGGGCCTTAGAACACTTTCCCCTACAGCTGCTTTCATCCCGCTAGACCAGTGGTTCTTAGACCTGGGGTCTGTTAGAGATACCCAGAGCATTTATAAGAGTGATCCCAGAGCCCCACACCCAGAGATTCTGGCTTAATTAGTCTCAGGTAGGGCTCTGCTATTGATTGCATGCACTTGCCTGGTTTTGTTTTATTTTAAGCTTCCCTGGTGGTTCTAATATGCAGCCGGGGTTGAGAACCACTGCACTCGTTTAAATGTCACCTCAAGGAGACTTCTATCACCCTATTTGAATCTACAGCCCCTCCCATGTCGGCCTGCCTTCCCTGCATATTCTTCTCCATTGCACGTTTCACTCCTCACTGGAGTCCTGATATTGTTTGTGTTATCCTTATGCTCCTGTTGATCTCTTCCCACTGGTAAGTAAAGTCCTTGAGGGAGGGGTTTTGGCCTATTCCATTCACTGCTACATCCCAGCTACCAGCACGATGTCTGGCACACAGAGTAACTGTTCAATAAAATGTGCCACCGGTGACTGACCGAGGACAGGTCACAACCACGTGTCCTCTGCCCTACCCCCCCCCGCCCCCCCCAGCCCACAGGAGCCGCCTCTATTAGCTTCCTGGGGCTGCCACAGCAAAGCGCTACAGACGGGGTGACTTAGAGCCACAGAAATGTATTCTCTCACAGTCCTGGAGGCTCGAGGTCCGAAATCCAGCTGTCGGCAGGGCCGTCCTGCCTCTGACACTCTGGGCAGAAGCCTTCCTGGCCACTCCCTACTTGCTGGTGGTGGCTCTCCACCCTTGGCATTCCCGCGTTGCAGCGGTGTTACTCCAATCTCAGCCTCTGACCTCACGCGCTGTGGTCCCCGTGTATCCGGGTCTTTATACAGCATTTTCCTCTTCTTATGAGGGCACCACTTACATTGGATTAGGGGCCCACGCTATTCCAGCGTCTTAACCTGATTCCATCTGCAAAGACCCTATTTCCACATTCTCAAGGACCAGGGGTCAGGACTTCAACATATCTTTTAGGGGGACACAGTTCAACCTAGGAGCAGTGCCTAATGTGTATTTGTTGAATGGAAGAGAATATTCATACTTTCAAAGCAAGCCAGAGGCAAGGCCGGTCACTCCAGCAGCTCTTCCTTCAACTCCATGGGGCCTCTTGGGGTCCCGAGCTAAGTCACCTGAGACAGGAGCCCGTGGGGCCAGCAGTGTTCACGGGACTGACGGCAGAACGGTTACAGAGGCCCTGAGCAGCTTCCTGGTCCATGCCAGCAGGCGTGGGAAACAACGCTGGTGTGTGAAGGGCCTCCGGGGGGCTGAGAAAGCCAGAGCCTCCCTCCAACCTGCTGGATCTACTCCTCGTGGCCCCTCCTGGGGTTTTCAACAGCTGCTGAGGAGTCAGGGAGGACGAGCTCCTGGCGGACGAGGCGGTGGTGAGCCGGAGCAGCCAGCCAGCTGGCGAGGAGTGGCTCAGAGCAGGGCTCAGAGCGGGTTGCTACCCCGAGCCGAGGTTTGGACAGGGTCTGAACCCCTGCAGCCTCTCCTACACATTTATGGAAATTCTGCCACCTCCACATTCCCCCCACCTCCTGTCACAGGTGAAGTTACACTCCTCTGATACTGCCTCAGGGGAGGATTTTGCTCGGCGGCTGTCACTCCGGAACCTCCTCTGTTTTTGAGGTTTACCCAACTGCAGACCGTCTGTTCCCCCGGCCAAGGTTTCCTGATCGGCTCTGGGGTGATCCTGAAGGCCATTTTCCAACCACGCCGGGCCCAGACATGCAGTGAGGTCCTCAGTCATCCATCAGCTCCCACGTGAGAGCTCATCTTGGCAACGCGACGGGGCCCTCGTGGGGGCGCGCAGACGCCGGGCCGGCTCCTCCCTAAGCGCCCGCCATCCCCCACTTCTCCTCCACAGGCGAGAGCACGCAGGCGCCGATTCAGCCCAATTACCACCACAGGCCTGTCGGCGCTCTGCCCAGCTCAGCCCAGCTTCTCCACGCGCATGTTTGGGGAAGCGCATTTCCCCGCCGTTGCTCCCTCTCGTACCAACAGGTGCGGTGCCCCGATGAAGATGCTGGAGTCTGACCCTGCTCCTGAACAGAAGCCACATCCAGCAGCACGTGGGACACCCAAGACGCCGAGTTCTCCTCACGGTCTGCGCCTGCGCAGAAGGCAGCGCCAAGGACCTGCTCCTCGGACCTGCACTTTCCGGCACTGCACACAGAGGGGACTCAAGAAATGCTGAGAGGCAAACCGTCTGTCGAGGCAGGCCCAGGAGGGGCGGGGCAGCTGGAGAGACAGAGGTCATTGGGCAGGGGCAGGAAGGGAGTATGGCAAGGTCTCAGGGAGCCTAGCGGGAGCTGAAGGTCGTAGGGAAGCAGGGCAGTAAGTGCCCTGCAGGCCCCAGCAGCATAGCCTGGGGAAGCCCGGCCAGAGAGGAAGGGTCTACCCCCTGCAGCGTGCCCCCCATTTGCTCCAAACCACACAACCTGGGGAGCGTCTTGGGTTCAGGCCCCTCGAACGATAAAGGAGGAGCAGTGGGTCATAGTGCTAGGTGAACACAGTCAGGCTGGTCATACCAATATCTGGCTGACAAAGGACACCATATGACTGGGCATTTTCCAAGGGGGGGTTGTGAAACAATTAGAGCAGGGCGTATGGACAAGGAGCAGCGGGAGAACCTTCTGAGGGACAGGCTGGGAGAGGCAAAGGGGGAAGGCCAATGAGAGAATGCTGAACAGACCGCAGTACATACGGATTCCACCCTGGACAGCCATGCCCTCTCCACTCTCATGGCAACGGGCTACCTTCCTTCAGAAAGTGGAAGGGCCCTGCGACCGGCTTGACTGTCAGGATTGGGTCCAGCGGGTCTAGGGTCAACATATGTCCTAGAATCCCTGTTGCCAGCCTCGGGGCCTCCTGTAGACCCCATTCCAACCCCTGATCCCCTGATCTTGTTTCTGTCCACCAAATCCTACTCCCACCACCCAGACAATGGACCTCCCATCACACTTACAGACTTTATGCTTGCAAAGCCTTGCAAGAGCTGGGGAAACGCAGCCCAAAGGAGAAGCCGAGGAAGGGGGGACGGGACAGTACCAAGACGGAGCAATAGTCAGTGACCTCTCAGTGATAAGTACATGGTGCTTTCTATTGTCTTCTCTGTATTGTTAGCTCCTAATTTTCTTTTCTTTTTAAATATTTTATTTATTCATTTGAGGGACAGGGGGAGAGAGCACACAAGCAGGGGGAGGGGCAGAGGGAGAGGGAGAAGCAGGCTCCCCGCTGAGCAAGGAGCCTGAAGCGGGGCTTGATCCCAGGACTCTGGGATCATGAACTGAGCCGAAGGCAGAAGCTTAACGACTGAGCCACCCAGGCGCCCGTTAGCTCCTAATTTTCTATAAAGAACACACATCCTTTGTAGAATAAAAAAGGTTGAAAACTAATTACATTCTTCTAGGATCTGATTTTAGCACTTCTACCTTCGTGATGTCTTTTCTGACTTACCCAACCCAGGATAATCCTTCTTATTCTGAATTCTTATTAGGATCAGAATTTCAAAGGCATAGCCTGACATATTCAACAGGTCAGTGTCTCTTCACCCTAACTTCTCTCTCTTCCCATCTACTCCAGGGCCCCCAATTTTGAGTCTGAAGTGCTAAAATAATGAGTCCTAGCTGGCTGCTGGCTCCATTCCCCATTGATCCCCATTTGGTGTCCAAGGACAAACTCAGGTCTCTTGTGAAGACCCACCTCCACGCAAGGAAGTGAAGAAACTAAACCGCGTGCATGGTTGGTGGAAAGGCAAAAAGGTGAATTGCTATGGAAAACACTGTGGGCTTCCTTAAAAAATTAAAAACTAGGATTATATGCCATACGATGTAGCAATTTCACTTCTACACATTTATGGAAAGAACTGAAAGCAGGGACTCAAGGAGGAATTTGCACACCCATCTTCACAGCAGCATCATTCACAACAGCCAAAGGTGGTGGCCACCCAAGTGTCCATCCGCAGGTGAATGGATAAACAAGGTGTGCCATACACACACCACGGAGTACTATTCAGCCTGAAAAAGGAAGGAAATCCTGGCCCACGCTACAACATGGACGAACCTTGGGTACATTGTGCTGAGTGAAATAAGCCCTGGAGGGCTTAAGAACAAGTACTGCATGATTCCACTTACATGAGGTACCTGGAATAGTCAAATTCACAGACACAACGTGGAATGGCAGTCGCCAGCGGCCGGGGGAGGAGAGGAATGGGGAGCTGTTGTTTAATAGGTACAGAATTTCGGTTTTGCAAGATGAGAAAAAGTTCTGGAGATGGATGGGGGTGGTGGTTGCACAATAGTATGAAAGGTTAAAATGGCCAATTTTACACTGTATATTTTACAACAAGTAAGATAGTTGATTAAAGAGCAAAGCCCCAACCCCAGTGGCTTCCCCAGGGGGACCAGCTGGGTTATGAGGTTCCCACGGCACTGGGCCCAGCCCGACCTCACTGCTGAGGGCTAGACAGTCCCTAGGGGGCAAGCATGGAATCTTTTCTATCTACTCCTAGTCATACCTGGCAAAGAGTGGCAGCACAATAAATGTGGAATGACTGAGATAATAATATAAAGGCCACTTGTGTCTATAATTGGTATAGCATAGAGCTCAGAATACTTTTCTTAATATCAGGTTGGAGACAGGAATGCTAGGTTTACGGACCATCCCTTATGTGGTCGGTTGCCGGGAATACGACTGGAGGTAAACATTTTTCCTCTCTGCCCACAGGGTGCACAATCCACCCACAGGTATCTGAGCATCGAGGACGCTGTCGCGAGGCCATTATAATTCACAGCCATGCCTCAGCTGAGCCAGACACCAGAACGACCTGGGGAACACAGCCAAGTCCTTGACGGAGACGGGAGAGGAGATGATAACCTTAAAAGGGGGAGGTTCGGGAGAGGTCGGGGAGAGAAGGGAAAGGAGAGGGAAGGAAGGAGGAGAGGAAACCCTCCCCAGACCCCTCCAGACCCCCACTGTGCAGGGATGGCTGTTACCTCATTTCCACCCCTGGGTTAGCAGCTCTTCGGCCAGACCCCTGAGAACGAGGCTGTGATCTGAGCCAATGAGCCAAGACCCCCCGCACTCTATCATGAACCCCTCCCAGGGTCCAAACAGAGGACAGGTGAGGACCAGCACCCCCTGGAGGAGTTGGCTCTCTGGCCCTCCCCACCATCTACAACCTTTAAAAGCTAAGGGCTCTAGCGTGAGGACAGGTCATTCAGGCATCGAGCTGTCTCACTCAGTATGGACCCATATGACAGTGGTTGTATCCTTCAGTACCCTCTCAGGCTCAGATGTCCCCTGCCCCCTGAAACCTTTGGGGTATTGGTTACCTGACCTTGACTCTTACCTTGTACCCTGCTCCACCTCCAGAGGGCAAAGAGTCTGCAGCTACCTCTTGGGTGGGGGGCCTGGCAGGGGCCTTCCATACTCTACCTCATCTGCCCTCCCAGCACCCCTGCAAGGAGTGAGTCCTAGGGCCCCTCTTACGGGCTCTGTCCCTTTGTGGCTTTTATCATAACAGAATAACTGAGTGGTAAGTTTTGTAACATCTATAGATACCCCTAAAAATGCAAAGTCCTACCCCCATTCCTCATGTGATACATTCCCAACTTACTAATTGATCCACGGTTTACTGTAGGTCTTCCTGTACAGAAAGTGAGCTTCCCAGTATCAGAGACAGTGTCCCTCTTAATTCCCATTGCAATCCCTGCCTCTATAGCTAAGTGTCCCACCAGTGGAAGCAGAGGAAAACATCCACTGAATGGATGAGCCAGGGGACATCACTATTCCCATGTTACAGATGAGGAACCTGAGGCTCAGGTTAGGTGACTTGCCCGAGTTCCCACAGCTAGTAAGGGGCAGAGAGGGGTGTGACCCAGGCTGCTCAACACAGACACTCATCTTACTCCGCAAGGGTGACGTCTTGGCAAGGGTCACCTGGTGGCAGCTGGGTTCTGGCAGCATCTGTATGTTTACTGTACCCACGGGGATATGCTATGTGCCTCTAGGTCTGGCCCCTTCCTCCAGCCTCAGTGTCCCTCCTCCCAGGCAGAGCTGCCTCTGCTGGCATGTGCTGGAGGCCTTTGTCCCCAGAATGGGGACAGCACAGCCCCGCTCTGGCCCTCACACTGCCGGCTGCAGGAGAGGCAGGTATCTGGGGGGAGAGGACAGGGAGGAGGGCCCTCAAGCCACAGGCCGGACACCCCAGCCATGGGCCCCAGGCCCCAGCTAACCCGTCCCGCCAGAAGGGCTAAAACATCTCCAGCTGTCACTGTGTGTCAGACAGGAGAGGCTGGGGGCCCCAGGGGGGTCTCCACGGGTTCCTGGGCCTCTGGCCCACCTCAACGCCTTGCCAGCGGTGCTCAGCCCCACAGCATCCAACAGGCTCCTGGCGGGTCCCACGGGGCAACTCTTCTGTTGGGGGCCAGGAGAGGGTGAGGCCACAGAGAGCAGTGCGGTTCTGCTGTCACCCCTCCCTGCCCCGGCTAAACTCTCCCCACCCATTAGTCTCTTCCCCTTCCGCAGATCCAGGTCCAGTCTGTCACACCGCAGGGTTGATTTATTTTTCTTGTGGCCTTGCTCTCGGAGGGGGCTAGAGAGCGGCATGTCATCACCCTCTCTAAATATTATAACTCCGCAGAGAATTGACAAACGTGACTCATCACCCTTCCACTCTCCAGCTAGAGAATCCCCAGGCCTTCCTTTGTTGATAGGAGTGTGATAATCATCACAATAATAGCAGTAACAACGATAATCACTGCTCCCAGTTACAGAACACGTGGCCGGTGCCAGACACCATGCTAAGCGCTTCCCTCACACGTTTTCATCCTCTCTTTGCAACTCTGCTAAGTACGGGAGAGGAGGAGACTGAGTTCAGAGTATCAAGCCCTATCACTCGCCCTGCTCACATGGCCAGGGGACAGCAGAGCCCGGCTGACACGGGGGGCTGCCTAACCCCGGGCCCCAGGCCTAATCACTGCACCATGAGCCCGGCCCCAGAGTGCATCTCTACACTGTGATGTCACCCCTCCACCTACTACTCAGTCACCCAAGTCAAAGGTTCAACCCAAACCAGAGACTAAGCCTGCAATGTGTTTCCATCAAGATCTGCAGCCAGGGCTGCTAACAGAACAGGGACCGGGCCCCCGCGGGCTATTTGCATATGATTGCTTGTGGCTGGCCTCTGATGTGTGCCAGCCACCACCAGCCTGGTGATTTCAGAGTCAGAATTATGTCTGTCTCTATGAAAAGGGTAACATCTTGATTTTTCTCTCCTTTTATCTCTTTGACAGCTCCCATTGATCTTAGCACATCCGAAAACAGAAATACCCCCATTGTGGCTGGGAGTCTAGTTCTTGCCACGTGCACACTCGGGCCACTCTGTGATTAGGGTACTGTTCTTTTAGTTACCCAAAGTCACAGCCTCTGTGGGAGTGGAAGGGTGAGGGGACATCACCCCAAGAGCGGGTCACTCCTTGTGGTAGCCAAAGAGGCCTGAGTCAGCCCCTCTGATCAAACTCCCTTGCTGGAGGGCTGAGGGCCCAAAGCAATGGAGGGGCAGGAGACGGAGGGGTGAGAGGCGCTGGGCAAAGATGCAGAGGTGGCCAGATGTGTTAGCCCAGCCAGGCTGAGAACCTATGCCTTGCGTGCCAAGCTGTTTCTGAGCTGTGAATTTTCTGCCTCCCCTTTGTGTTCGACTTCATACTTTAGTGGAGTCCACCATAAGCTCTGCTGAGCTGAGAACAATCAAGGAAAGCACCTTTTGCCCACGTTGTGTTTGGAACAACGCCAGGGCCGGTGAGGCGGTGAAGACAGGACCGAGAGAGAGAATATCCCAGAAAGGGGGAGCTCAGGGGTTCATATGTGTTGGAACCACTTGGCTCCCACCTGAGCTTTGGGCCTCTGGGATGTGTTCTAACAGGGAAGGCTATTTCTTTGTGTGTCCTAGAGTCCCCCAGATTTCAGGGGTGGCTATCAGACAGGAAAGGCCCTGGTAGGTCCACAGTGTCTGTCTCTCTCTCTCTCTCTCTCTCTCTCTCTCTCTCTCTCTCTAGAAGCCAAACTTCTCTCCTCCCTCTCTTCAGAGTCTCCCCTTGGCTTGGGGGCTTCCCGAGACTCCTTCCCACAATTCCTCATATACACTCCTTTCTCCTGGACATATAAAAAACGGCTAGTAAGACTAGGTAACAACTCTGATATGAAAAAGCTTTCTGAGGGCAGTTGTCCCACTTAACCAGCTCTAGGATCTTAGACAAATTAATCTCTGTGCCTGTTTCCTGTAAAATGGAGATAATAGTACTATCGACCTCTTACATGTATTCTGAAGACTCAGTGAACTTATGAAAGTATTCAGAATAGCGGTGGGTCAAAGAAGGCACTATATGAGCATAACTATTGTTGTGAGCAATTATTCCACCTCGTGGGGGCAGAGACGGGCGTGAGAATTTGGGAACCAACACGTCAGCGCGACCTACCCAGTCCCGGGCCCTGCTTCCCTCTCTGAGCTCGGCTCGGCTCCTGAGCAGGCACGGGGGCTCGGCCGGCGGCAGCCTTCTTCCCGCCGCTGGCAACGCTCTCCCTGCCTGACAGTGGAGCATGCGTGGGCTTCAGGGGGATTGGGGTACCCCAAAAACTGAGGACAAAAGTGTTGTTCAGGTAACCTTTTTCTCCCAAAGGCTTAGAGTCTATTTTGGACAGGACACACGGGCAGAACCAACAGTCTTGGATTCCGGGGCACACTTGGGGACTGGGCAATTCTGCCTAAATTCTGACGGTTTCTACAAGAAAACACAGTGCCCTCCCTCCCCACCCCCATGACCATCAGCCTTGCCTTGAGTGGATGTATATTGGTGTGTGTGTGTACGTGCATGCACCATAATTTATATCATTCCACTTAAATCCCTTTATGAAAATTCAGCCCAAGCCTCCAAAGGGTTCCCTCTCCACCGGCCTTAGAAGATTCGTGGGTCCTAGGAAAACCTGCCCAGGGAGAAAGTCATTCTCTCGAAGGCAGACACAGCAGCTCCCTTTCTGGGCATATGGGAGGATTACTGGGCTCTCCGGGAGCCGTGCTGGATGAAGGCCACTGCATCGCTCCACGTCCCCATGGAGCTCCTAAGCAGATTTTGCACTCTATTAGGCTACATCTGTTTGCACATCCCTGCTGTCAGCAGCTTCTGTCTAGAGAAATGGCAAATGGGCAGTAAAAGGGGAATGGGCTTTGGGGCAAGCCGACCAGGATGCACCCCAGCTTTACAGCTCCTGGCTGAGTAACCCTGGGCGAGGGTCTTAGCCATTCTGAGCTCAATCTCTAAACAAGGGATGCTGATAAGGGTGCCCCCCTTGCAGTGTGGTCAGGAGGACTGACAACGAGGTAGGTAATGCCTAGTGCAGTGCCTAGCACACACTGGCTTAGAAGGCATGGAAGCTGCTAGATGATGATGAAGATTGAGATGATGATAGCGACATGTGGGTCCCCAGTCTGCTTTCTGTCTCCCTTGCTAGGCTAGGAGTTTCCCCAACAGCTGGTGCTATTGCTTTCTCCTTTCTCCTCCTTCCTTCTCTAGCTTTTCCCTGGGGCCTCCCCTCCCATCCCTCGATAATAATTCACTTCACCAACCTCAAGGGTGCCATACGGCCGGGGTGCCCCAGACAACACCCACCCCAAAGCCACAGGCCACCCTGTCAGGCTGTGCTCCCTTGGGAGGGAGCAAGGGGGGACTGTCGTCTCCCTGGGGGATCAGTCCTCCCACCCTGCCGTAGCCCCCCAGCCTCACTCCTACCTCACGTTGTCATGTTTCTGGATGTAAATCTTATGGAACATCATATCCTCCTGCTTGGCATTGATGTCTGCTTTCATCTCCATGGCAACATGACGGGGGAGGACAGACAGCAGGAGCCGCTCCTGGGGAGGGAAGCACACACTTTCATCACAGCTCCCTCCACCTGCCTGGCGGTCCCCTTCCCTCCCCAGGCCGACTCCTCCGCACCTGGGCCCCCCACCTACAG
Source organism: Halichoerus grypus (assembly GCF_964656455.1). NCBI lineage: Eukaryota > Metazoa > Chordata > Mammalia > Carnivora > Phocidae > Halichoerus > Halichoerus grypus. The sequence continues at coordinate 67,329,286 of NC_135712.1, forward strand.
GGCCCTGGGGAACCCCACAGGCTGGCTTGAAATTCGAGGAGCTAACACTTATGTGAGGGTGGGGCTAGCATCATGCCCCCAGGGCTACTTGAACCCTTCTTCCTGGGAGACCACCCGAGTTGTCTGTGCACATACTTGGGGAAGAGCACACCTGGTGAACCTATAGTACTGAGCCCCCTGGAATCCTGGATGTCACCTGAGACCATGTGTGACCGCGGGCAAATGACTGAACCTCTCTGAGCCTCAGCATCCTCCTCTTTAAATAGCGATGGAGCTGTTGAAAGCATTACGTGAGATTCACTCAATTAGTCACCAAATATGTACTGAGCACCTACCATGTTCTGGGCATCATGCTGGGGGCCCTGAGTTACAACTGTGGGACAGGCAAGGTTTCTCCTTCACAAAGCTCCCAGTCTCGTAGGGGTACGGGGTACGACAGGGCACTGCACAGGGGTGCCTGACCTCGGCTGGGGAGAATGGTGTGGTCAGGGAGGGCTTCATGGGGACCAGAAGGATGAGGTTGGGGGTGCTCCATTTCCACGTAGGGGACAGGAGCCCGGAGAAAGGGAAAGCACACGGACTCTGAGAACCCGAGAGAAGCAAAGACCTGTTGAAGAGGAGGTGGGAGAGAAGCAAGGAGAGCGCCAGGGCTGCGCTATGGAGGGGAGGGCCCCGACGTTGCCTCCCTTCCGCCTTCTTCCCCCGGGCCGGCCTGCTGCAAGAGGTCCAGCTGCGTCAGGAATGGGCGACCTTGCCCTGTGCCCTGACAGCCCACTACCCACACCAGGCGCTCTGCCAGGCTGGCTCACAGACTTCTCCCACCTGGGGTGGCTTCACCTGGCTGGCCCAGCCCTCCTCATTCTCCTTCACTTGCCCGCTAGATGCTGGGCCATCACCCATGCGGCCGTAAGACTCTGCTCCTGCATCTTTCTGGGTTCTCTCCCTCCTCCTGCGCGCCACACAGCACATCCCCACCTCTCTCCTCTTTCTGCTCACTCTCGCCCCTATGAGCGTGGTTCCCACCAGCACCTCTGCCCGTCACCTCCTACTCCCTAGCCCTTGTCCAGGCTCCCGAGTCTCCAGCTGCCCCCTGGATGACTGGCCACTACTGCCTTGACACCACACCCCAAAACATGCTCACCTTCCCAGGTTTCCATTCCCCCGTGGCTCTTCAAGTTCCCTGCTTTGGCCCATGTCACCCCCATTCTCCTGGTCACAAGGTCAACACCCCGCCCTTGTAACTGCTTTTACTCTTCGGAACCTCCCCTCTGAGATTCATCCCTGCCCCCTCGGCCCCAGGCCCTGTCCAGCTCTGACCAAGTCCTGTGGATGCGGACTCTCGTCCTTCCTGTTCCATGTCCACCTCCGCTGCCTGGACAAAGTTCTCACCCGACTGTGGGATTCTGGCCGTGCTGTCCCAGCCAGACAACCCCTCCTCAGCCCTCCTGGCTCCCTGTATTGGCCCCAGTCTCTCCAGTACATTGCCTTTGTCATGACACTCCCCGGCTCAAAGCCGCCAAAGCTTCCCTGGGTTCCACCAGCCACAACAAATGTGCATTCTTCTGGACCCAGTGAGCCCACGCCTCTTTATTTTCCACTACAACCCCATTCTACCCGCCCCCTTCCCATGCCTGGCCTGCTCCTGCCAACCCGGGCCTGGCTGCCATCCTTATCCTTCTGAAGCCCCTGTGTCCCAGCCTGCTGTCTCTGATCCACCTTCCACACTGCAAGCCAGTGAGTGATCTTTCTAAAACATACACCTGACCCATCGCTGCCCTGCCTAAAACCCTCCTATGCTTCCTGAAGCTTCCAGAACCAGCCCACAAGCCTAGCCTGGCCTCAAGATTTCCACGATCTGGCTCCCCACTACCCGTCCCTGCGCCCAGCATGCCCTGAGCTCTGTTCCAGATACAGTGAACCGTGGGACACTTCCCAAGCTCCTGGCAGTGTTTCTTTGCCTTCGCACATAAGCTCCCCAGCTGGAAGCCCCATCCTCACATACTGCCGGAACCCTCCTTCAGGGTGCCCCCCTTCCCGGGGGGTAGGGTCCTGGCTCTGGCAGTGGCCTCCCCTTACCACTCAGGGCCTTCCTTCTGAGTCCTTGATCACTTGGCGTGTCGTGGTCTGTTAACAGGGTCTCCCTGTAGTGCGTGCAGTGAGACCCCCGAGGACGGAACTGTGTCATGCTCAGCTCCACAGCTGACAACCTCGGGCCTGGAAAACACTGCTAATCCACTGAAGGTGCTCTCCGTGGGTTAGCTCGGTCTCCCTGAGCATCCGTGGACATGGCCTTCAATGGCTATTTACTGAACTCTCAGTAAGCAGTTCTTGGTGACAGAAACACAAACTAAAATACAATTCTGTGGAAATACAGCACAGCTGGGGGAAAGTGCATTATATACGGTTATATCCATGAGAGACCTTCCCATATTTATAACCACTTCTGAGGCTGAGGGTCAGAAGTGTTGGTGCGGATGGCTGGAGAACAGTTCTGAGTCCCACCATCAGGGGGCACCTCGGAGTGCCCCCCCAAGGACCCAAGAGCAGCACCTTCTGCAGAGGGCAGGGGAGGCCCAAGAGCTACTGGGAGCCTTTCCCCAGGAAGCACGCCTCCCCTCCCTGCTATCTTGGCTCAGAACATGGTAAAGCAAATGAATTTTCTCCCCAAAATCCCTGTGGGTTTGCTGGAATGTCCAGCCTGTCCAGGCCAGTGCAAGTAAACTGTAATGAGCTGTAAAATACGCATTTTACTGGAGAAGGATCAAGGCCCCCGAGTGACAGGGGATATTCCCTGACACAAAAAGGGAAGGACGGCATCCCAATCTCAGGCGAGAGATGCCAGGGCCTGAACTGGGACGAGAGAGGGGGCTCCTGAGGCACGGAGGGGCTTAGAGTAGGGTGCAGAAGGGCGCCAACCTTGCCAGAAAGAGTGGGAGGACTAGGGGACACCGCTGAGTATGGGGTTCGCTCAAGAGTGAGACCAGGAGTTCAGACAGGGCCAAAAGAATGCCTAGGGCAAGCCAGGCCTCCGACTGGACAGCATGAGCTGGGGACCTGGCCAGACACAAGGGCCACAGCAGCAGGGCTGGGCAGGAAGCAGGGACAGGCCAGGCGGCGACTGGGCCGAGAGGGGGTGTGCGGTGCTGGAGAGACACTGCAGAGCCTCACCCCCTTGCTCAGCCATCCCGACATGGCCAGCCCGTGTCATGTAACTCCTCAGGAGGCATCCAGATGGAGTCAGAGACCCTCTCACGCTGTGGTCAGACTGCTGTGCACTTGGGGTGTCCACAGCATGCACTCTGGGCAAGCGAGGAGGGTGCAGGGGACTAGCGCTGGCTAGGCCTTTGTCTTCCTTGTCCCCAAGCTCAAAGGCAGCAGAACTCCACTCATGTTTGTTGGGTAGACGTGAACGTAAGAAGAGAGGAGAACCTGCTTTGGAGTAACTTCATCTCTAAGAGCCACACCTAGTCCAAGTCGAGTAGGGGCCCCGTCACCCTGCTGACCTGTCCACACTCTCCCCTGGGGTCACACAGCCCCATCTCTGGGGCTCCTATCTGTGAGCTATTCAGCTCCAGCCTGTCCCAGAGGCCCCAGACCTCATCTGGTTCACACGCAGGAGAGGGCACAATGGTCCTGAACCCCAAACAGGATGCCGGGCAGCCAGGGAGGGAACCCTGACACAGCCCTCCGTCCTTTCCCTGCCTCCACCCATGAGAGCACACGGGGGCAGCCCCCTCTGCCCCAGCGCTCCCTACGAGAAACACTCCGAGTCTGTGGCCCCTGTGAATGGCTTACTTCCCTGCCCAAACGTTCTCTGAGAGTGAGGTTTAGGGTGAGACAGGACCATCAGCCTTTCTCTGAACCAACCAAACCCCAGAACTTGGCACAGGGAAAGTGCCTAGTGGGGGTGTCCCAGGGGCCGACAGCTCTACCTCTTCTCCTCTCTCCTGGGGAGCACCTTAATCCCAGATGGGAATGCTGAAGCTCTCGTCACTCCAACTCATCAGCACTGGGGAGGGGGGAGCGCCCTCCCCGGTGCCCAGGGTCTGGGTTGTGTGGCTTATTTGCAGCCCACAGGCGAACACTGAGGAGGCAGTAGGCAAGCGCTGGGGTAGAACTTTCTCCAAAGTCTCCAGAGAGCATTCCCACAGAGCCAGAAATGCTAGGCTCCCTCCAGGGAAAACATTCCCTTCTGGCTGGGTCCCTGCCCAGGGAGGTGGGGCTGGGCAGCTACAAGGGGCACAGTTAGTGGGGTGGCAGGTAGCTGGGCTGAGGCAAGTCTGGAGCCTCTGCTCCCTGTAGCCATGCAAGGGCAGGAGGGCCTCACTCACCTGTTGCTGGTTCTCCCGTTGTGAGTGGAGTCGTGCCTGGATGCACTCCCGGGTCTCCTGGAAGGCCTGTCTCTGGGAGACCTCAGCTGGGTAGTGGGTGCAGACACCCACGATGTTGGTGCAGGAGAAAATGAGGACATTGGAGACAAGCTGCAGAGGGACAGATGAAGACACGGAGCTCAGGCCCGGAGTGGGCACCATTCACTGGAGCCCCAACCCTGGCCCCTGGAGTCCCCAGCCCCCGGGTTAACACACATACACCCACCTGCAAGCAAACCAATGCCAAGGACACCCGCCCCTGGCTGGCCACAGGGAGTAGCCAAGCATAATAGGTCAGTCTCTCGGACGTCCTCGAAGCCCAGAGCTTGGCAGGTCTGTGACAGGTTGTGGCCCTATGGAACCGAGTCTCTGAATAATCATACTGTGCATGCCCATGGCCCCAGAGATGAAAAGATTTGGCATACTGGTGAGGCTGTGAGGGAGCTGTGTACATGTTGGGGATGGCAGGGGCATGGCAAGGAAGGTTCCATAAGGGTCATGGGATTTCATTTTTTGAAAGTGTGATAGAGTCCAGCATAGGACTAAGGGCTGCCCTTTTGCAGAGAAGCCTGAGATGATTATTTTTATATTAGCTTATTATTCCCCAGGATCAACTGCAAAGAAGCAAGCAGTTGCTGGCTACCCATGAGATAGCCAGCATTGTGCTGAGTCCCCTGAGGACTGAGAGAAGGATAAGGTCCCTGGCCAGCAGGGGTCAGTGTCAACAGCGGGTCCCCTCTCCTCTTCCTGGACTTCCATTCCCTCTCTGCACCAGCACCGAAGTCCCCTGACAAGTCCGGCATACCAGCCGGTGAGTAACCACTGTCGCCCTCTGCTCCGCACTCAAGCCCTTCTCCGTGCCGACAGAGATGTGTGTGTGGAAAAATACTACTGTCTCTCAGGGTGCAGAGACAAGGCTGGAATTCTTTGGAAAGGAGTATTTACTGAAAAGCTAAGGGAAAACAGAACACAACACTACACACCCCACAAAAGCAAGTTTACACAGCACATCTCATATCCTGGCCAAGGAGCTGTTGAGACCAACTTTTTCTTGGCAGGTGCAGCTCCTGGGATATCTGGGTAAACTGACGCTAGTCCTGCCCTTGCCTCAGGCCACACAGAACAGAAGGCATGCAAAGATGTACAGGCTTCTAGGACTCCATCACTCCCTCCCAAAACTTAGTTCTTAGTCTCAAAGACAGAAGGGAACCCCGATTGACCCCCAGCACCTTCTGCTGTAGCTCCTGAAGCCTTCTGAGACTTCAGCACCTGGCAGTGACCTGGCAGACAGCCCCACACACTCTTCTTCCAGGGGCCTCTTTGTCTCTGGAACCTAGAGACTCTGCATTCAGGTCTGCGTTCCACCTGAAGGCCTTCCCCACCCCGGTACGACCTCCACCCAGGGTCCTCAGCCAGCCTAGGCCTGGAGGCCATGTGGGCCCCATGCTGGATGTGGTGCCATGCTTCCCTGGAGATATCCTATACCGTGACTGTCCCAATCCATGAACAGAAAGAGACTTTGTCTTTCCCATCCCAAAGTCCTGCTCTCTCCTTGGTTGCACAATAAATTCTGGTTTCCTGGCCAAAGGACACTGTGAGCTCCCCTCAAGCACCTCCAGGATACCTTCCAGATGCTTCCTGGATGTGCCTCCAGGGAAGGGGCAAACTCAGATTACCAGCTCCACCAACTCTAATGATGACTCATAACTCCCCCAAACCTCACTCCAACCCCATCCACCTCAGAATTGTCATTTCATGTAAAAACATGGCAGAGAAAAACACAACCTACTCATCATAAGGAAAGAAAACCCCTGCTGTCCCAAGCTTACAATCCAGGTGAAGAGATAAGTGATCAAGACTGACAGAGAACCAGCAATATGAAGCAGAAACAGCCTCACACCAACCAAGAGAGAGAGGAGGAAATCATGGGGAGGCAAGAGAAGAACTCCTGGGCAGGCCATGGCACACTGGCCCTGGGGCTGGGGGCATAGTTGGCAAGTCTGGCAGGCATGGGAAAGGGTATACCTGCAAAGAGTATCCATGACGCTCAGGTTTGTGAGGTACTCGGGGTCCCTGAATAATAACTCAGGCTCTATGATCCTAAGGGGAAGTCCACAGAGAAGATAGAGCTGCAAAGGCAGACCAGAGCCAGAGTGAAGGGACATTTGAATGTCAGGTTAAGGAGGCCTGGCACAATCCTTACACAATAGGAGCATGAAGGACTACTGAAGGAAAGAACAGCAGGATGAGCACACAGCTTCAGGAAGACTCATCAGGGGCAGGAGTAGCATAGGGAGTAGGAGACAGGTCAGGAGGCTGCCAGAGAAGCCCAAAGACCTACATGAGGCCGGGGCCAGGCAAGGCAGAGCTGACTCAGAAGGAAGAGCCCCAAAGACCAGGGGGATAAGGTTCGGAAAGAAATAGACTGTGGCCTACAGTAGTAACCAATGCAAGTGACCAATGCGACAAGCCTCCAGGAAGCCACTGGGGCCCACTGAGAGATAGGTAAGGAGAGAGAATGAGATGAGGAGGTGAAGGCTGAAGGAGCAATCTTCAGGGAATGCTGGAGAATGTTCTAGTTAGGGGATATATTTTGAAAAGAGAGGAAGGTGCCAGATGACTAAAAACAGGAAAAACTGGGAAGGAAAAGATGAGGAGCTACCCTCAGATAGGATAATGTATCATGATAATGCAACATGGCCAAGTGGGGTTTATCCCAGGAATGGAAGGCTGGTTCAACTCTGAAAAATCAAGGTAATTCACCATATTAACAGACTGAATAGAAAAACCATATGGTTATTTCAATAGTTACTGAAAAAGTATATGAAAAAATTCAACATCAAGGCAAGATTAAAAAAGAAAAACTCAACAAATTAGGAATGGAAGAGACACTCCTCAAACTGATCAATGGCATATACAAAAACCTACAGCTAACATCATACTTAATAGAGAAAGACTAAATGTTTCCGTTAAGACCAGGAACAAAGCAAGATCGACCCCTTCCTCACTTTTATTCAGCATGGTACTGGAGGTTCTAGACTATGCAATAAGACAAGAAAAAGAAATAAAAGGCATACAGATTGGAAAGGAAAAAATAAAACTGTCTTTTTGTCACCTGCATGCAGGTGATGTGCAGAAAATCCCCCCAAATTCTACAAAACAGCTACCAGAATTAATAAGCAAGTTTAAAAATACAAGAATACAAGATCACAGGATACTAGTTCAATATATAAAAAGCAACTGTATTTCTATATGTAAGCAATAAATAATCTGACATGAAATTTTTGAAGTACCATTTAAATATCACCAAAGCTATGAAATATTTGTGTATAAACCTAACAAAAAACACACAAACCTGTTCACTGAATACTATAAAACACTGATGAAAGAAAAAAAAAGACCTGAATAAATGGAGAGATATACCATATTCATATATTTGGAAAACTCAATATTGTTCAGATGTCAATTCTCTCCAAACTGATGTATAGATGCAACACAATCATAATCAAAATCCAAGCAGGATTTTTTTTTTAAAGATTTTATTTATTTATTTGACAGAGAGAGAGACAGCGAGAGCAGGAACACAAGCAGGGGGAGTGGGAGAGGGAGAAGCAGGCTTCCTGACAAGCAGGGAGCCCAATGTGGGACTCGATCCCAGGACCCTGGGATCATGACCTGAGCTGAAGGCAAACGCTTAATGACTGAGCCACCCAGGTGCCCCCAAGCAGGATTTTTAAAAAGATATTAATGAGCTGAGTCTATGATTTATATGAAAAAGCAAAATAACTAGAATAGCCAAAATTATTTTGAAAAAGATGAACCAGTTGGAAGACTCCTACCACTCAATTTCAAGACTTACTATTAAGCTACAGTAATTAAGACAGTGCAGTACTGGCATAAGGATAGAAATACAGATCAATGGAATAAAGTTGAGAGTCCAGAAATAAACCCTTCCATTTATGGTTAGTTGATATTTGACAATGGTCCAAGACAATTGGATGGAGAAAGAATATTCTTTTCAGCAAATGATGCTAGGATAACTTGATACCTACATGTAAAATAGTGAGGTTGGATCCCCTACCTCACACCATATATAAAATTAACTCAAAGTGGATCAGAGACCTCAATGTAAGAGCTATAGCAATAAAACTCAGAAGAAAACATAAAAGTAAATCTTCATGACCTGGGATTAAGCAATGATTTCTTAGTTGTGACACCAAAAGCACAAATGAAAGAAAAAAAAAAAAAAAGATAAATTACACTTCACCAAAATTAAAGACTTTTGCTCTTTGAAAGACACAAAGAAAGTAAAAAGAAAACCATCAATGGGAGAAAATATCCGCAAATCATAGATCATACTTTTATTTTTTTGCAAATATATAAAGGCAACTAAAGAAAGGAGAATCTTTTCAACAAATGGTGCCAGAAAATTTGGCTATGCATATGACTAACTCAAACCTCACAAAATACATAAAAATTTACTCAAAATGGTTCATAGGCCCAGATGCAAAACCTGAAACTATTAAACTTTCATAGGAAAACATAGGACTTTGGGTTACACAGAGATTTCTCATATACATCAGCAAAATTATGATCCAATAAAGAAATGATAAATTGAGGGGTGCCTGGGTGGCTCAGTCATTAAGTGTCTGCCTTCAGTTCAGGTCATGATCCCAGGGTCCTGGGATCGAGCCCCGCATCAGGCTCCCTGCTCAGCTGGAAGCCTGCTTCTCCCTCTTCCACTCCCCCTGCTTGTGTTTCCTCTCTTGCTGTGTCTTTCTCTGTCAAATAAATAAATAAAATCTTTTTTTAAAAAAAAGAAATGATAAAGTGATAAATTAGACATCATCAAAAATAAGAACATTTGTCTTCCAAAGACACTGTTAAGATAACAAAAAGACAAGCCACAGAATGGGAAAAATTATTTGTAAATCACATATCTGATAAAAAGACTTGTACCCAGAATTCATAAAGAACTCTCAAAAGTCAACAATAACAACCCACTTTTTAAAAGAGCAAAAGAGGGGTGCCTGGGTGGTTCAGATGGTTAAGCATCCACCTTCAGCTCAGGTCATGATCCCAGGGTCCTGGAATCGAGCCCCACATCGGGCTCCCTGCTCAGCGAGGAGCCTGCTTCTCCCTTTCCCTCTGCCTCTGCCTCTCCCCCTGCTTGTGCTGTCTCTGCCTCTCTCTCTCTCTCTCAAATGAATAAATAAAATCTTTTTTAAAAAATAAAAGAGCAAAAGATCTGAATAGATAATCATCAAAGATGTAAAGATGACGAATAAGCACATAGAAAGATGCTGAAAATCATTAGCCATTAGGGAAATGCAAATTTTTAAAAACAATGAGATACTACTCAGCACTATTAGAGCGGCTAAAATAAAATGACAAAATGAAAAGAAAAAAGAACTGCCAACACGGGTACTGGTAGGAAGGTGGACCACCTAGAACTCTCACACCTTGCTATGAGAAATAAAAAATGGTAGAGCCACTTAAGAAAACAGTTTGGCAATCTCTCATAAAGTTAAACACATACTTACCCTATGACCAGCAAACTCAATCCTAGATATTTGCCCAAATGAAATGAGAAGTTACGTTCACCCTAAAATCTGTGCCGGAATGTTTACGGAGTATGATTCATCTCTAAAATGGAGCGATCTAGTGATAACACACAACAACGTGGATGAGTCTCAAATACAGAATGCTGAGTGAAAGGAGCCACACTCGAAAGGCCATATGATTGCATTTACATGGCATTCTGGAAAAGGCGAAACTATAGGTACTGCAAACAGACCAGGGGTTACCAGGGAGAGGCTGACTGCAAGGGGCAGCAGGAAGAAATCGTTCTGGGTGACAGAACTGTCCCCTATCTTCACTGCGGTCGTGGTTACACATCCGTACGCCCCTGTCAAACCCACAGAACTGTATACCAGTAAGGGTGAATTCTACTGCTTGTAAATTAGACTTTAAAAAAAAGAACGGGAGTAAGATGTGGGAGGGACTAAAAGAGAGAATGTGAACGGCCGCCGGACTGAGAAAAAGCAGCCTTTCCTCTCGCTGAGGCCAGAAAGAAGGGCCAGAGTCTATTTCGGGACATGACCCCCAAGGTAATTATCAACTGGCCGCTGGAGCATCTCAGTCCTAATCCTCCTGGCCTCTCCTGCTGTAATCTGACTCCTACCGCAGCCAGAAGGCCAATAGCAACAGACGGTGCAAATCCAGGTAAAATGATGCCCAGTAACCCAATAGGGGTCCAAACAGCTTTGCTTAGCTTAGTGTGTCTCCGTGTTCCCCTCTCTCATTCACTAAACACAAAACGGGGTGAACAGTTACAGGGTGCTGGGGTGTGAGATGGGTCTTGGGCCAGGTCATTGGGAAGGGTTTTCAGCAAATTTCACTCGAGAGTGAACAAGTAGGAGATAAATATGTTTGTTACACACACACACATCACTCACCGAAAAAGCAGAAATCTGTGCCCTGGTTCTCATAGAGGCTAAGGCTTCTGTGCAGACACTAATGCGGTGAATGAAGAGGAGGCATCAGTCAGCAGGGCAGCAAGGCCTAATTAAGGGTTTGTTGGTTTTCCTTGCGTGGACCTTGAGGGACATATCTAACCACAAGGAACACGTGCCCAGGTGTGCGTGTGTGTGTGCGCGCGTGCACATACTCACGCGTGCGCACATACACCTACACCAGGTAGAGTAATAAGGAGACCTAACAATACAGCAAACCTCAGCCCGGGGATTCGCCTCAGCATCTGCTTTAAAACAAGCCCAGCAGATGGTGTGGGTCCAGGTAGTCTCAGGACCACACCGGGAGAAACCCTCGCTTAGAGGGGAATGTCTGGAATTCTAGTCTCCGCACGGAAACCCAGGGGAGATGCCTATGAATATTTACCAGTCTGGCGGCCATGATGGCGGTATTTCTAAAACCCCAGCACTTTTGGAAACCCAATCTCTCGCTGCCTGCAGGCTTCAGGTTTGATTTGGCCCAGGGTGAAGCTACGGTGCAGCGCCTGCTCGTGGAGGCTGAAAGAGGTTCCAGCAGCGGGGCCTTGGGCACTGCAAACAATACTGCCTCTCTGACTCCGCAAGAGGCTCCCCGGGCTTGCTACTTGCCACTCCTGGGAAAGACGGAAGGCGAAGAGGGATGAGGAACGAACAGGTTTGGAATCAAAGGAAATGAGCTGGAGAAGACCCTCTCACAATCTGCTATCAGGCATGGCTTCTGTCCTGGACAAGTCAGCTTGCTTCTTGCACTGCGATTCATAGGGTGTAGCTGGTGGTGGCGACAGTGGCAGAGATAAGGAATCAGAATACCCCAGGGAACCAGATTTGGTGATGGGGGTGGGGGGTGAGGTGTTCAGTTACATGTGAATTGCAGATAAATAACAAAATTTTTTTTTCTAGTGTAAGTATGTCCCATGCAATATTTGGAACATACTTATACTAAAAAATTATTTGTTATCTGAAATTGAAATTTAACCATATTTTACCTGGCAATCCTAGGAGGGAGCCTTTTCAAACCCGCCCTCCCCCAACTCTGACAACTCTCTCCCCCTTGGCAGGGCCCCAGGACTTTGGGGGTGACCCAGCTCCCACTCCGCCCTACTCCTTCTTCCAGACCCTTCCCTACCCTCTGCGGATCCTGCACAAACAGACCACAGTGCTTTCTCTTCACATCGAAGTCTGAAATCCCCTCAATTGAGGGCAAGCCAAAGCTGGGATCTCATTTTCCAAATCCACCCATCTGGCCACAAGGGTCTAGACAACATCTGGGCTCCTGGGGGCTGAGGACCAGCTCCCCACTGCTCTGGGTATTAGGAAGAGAAGAAAGTTCCTCTCCTGGGACCCAAGCCCTAAAGACAGGCACAGCCCCTCCTGTTCTAGTCCTTTTTTTCTATTTGCAAACATACAAAACTAGCAACCAAATCCCAAATAAAAGGAGCTGACAAGCCTGACAGGAGTTTCTTCCGCCTGCCCCAGATTTCATTTGTTCTACATGGTGCCGGTGGGAAGCTCGGGGGACCTCAGTGGAATCCTATTATGATACAAAATACAATAAATCAAGGAAGGATAATCTTAAATTATATACTCTTGGAAGTCACATCAGCTTGGTTCCTTGTGCACTGCACTGTGCTCAATGAGGTGTTAAATGGCTTTTTAAAAATATTACATATTTTTAACTTTTTAAAAAATCATAGTGATGCCTCTTAAAAATTTGTCCCTTACAAAGAATAAAGACTGCTCTACGCTTTTTTGGTGCTCAAAGCTGCATTATCTCGGCTTAGGGGCTTTCATGATGAGAGTCTCTTTCATGGAGATAGTTGGTTTATCTCAATGGCTCCGGGCAAACAAGACCAGGCTCTCTGCTGTCTTCATTCCCATGGGGTCCTGCTCAGAAGGCACCCCCTCTTCTCCATTCCAGTGAGGATCCAGTTGCTCAGGGCTTGTCAATCTCTCCTGCTCTGTGTCAGAGATCCCCATATCACATCATGACACCTCCTGCCCAAAAGCGTGCCATGACTCCCTATCATCAGTAAGATAAAGCCTCAGTCTCTGCGCTGGCACTAAGACTCCACAAGCCCCATTACCAGCCATACATTCCCCTTCTCATCTCCTACCCCAACCATACGGGCTACCCACTGTCTCTGGAAAATACCAATCTATAATATGATTCTCAAAGTATAATGTTTATTTAATACAATTTCGCTGTTACTACACGCAAGGCATAAAATGTTAACCAATCAATAATTAGCATCTGCTTAATCCATTTTTAGGAAAGACAAAACAGACTAAAACGTGAAGAAAGACAAGTATCTAGGAACGATCGGGTGCATCAATTTACAGCTTTAAAACACTTTCCACATGCACTGTTGCACTGCCTCCTCATCATGTCCTTCTGAGCTAAGCTAGCTGGGTGGCATCACCGCTCTTTCGCTAATGAGGACACCAAGGCTCGAGGCAGGAGCCCTGTCCGCAGCTACACAGCACAGTGGCAAAGCTAAATCACAGATTCTCATTCCAAGTGCAGAGCTCATCCTACTCTACTAGACTAAGCTGTTATTTATCCCAACCTAATTTAGGCCTACTTTGGCTTTATTCTATTTAATAAAGGAACACTCGACTTTCTTTCCCTCTCGCCCCAGGTGCCCCAGGCCTTCCTCATAGATCCTGGTCACATAAAATGCTGCTGATTAGGGACCTGCCCCCAGCCACAGCCTCCAAAACTCGCTCTCTTCAAGGAACCACCACTGTGGGTGAGAAAGGTCCACCCTGTACCTTGGGGAGGTCAAGCCTTTCTCTAGTACAGCTTCCCTTAATTACCTTCGCATTGAGATATAATTTCTATGCCATACAATTCACCCTTTTGAAGTACATAATTCAGTAGTTTTTAGTGTATTCTCAAGATTATGCAACCTTCACCATTAACTAATTCCAGAGCATTTCAACATCCCCAAAAGAAATCCCACACCCATTAATCACTGCTTACTTCCCATCTGCACCACGACCCCCAGCTCCTGTCAGCCCCTAATTTACTTTCTGTCTCGATGGATTTGCTTATGCTGGACCCTTCATAGAAACAGAAGCATATAATAGGTAGTCTGCTTGTCCATCTACTTTCACTTAGCATAATACTTTCAAGATCCATCTCTGTATCAGTTCTACATTCTTTTATGGCCAGATGATATTCCGTAGAACGGATAAACCACATTTTGTTTCTTTATCCATCAGTTACGGGCATTTGGGTTGTGTTGCTATGAACATTCATGTGCAAGCTCTTGCACAGATGTATGCTTTCAGTTCTCTTGGGTATATATACATAAGAGTGAAACTGTTAGATGTTCTAGACTGAATGTTTATGTCCCCTCGCCCCCAAATTCATACGTTAAAATCCTCACCTCCAATGAGATGGCATTAGGAGGTGGGGCTTTGGGGAGCTGATCAGGTCATGAGGGTGAGATTAGTAAATGGGATTCATGCACTTATAAAAGAGATCTCAGGGGCGCCTGGGTGGCTCAGCCGGTTGAGCGTCTGCCTTCAGCTCAGCTCATGATCCCAGGGTCCTGGGATGGAGCCCCACGTTGGGCTCCCTGCTCAGTGGGGAGTCTGCTTCTCTCTCTCCCTCTGCCCCTCCCCCTGCTCATGCTCTCTTTCTCTCTCTCAAATAAATAAATAAAATCTTAAAAAAAGGGTGGGGGAGAGATCTTAAAGAGCTCCCTCTAACGCCCCTTCCACCTTGTGAGGACACAGTGGGAAAATAGCCATCTATGAGCCAGGCAGTGGGTTCTCAGCGGACACTGAATCTACTGGTGCCTTGAACTTGACTTGCCAGCACCCAGAACTGTGAGAAATAAATGTTTGTTGTCTATGCCACGTGGCTTATGATATTTTGTTATGGCAGCCCAAATGGACTAAGATGCGGGGTCACATTGTTAAGTCTAGAAAACATTTTGAGGAACTGCCCAACTGTTCCAAAGTGGCAGAGCCATTTTCTACTCCAACCAGAAGTATATGGGGGTTCTGGTTCCTCACATCCTCCCCAATGCTTGTTTTTGTACCTCTTTTTGATTACAGCCATCCTAGTGGGAGTAAGGCAGTATCTCATTGTGGTTTAGATTTCCTTAAATTTTATTTTATTTTATTTTTTTTTTTTTTTAATATTTTATTTATTTGACAGAGAGAGACAGAGCGAGGAGGGAACACAAGCAGGGGGAGTGGGAGAGGGAGAAGCAGGCTGCCCGCTGAGCAGGGAGCCCGATGCGGGGCTCGATCCCAGGACCCTGGGACCATGACCTGAGCCGAAGGCAGACGCCTAACCGACTGAGCCACCCAGGCGCCCCTAGATTTCCTTAAATTTTAAAGCAAATAGTGACAATAGTAAGTGAGATAGTTTGTTCTGTAACTCAAATAGCTGTGCCTTTAGAGAGAGAGAGTCACACTGGACATTTTATGTTTGTCATCTTTGGTTACGTATTCCTAGGAAGACCCCAGAAGTTGTATACGTATTTGAATGAGAAACAACAGCTTTCACAGAACAGTACTCACTTGAGCAGGATATCCTCTGAATGCACGCAACAAACGCTGACCGAGTACCCAGCACAGAGCACTGTTCGGGGTCTGGGAAAGCTCAGCACTGGCCACCTGGCCCCTGGCCCCCAGGACTGCAAGTCTGGTGACAGAGTCAGGCACGTGCCCAGAGGAGCTGAGAGGAGCCCATGCTACAGGCTGTGGAATCTGGAACTCCAAGTTAGTTTCACAGACACTCAGTTTGCAAAAAATATGGCGGCGGAGACAACAGTCTTAATATGGAGTGTTTTCTAAATTAACGAGAAATAAGTAGAACAGAAAAATCAGTAACGTAGATGAATAAGCTATTCAAAGAAGTAAAACTCCAAATGACTGACAAATGCATGACATGAAAAAAATGTAAAACCTCACTAGCAAACCAAGAAATACAAATGAAAACAATATTTGCCTATTAAACTAGCAATGCTTTTTTCATGGTAATCATATTAGCAAGAATGCAACAGAACAGATACCTTCTATCCATCAGTGGGTATGAGAATTGGTACCACTCTCTTCAGGAAACCAATTTGGGAATATGGATGAAGAGCCTTAAAAATATTCATACTCGGGCGCCTGGGTGGCTCAGTCATTAAGCGTCTGCCTTCGGCTCAGGTCATGATCCCAGGGTTCTGGGATCGAGCCCCATATCGGGCTCCCTGCTCCGCGGGAAGCCTGCTTCTCCCCTTCCCACTCCCCCTGCTTGTGTTCCCTCTCTCGCTGTCTCTCTGTCAAATAAATAAATAAAATCTTTAGAAAAAAATGATCATACTCTTCCCTCGTGCATTGTTGGTGGGAATGCAAACTGGTGCAGCCACTATGTAAAACAGTAAGCAGGTTCCTCAAAAAAATTAAAAATAGAAATGCCATATGATCTAGTAATTCCACTACTGAGTATTTACCCCCAAAAAAAACAAAAACACGAATTCAAAAAGACATATGTGCCCCTCTGTTTATTGCAGCATTATTTACAAAAGCCAAGATCTGAAAGCAACCCAGTGTCCACAGACAGATGAATGGATAAAGAAGATGTGGTATATATCTACAATGGAATATTACTCAGCCATAAAAAGAATGAAATCTTAATATTTGCAACATGGATGGATCTAGAGGGTATCATGCTAAGTGAAATAAGCCAGCCAGAGAAAGACATATACCATATGATTTCACTTATATGCAAAATCTAAAAACCAAATGAACACACAAACAGACAAACCAGAAACAGACCCATATACAGAGAACAAACTGATGGTTGCCAGAAGTGGGGGGTGGGGAGGGACGGGCAAAATGGCTTCAGAGAAGTGGGAGGTATGGGCTTCCAGTTACGGAATGAATAAGTCACAGGGATGAAAAGTATAGCATGAGCTATAGACATGAGACAATTGTATTATAATAACGTGGTGACAGATGGGAGCGACACTTGTGGTGAGCACAGCATAGTATAGACTTGTCCAATCACTATGTTGTACATCTGAAACTAATGTAACATTCTGTGTCAACTGTACCTCAGTTAAAAAATAACATGCTTATAGGCTTTGACCCACAAATCAGTCCCCTCCACGGATTATCTGCTCCACAGAAACTCACTGGCCTGGACAGGGCTTTGTATGCAAGGATGATTAGAAAATTTAACATGAGGAACAGAAATGTTGAACTGGAGAAGAGTTAGGAAAATGATGGTGTTTCAGTACCCTGAAATATGTCACGACCTCTACAATGTTTTATTTGAAGAAGACTGAACATCACGGGGAAATTTTCAAAATCTAATGTCAAGTGGGAGAGGAAGAGAATACAGAATTCCATATTCAACATGATCCCAATCTAAAAATATGTATGTGTCAACAGTGGTAGAATGTCTCTAGGTGGCAGCAGGATTGTAAGTATTTTTTCAGACCTTTTTCTTTAGACCACTGAACACTTTCCAACTTTTATATGTACTACTCTTAAAAGACAAAAATGACAAATTGATATTAAAAAGGAAAAAAATACATGCTTTTACTGTGAGCAGGGCAGGCTGCAGAAACTTCTCAGCTAATAGAGGAGATAAGAATCCAAATGGGCCTGCAAAACCAGACCAAATAAGCCAAATGGGAAAAGAGATTCAAATCAGAAAAAGAAGTCATTTGAGGAGCACCTGGGTGGCTCAGTCAGTTAAGCATCTGCCTTCAGCTCAGGTCATGATCCCAGGGTCCCGGGATCGAGTTCCACATCAGGCTCGCTGCTCAGCGGGGAGCCTGCTTCTCCCTCTCCTTCTGCCTGCCACTCCCCCCTGCTTGTGCTCTCTCTCTCTCTCATTCTCTCTCAAGTAAGTAAATAAAATCTTTAAAAAAAAAAAAAAAAAAGAAAAGAAAAGAAGTCATTTGAGGCAGTGGGGACCAGGAAGGCTTTATGGAGAGGGCTCTGCAGATGGAACTCACAGTGTGGGCAAGATCCAGGCATCCAGGTGGCAGAAACCACATGAATTAAGGAGTGGAGGGACTTCGAAGGGTGCAAGGCTGCCTGGGGAAACCCAGGAAGTCAATACTGACTGGAACAGAACAAGCAAAGGGGAACTGGCAAGAGAGGCGGTGGGGTTCACGGCTACATAGCAAAGGATATCCACGTTCGGGTAAGGAGGTGGCACGTGACCCAGGAAGCCTTAAAACTCTTGGTGGTTGCATTTCCGAAACTAAAAAGTACACTAAATTTTCAATTTCTAATATGTGCATTCATTAAAGAAAATTTCAATTTACTGCCCAACACAACCAGTGTTAACTGGTTCATTCCTCTTCCTTTTTTAATCTACTCAACAGTTTTTTGTTTTCATGAAGCTGTGATCTTCCTGTTTATAATTTAGTATCCTGCTTTTTTCACTAACATTATAACATAAGTCTATCCTCCCGTTATTACAACTTCTAATGCTGCAGCCTTTCAGTAGGAAAATGTGATCAGAGCTGCACTTTGGGAATATTAATTTCATGGCTGGGAAGCAGGCGGCAAAGAGGAAGGTGCTAGAAGTAAAGAGGCCAAACAGAGAGCTGGGCAAATGGCACAGATGAGAAGGACCAGAGCAGAGCCCGAGGGAGACAAGAGGCCCTTCAAAGGGAAAGGGGAGCAGTGTTCAGGATATCCCAAGCAAGCGTCTCAGAGGGGTGAATCTCCAGGGGGAAGGGAAGGGGCTTTGGTTCTTAATCCATGCAGGGGAAATCCAGTGAGGGACTGGTTTCAGGGTGGCCAGAATGAGTAAGACAGTGTCATAAAAGCTAAATGGAAGGGAGAGATTCAAGCAAGAACTGGAGAGCCCACAGTCAGGTGCTGTGGGAGAGGCTGAAGAGATAAAGAGGAATCCAAGGTTGTCAGGGGTCCCACAGGTGACCTCTGAGAAAGATCAGGTAGAGGAGGAGTCCAGACCACAAGGGTGTAAGTCATAAGGGGTGGTGAGGACGACAATAGTGAAGGTGGCTCTTTCTCAGGGTGCTTACGAGAAAGGGTGGGTTACAGCTTGGGTGGATACAGCATGGAGCAGAAGGAGAGGCAGGAGAACCTGGTTCATCCAAAGGCAGAGGGACAGAGGACTAAAGAGGCAAAGGACAGAACTCCACCGAATAGCAGGGCAGTGCTGTCCACAATGGCAGCCACCAGCCATGGTGGCCACGAGCGCTTGAAACGTGGCTAGTCTGAATTGAGATGTGCTGTCAGTATAAAACTCACACCAGAGTTTGAAAGAATGTTTTATATTAATTACATGTTGGTAGGATATTCTGGATATACTGGGTGAAAAAAAAAGATATTGCTAAAATTAGTTTCATCTGTGTTTTTTGTTGTTTTTCTTTTTTAATTTTTTGGCTACTGGAAAAATTAAAATTACGTGTGTGGCTCTCATTATACTCCTGTTGAACAGCACGGCTGGCTGTAGAACAAAGGGGGGCAAATCAAGAGGGACCTGGAACCCGCCATCATCACGGGCTCATTTGCAAAATATCAAACTGGTGTTTGGGAAAACTGAACAGTCGGTGAATCTACCTAGAGCCCCACCTTTGGGCCTCAGACAGACCGGCCTCCCTTCCTGCCCTTTAGGGGGTCATTTTCCCAAGGCTCAGAGTCATTCCTCTGCTGGGCTCAGAACTCACTTTGGATGGCACACTGCACAGCATCCACTCCCTCTGGCTTTGGGGAGCATAACATGTAAAGGAGAAAAGGGAAGGGGTGTGTGGGGCCGAGGCTCACCCATAAGACCCCAAGGGACAGGAAGGTTTCGGATGTGAGCCCAGGTATAAACTGAAGCAGCAGGACTATCTAGCATGTCAACTTCTCTAGCATGTCATGAAACTTGGGGGCTTTGGGAGAACAGACAGATCTAAAACCATGGGGAGAAGGGGCAGCCTAGGAGCAATGAGTCAATGTCTGGAGGCAGCACAGTGTAGAGAAGGGACTGGGGACTTAGGAAGCTAACTTCTCATTCTGGATATACAAAAAAAAAGAAAAAGAAAAAAATTATGTGTGTATATATAAAACCAGAGAGGCAGTGGGTGAAGGCCAAGGTCTCTGCCACCTGGGACAATCCAGGAGTAGCCACAGCCTGAGTCTCTGGCTGCTCAGGCAGGACCCTTGTCCTGAACATACTACCATGAATGGAGACGCCATTCACAGGATGTTCTGAGAAATCCCCTATTTCAAATATTCTGTTCCCAGTTCTCCTGAAATACAAGGGAATGCTCAGCAGTGCAGCATATAGACAGCTGGTTACAGCTGGAAGTCCTACGAAGGTCTCCCTTCTGACCCATGCAGGATCCGTGGGGAATCCCAGGGGAAGCTGGAGTCCTTCAGAATCCGTCAGGCAACAGCCTCCCCACCCACCAAGGTGCGGGGATCACATGTATAAAGCGGTGTGGACATGCAGATACATTCCCACCCAAACCAAAGCAAGGACACAAGTTGGGGTGGAGGGAACAGGGGTGAAAGAGAGGCTGGCCTGGCGGGAGTGCCTCGGAAAGCCTTTCTAGAGAAGCTAGGTGGTGGGTCTGCTCACCCATAAGCAGCTTCTCATGCAGTTCTCTCATCTCCGGGGTAAGGAAGAGTTTGCTTTGTGGCCTGGCAAGAAGTTCTGTGGGCTAGCAGTTTATTTATAATCCAGTGCAAGTGAAATTTCTCTCCTCCAAAAATCTCATCTTGGAGAACAATTATCCCACACCCTCCAAGTTCCCCCACCCCTCAACTTCCTCCTCCCCCTTCCAGGAAAGTCAGACAGGCTTTCATTGTTCCAGGTGAGTGGTGGTGACATAACAGGATGATGCCAGGCTGTGTAGGTGGAGGGAAGGGGCTGACAAAATGCTGGAATCGGATTCAGGGGGGAGAGAAAAGAGCACCACCAAACAACAGAGTTCTGCTTTCCACCCTGCACAGGTGAGGGGCGGGGTTTCCTCGTGCCTCTCCACCCACGAACCTCCTCCCTCCCTCCAGGCCTCACCTCCAGGGCCCATTTTAGGTCTGCTGAATTTGGAAGGAAAACAGGAAAGCTCAAGAGAAAGTGAAACCGCCATTACCCTGCTTACCTAACCTTGACTCGGTAGCGCAACATGCTCTGGGGCTGTGTTGGTCTGTGTGGAAGGCCCAGGCACCCTGCGCGTGCCCCAGGGCAGAGAGGTGCCCTGGCGCTGCTCAAGACAGGTGCCCCAGCAGGGATTCAGGGGGCCCCGGAGGCTACCCCACAGACTGCCTGCAGAGAAAGGCAGGGAGCAACAATGGGCGGAGCACAGTGCTGGAAGTCGGGGGGCCCGGGGGCTAGCCTTGTGACTTTGGGCAAGTCACAGCACCTACTGGGATCTCAAAGCCCTCATCTCTAAAATGGAGTGAAAGTCACTAGCTAATAGACACCGGTGCAAACACGCTCCCCACGTAAAGCCCCGTAGCCGGGCTGGCCATGCTGTGAGTGGCTTGGCGCCCTGAGAACGGGCTGAAAGCCCCGTGGGGCTGGCCAGGCCTCCTCTGGCTCCGAGGCATGTCCTCCTCCTCCTCCGGGACGGGATGGGGCTGACACACAGCAGGCCCTCATAAATGCTTGCTACATGAATAAATGGATGAAAAGGAAGCTGAGGGCTGCTGGGCTCTCTCAAGGCCTTGAATATTCCAGCTCACCTGAGAAGACAGTCCGGGCCCCCAGCAGTCTTTGCTTCAGACACTGAGCACACAGCCCAAGGCAGGAGATGGGGGGGTACAGGACCCCCATCCACAAGGTTGTCAAGGCCTGAGTCAGAATTAAACAAAACGCAGATGACACAGCAAAAGACGGACAAACATAGCACTGACTGCCGCAGCACCAAAGGCCTAGAGGTGGTTTCCAGCAGGGAGATGAGCCATGAGGCAAGTCTGTGTGTCCCTGCGAGTGGGGTGCAAGCTCGGTGGGGCTGGGAACTGGATCTGGGTGTAGTGTTGGGGAGTCCCTTCCTGGCTGGCTGACCATGGCTCTGTCCCTGGGAAATCCCCGGAGGCCGAGCCCGTGAGGGGAGAAATAACGTGGAAATGGCGTTGTGGCGAGGCTGGGTGAACAGCGAAGGACCTGGATTACGGCAGGCCCAGCCCTTCTCCTCCCTGGCTCGGCTACCTCCACAAGTCCTCTTGGGGCCCAGGAAGTTTCTTCTTACGTAAAACAGGAGAAGTGACCCCCTGACTCCCAGATGCTTCCCAAGGGCCCTGACTACATGCTACATGAATCCTGGGAGCCCTCTCTGTGGTGTGACCCAGCGTATCAGAGAGAAAACCAAGAGTTGGCCCCGGTCCAGTTGCCACTCATTCCCAGCCATCCTGCTAACAAGGGGCAGGAAGGGCGCCTAGGGCTGGCACTGAGGCCATGAGGTATGAGGAGTTAGAGGTAAGTCTTCCCCAGGGCCAAGGGAAACATATCCTGGGCGCCGAGGGGTGAGCCATTAAACTCAGCCATTACCGGTACATGCCTATAAAAAGCACCCCGTAGGATGGGTGTGGCAGACATTCATTTGCAGACTGCCCTCCCCACCCCTACCCTCCAGAAACATAATCTCAGCTTGAGGTCCACCTGGTGAGCTCTAGATTATCACACTACCACCTCTTACCACATCCCTTTGGAGTAGATCACTGATACTAATTTTTTATTTTAAAAATCCATTTTTTTAAAGGCTATAGCAGAGACTGGTTGTGGTCTACCTAAATTCATTCTCCCTTTCTTCCAAAACAACACCCAAGTAGCTGGGCACGCAGCTGCTCAGATCAAAGGGGTGTGAGTGGAAGCGATGTGTACGACTCTCCGTCATCAGACCTAGACCAGCACATTTTAGCACTTTCTTCCGGACCGGAACATGGACAGGCTCCAAACCCAGCTCTGACCAAACAGATGGGGATAATGTCCTTGTAGGTGAGAACAACCCCACGGAACTAGACCAGGTCACTTCGACTCTAATTACCTAAGAAAGAAACCCATCTCCTTAAAGCCACTGTATCTTGGCGTCTCTGTGTTATACAGCTTAGCCTTTACCTCAACTAACAGAACAGCAAACAGCAGAGGTTTCTAGATCTGAGCATCCAACGGCAGCCTGAGCCCATCCTGCCTCCTCCTCTCCTAATACTTGCTCCAGTGCAGAAGGGAGAAGCCACGACACGCAGAGTGCGTAAGATGAAGGAAGGCAGGATGGGGCTGGAAGTGTGAACACGGGAAGGCCACTTGAGAAACGGTGGACGGTTCCTGAGGTAGTGGTCCTGACAAGAGCTGGGCCCGAGCCCAGACGCCAGAGCAGAGACAAAGCAGACAGAGTGGCTGGGCTCTCCAGGGCAGAAGGAGGTGCAGTGGCTGCACTCGGCGAGCTGGGAAACAGAGGCCCAGGGGGACGAAGGAGCAGGCTCTGCGTTATCTCAAGGAGGTGAAGCACAGCATGGGGAAAGTACGTGGGAGCTGGTGTCCGAAGACCTGGGTTCAGGTCTCAGCTCAGTTACTTATCAGATGAGTTGTGTTCACGGAGTAACGTCCCCTAGTCAGCCCGAGATTCTTCTACAAAATAAGGATGTACTATCTACTTCTCAGGTCCTGTTGATAAACTAAATAGGGCAATAATATAAAATGTCCAAAAAGCAGTTATCTTCCACTGCCTAACTGGGTTTGAATACAGTGAAAGCAAGAAACCGAGAACCCCAACCAATCTATCCCCAGTCCCTGAGGGTAGTAGGGAGGGGAAGGACATCGATTGGTATTTGTCAAGTGTCTTGAAGCCCCAGGAACGCTGCTGGGTGGCTATTCCCAGAGCATCTCCCAGGGAGGGTGACACATGACCAGACCTGCAGGGGTTCTGAGGCATTGTGCACCTGCCACCCAGGCTCAGAGGATGGGCAGGGCTGGGGGCAAAACTGCTGTTCCCACACCTCTTGGGCAGCACCTCAGGGGTTCCACCCATGAGGAGAAGAGGCCTCCAAAGATAGGGACCGCCCCTGCTGGAGAAGGGGCTCCTCTCCTCCGTCCAGAGGCCTCTTCAGGCTCTTGCCTGGGAACAACAGTCCTTCACTAGAGAGTCCACATGTCCTTTTCCTAAAAGCGGGGAGCTGGGAGGCATTTGGAGAGCCTCTAACTCAGGAATGAAAGCAAAGACCCAAGCTTCTCTAGAGGCTCTCAGCGAGCTGCCAGGACTGGGCCAGCACAGGCTCTTGAACACTTGTGTTCCTGTCTGATGGGCCCTCAGCATTTCCATACAGCGAATGCAGGAAAGCAAAAGTTGTCTGAGTACCTCACCTCAGGAGCAGCCAGGCCTTGGGCTCCGACTGAACTGGGGGGACAGTGAGGGATTTTGCAGAGGTTGAGGTGGCAAAGTCCCTGAGGTCTGTGGTGGGACTAGAAGTGCCCACAGTTACCCTCTTGTCCTTCAGGCTGTCTTCCTCTTTCTTTTCTACAACTCAAGTTCCTTTCTTTCTTTCCAAAATTATTTGAGTTAGTGGAGGAAAGTGAACAGAAACTCAGCCCTTGCCTGGCCCCGTAGGCTGTCCCTGATAGCCCCAACAGCACCCTCTGATGAGCCCACCACACAGACCCTTGGGCTCTCAACCCGTCTGGCCAGTGTGCCTCTGCCGAGGGGCACGTCCAAGATCCTTTGTCTCCTCCTAAAGATGACCTCCTGTGCCAGCCTAAAGCCCTGTCTCTCCTTAGTTCACCCCCATGTTCCCTGCTACCACACTGACCTCTCTTAGTCCCAGCTGCTTATACCCACCCCAACCCCACTGTGGCAAGCCCTCCCCTCCTCACCTCTCCCCAAAGACTCAGCACACTCTGCTCTGACCCCCAGAACATGGGCATTTCCCAGGGATGCCGTGGGATCTGGGAAAACATCATGAAGGCCTGTGGGGCAGAATCTCAAACCCCGAAAGACATCGCCATCCTGAGAGCACCCAGACCAGAGGAGCCCGGAGAGTGCTTTCTTCTCCCCATCTGGAGGAAACAGAGTCCCTCCCAGGGCTGAGGTGGATGGAAAGAGCCCGAGTCCTCAGCAAGGCAGACTGGAGTGGAACCCAAGCCAGCCATACCAGATACTCTCGTTCCCGGGCCACGTGCCTGTACCTGGGATGACAGAGCGTGACAACTCGAGAGGAGAGGAATGCAGCAGCCCACACCCAGCCACCAAACCCTCCCCCCAAAAGCCCTGCCCCCCACCAGCAACAAGGGCAGGAAAGCCCAAGCAGGCTCATGGCTGGCATCAGCCATTCCTGATGGTCTGTTGTGGATCAGGGTCTGCACCAAGGAAGCCACCATGGGAAGGAAGCCTGGGGTGCAGCTTTGTAGTCAGTCCCCTACCTGAAGCAAATGATCGCTCCCCTCATCAATCAGCTTTGCAAGTCTGAATGTTTGTCAGCAGGGCTTTCTTTTTTTTTTTTTAAAGATTTTATTTATTTATTTGACAGAGAGAGACACAGCAAGAGAGGGAACACAAGCAGGGGGAGTGGGAGAGGGAGAAGCAGGCTTCCCATGGAGCAGGGAGCCCGATGCGGGGCTCGATCCCAGGACCCTGGGATCATGACCCGAGCTGAAGGCAGACGCTTAACGACTGAGCCACCCAGGCGCCCCAGCAAGGCTTTCTTAAAGAGGGCCACAGCTACAGCAGAAAGCAGAGCCTGGCAAATCCTCCGTGGCCCCTGGAGCAGCTGAGCCCTGACCAGCGGAGGGGAGGGCGCCGGTGCTCAGAAACGTGGGCACTGCAACACTTGGCCCCGGGTTCTCTCCTGGTCAGTTAAGGTCTTCACGCTGAGAAGTATCCACAGCAAATTACCATGCTGTCAGCCAGGTAGCGCTCCGGGTGCCAAGACCACATCTCACAGAGCCTCAGAACCCCACACAGTGCCTGGCACGTGGCAGGCATTTATAAATGTTTGGTGAGGAGGAGAATGGGCAAACAGGTCAAGGAATGACTGGCTCATCCTAACCATGGCCATTTCTAGGCAGCAGATATGTACATAAGGAATACAGACCGATTTGACCTCAGTATGAGCTCAAAATAATTAAGAGAGGAAGTCTGCTACAAATCATCCAGTGCATTCCAAACTATCAAATGCATTTAGAAATTCTCTGCTGCTTGGTATTAACCATGCCCATTGACTTCATTGCTTAATGCAGCTAACTGGCCTAACACCCAGGGGGTGGGGAACTCTCTTGGAGCCTATGAGTCTAAGCTGGGCCACTCCAGGAGCCAGAACAGAACTGGGAAAACGAGGGCTGAGAGAGGACCAGATTTTCCCCACCCCACCCCAGGTCTCAGAGCAGCAATGCCCCCCTGTCCGGAGGGGCCCTGGGAGCTGGGACAGAGGTCCTTGTGAGTGCCTCAAGTGCTAGCACAAGCCACCTAAGCTAAAACAAAGCTGCTGCCTGGCACTTGCAGGGCTGGTCCGGCTTGCATCAGTGACACTCACCAAGCGGTGGAATTTGGCCAGGAGCCCCCCGGCAGCACAGGATCAGGCCTGAGGGAGCACAGGCCCTGGGCTGGAGTCCAATCCCATTTCTACTGCAGTCACTGGGGAATCTTAGGACACATCTCTTGACCTTTTGGTGCCTATAAAATCAGGATAGGACTTGCCTGTGTTTTTTGATAGAGACGTTTCTACTGACGGTTACGGTCAACTCCCAACTACCCTATTAAAGGAATCAAATCAGTGTGGCTGGCCCCACAAGACATGCTACAGACATTCAAGATGGGGCTCCTGCTCAAGGCACTCTCAGTTAAGGTGGAGAGCACGGGAGAAACCACACGAATAGACGATGAAGAGCAAGATGGCTGGGTTCAGAATGCAGATGTCTCGCATGGGCCCCAGAGGCCAAGACAGGCTTCATGGAGGCTTGTGTGTGGAGCTGAATAGAATTTGGATAGAGAGGGGAAATTTTCACATCAAAGTGACAAGCTTGAAAAATCATAGCATGGCCAGTGTGGTGAAGAGGCCACCCAGCAGGATCAGAAAGTGACAGGAGGGTGCTGCGTATTCGAGTAGCCCAGATGATGAGCCACTGTCTACCCAAATGGGAAGCTTGGTATCACAGCCAACAGGGAGCCACCGCGGATGGGGGTGGGGGTGGGGGTGGGGAGGAGGAGTTTCATGATGAGACAATATTTAATAACAACTAGTATCTACCGAGCGCTTATAGTATGCAGGTATAACCTCATCTGATCCTCATTATAACCCAATGGGGCGGGTGCAGTTAGAATTCCCATTTTACAGACAAAGAAAAGGAGGCATAGCAAGGTTAAGCAACTTGCTCCAGGCCACACAGCTAGGAAGTGGCTAGCCATCAGGCAACACTGCTCCTCACCACCACCGAGAAGGAGAATCGTCTGTCTCTAGTTGCAAAGAAAGGTAGGCACAAAGAGGTCTGCAGACTGGGAATACTGCTGCATTAGGGGGATGAGGATGAGGATAAGGATGGATTAGGATGGAGAGATGAATCCAAGAGATCCCATGAGGGGAGTACTGACAAAAGGACTGACTGACCCCCATCAGGCCCAGGGAGACTTGAATTTCAGGGGACCTGTGACAGAAATGGGAAAGCTGAAAAGTGCACCAGTTACGGGGCAGATGAGTTGGGACTCAAGAGTGGAGAGTCGCCCAAATGGCAGACGCTGGGGCATCTCTCCTTGTCAGGGAGTTGTTCTCCCACACGGCCTAGCCCCACCTTCAGCAGGGCTTTTTTAAGTTAGCCCCACCCTCTCTCTGCCCCCTCCCCCAGTGACACCTCCACCCCTACCAGAGTCCCTTCTCCAGGGCAGCACATCTGTTCCCAGGGGAAACAGCCCAGATCTGGTTAGTGTCTGTTCACGGCCACGGAGTCCAAAGTGGGAGACTGATTATGTCCAAGTCTCTGTGTGTGAAAGCATGCATGTATGTATCAAGATCGTGCAGATATAAACAGCTCTACCTCTGAGAAGGAAGCACACTCTCATTTTTCCTCAGTGGATGACAAACAGAGATAAACCAGGCACGGAGCTTTCCTAGGTTCTGCGGCCAGTAATCGCAGCCAAGAGGGCTTTCCACAGGGTGTCCTTCCTGGAAACTCTGGGCCCCCACAGTCAAGTGTCAAGGCGTCACCCCAACATCACCCCAGCCTATCCTGTCTCTGGGCTCAGCCACTCATCTGAGACAGGCCCCCCTGTTCCCAGTTTTCAGAGCAATCTGGAGAAGGAAGGCTATTTACAACCCAAGGTCAGCAGGTACCATCTTGCTCTTCTGAGAAAAAATGTCTGCAGTTAAGAGTTTGCCGCAAGAATGCATGAGGGGCCAGAGGGGTGAGAGGCCTCTGGCAGGTGGGCTATTCCAAGGGCTGATTTCATCCTTCAGTGTCGCCTGGGGCCCCACTGCGTGCTGGGCATCTGGCATCTGGGGATGCTGGACGGGGCACTCACACGACATGTGGCAGGCTAGGAGTGAACACCTTGCTCATCTGTCCATGTCAGCGTCTGTTCTGGTGATTCTTAGGCACTTGCCATGAGGAAGTCCAGCAGAGTTCCACGGCCGGGCTCCCTGCAGGCCTTCAGAGTAATAGTGGGAGTCCTGGTGGCGACAGTGACGTGGGGGTTCTTCACTTAAAGGTTGAATTCTCTCATGGCTGTCTGGGGGTGTGTGTGCAGCAGACTTGGAAGTCCAGGGCAAGGGGCTGCGGTGGGGTACAGGGGGGACTCAAGGACTGCTTAGAAGTTCTGCCTGTTTTAGCAGGACTATGACTAAGGTGGTCCTCAGTTTGGAGGCCCACAGGATCAAAGAACAAGGAAACACCCTGAGTGTAGCCAAGGTGGTTGCAGTTAAGCTAAGCAGGCTCTGGACCCTGGCACTTCTGTAAGAGAAATCAGAATTTCTTCTGAGGACTACAAGTTCTCTCTGCCCAAGGCCAGGGTCTCCCAGTCCAGGCCATACGTTTTTGAGAAACGCCTCATTAGTGGGAGGAGACTTTGGTTTCTAGAGACCTTTTGTCCAATAGAGGCCTCAGGACATGACCTGCTAAGGGGAAATCACAGTCAACGGCCAGCCCGCCTACCATGTGCATGCCCAGTGGGATCTAAAACACATAACAACAAACCCCTCAACCTTAGCCCCACATGCCCCCAGAGCAAAGGGGGCCAAGTGAGCTAAGAGGATGAAGTGGTCAGGAGAGCCTGGAGAAGAGAAGTCTGGACAGGCAGGTGGGAGGAACCATCGCCAAGCCCTCAGCAAGAAAAGGACAGGAAGAACATGTTTCACTGAAATATTCCCAAAGCCTAATTTTAGACAATAGCTCCTTTCTCTATCAGCATTCTTCCCAGAATTAGGATTCGCATCTGGTGAATTCCCGTCATCCCCTGGGGAAGTTTCATCCTCTGGTGTTTCAAGCATGGAGTGCTTTTTATCTGTGCTGACGCAGACCAATGGAGAGACATGCCCAGCAAGAAGGGAACCTCAGCCCATGGCCTTTCTAAAATCGTGCGTGTGTTCACCCACGCAAACACGCACACCTGTCCACCGCCGGCTGACAAGAGCAGAGCAGACGAGAGCTGGAGCTTGACACAGCAGCCAAGATGATCCTTTCAAAACACAGATCTGATCATGTAAACTCCACTTCCTCTCCCACTTCAAACTGATAACTTCCACGTCTCTTGGAATAAAATCCAGTCTCCTTAACTCAACTACATGTGCGCGTGTCCTCTGCCTCCTTCTGCCTCTCCAGCCTCTTCTCACACTACCACTTGCTATCACTACCCTTGAGTTCAATCCCCGCTCCATCCTGCTACAGGGCTTTTGCATGTGCTAGTCCCTCACCCAAGAAAACCCCACTCCCACCCTCACCCCTCTCTGCATTGTTACCGTCTACTCTTCCTTTAGATGGCAGCCAAATATTCAATTTCTCTGAAAAGCCTTTTCTGACCTCCCGAAGTGCCTGTGACCTCCCCCTAACAGCCACCACAGGCCCATGTCTCCCTCCCTTTCGTGCTGAGTACAAGGGAGAGGTTACCATTGCCAGTGTGACTTCTCATCAGAGAACCACTTCCCTACTAGACGGACAGCTCCATAAAGGCAAAGCCCATCTGCTCACGGTGAAACATCAACGCCTAGCACGGTGCCTGGCACAGAATAAATGCTCAAGAAACACTGAATGAATGAATGAATGAGTGAGTGAGCGAATGAATGAGTAAGAATAACCAGGTCTGGGCGCCTGGGTGGCTCAGTTGGTTAAGCGACTGCCTTCGGCTCAGGTCATGATCCTGGAGTCCCGGGATCGAGTCCCGCATTGGGCTCCCTGCTCGGCAGGGAGTCTGCTTCTCCCTCTGACCTTCCTCCCTCTCATGCTCTCTGTCTCTCATTCTCTCTCTCTCAAATAAATAAATAAAATCTTTAAAAAAAAATAAATAAATAACCACCAGGTCTGACCTGGGCATCTCCAAAGCTAGATCCACAAATTACACTTGGGAACAAAGCTGAAAAACAGCTGGGGCACCCCAGTCACCTGCCCATCTCTTCACCATTGGCCAGGAACCCTTCCTTCTCTAGCAGGGTCACTCAACGCTCATCTTCAAGTTTCAGGCCCTGAAAGGGGTAGACACTCTCCTTTTTCAGATGAGGAAACGCAGTGCCGAAGAGCAGACACCTGGCAGGCGCACAGCAGGGACCAGCGCCCGGACTGACACGTACTACGGTATGGGAACCGGCCAGGCCTTGCCGCAGAGACAAGTACACCCCGGAATGTCCATACGAGCTAAGCTCTGGCTCACTAAAGACGCGATATAGGCCAAGTGCTCTACTCCCTCTGCACCATGTGCCTCTGGGGTCACCGGGGAAAGGCAGGAGAAGGCTGGGGACAGCACAGAGTATCTTCATGGGCCAGTCCCGGACGTGGCACACATTCCGCCCGAGTTCCATAGTCTGCGACTCAGTCAGTCACCGGGCCCCACACTCCCTGTGACGGAGGCTGCAGGACCCATAAAGAGGGAATGGCATGGAGAACACGTCCCCACCACTGCTCTGCTGCTCCTCACTAGAGCTACTTCCAGCCAGAGCCCTAAAGTGACCCATAGCCTCCACTCGCCAAGTGGCCCCATGTCCCTCAGGGGAGGACAAAGCTCCCTACCCTGAGACGGTAGACTGACCAGGAACCCAGTTTCCCAGAGCAGAGAGCCCCCAGGCAGAGACCAGCAAGTGGTCTTCCAGACTGATGTGGGGGCTGAGTGATAATGAAGACCACACCCTGGTGGCCTGAGCATGCCCACCTTACTCCCCAGAGGCTCCAGATGGTCAGGCGGATCCCGTCCTGTGGGGGGCAGCTTGAGGCTATCCTGGGAAAGCCCCACTACCATGTGGAAACTGGGGGCTCGTATCCTGGTCATCTGCCTGAGATGCCAAGGGAGGGCCAGGGGGAAGAAGCCCCGGCAAAGAAAGCTACCTGTGGCTCAGGTCCTGGCCCTAGTCGAACTGGTCAAATGTCTTTAGTTGTGTATCTTCACGCCTTTGTTTGCTGAAAGGTAAAATGAAGATGCTCTGCATCCACCCTACCCTATGGCCCAGGGTTAGTGTGCAGATCAAGGAAGAGAAGTGAAAAATGATGTTCAGATAAAAGTGATATCAGTTATTATAGAGTCACCTAAAGCTCGGGGGGTGGGAGGCTTCTCTTTGGCCGTCCTCTGACTCTGCACACCAGGTCTGTGCTGCCGATGCCCTGTCCCACACTCTCATTTTCTGAGCGTCCTAGCCTAGGAAGTCAGGCTGAGATTCTCCAAGCGAAGTGAATTCCTGGCACTGGCTGGCTCCCTTGTTCTACGGGACGCGGACACGGCATCAGACACAAATGTTCACTTTAAACGTTGCTCTCGCCCACCACACCGGTGTCCACCGTCTCCAGCCAAGGGAGACAGCACCACTCGTAGGCACTCTGGGATCACATCTGGTCTTATCCCGGCAGAGGTACCGGAGCTGGAGAGTGGGGCTGATATGGGGTGCTGCGGGTACAGGGGCCCCAGAGTGGGGGAGGGGAGAGCAGGAGGAGGGGACCTCACGAACCATGCAAGGCTGAGCCTGGGCCAGGGTCCCTAGGGCCGAGACCTCCTCTCCAGGAGAACTTCTGAGACAATTCTCTGGAAATAACATGGAGTCTCTCCACTCTGCGGAGGGGAGTGTGATGAGGTAAGAAAGGAACAGAAGTGCAGGAGGCGAGAGGCTTCAGGCCCACAGAGCAGGTGGGTTTTCAAGAACTTTGAGAGAATCTAGGAGAGCAATTGCTGCTGCTTGGGGTGGGGGTGCGGAAATGAGGGAGACAGGAAGGGGAGGAGAAGGTGTGAGCGGAGAGTGGGTGAGGCAGACAATGAAGGCTGTCAGGAGAGGCTTGTGTGACAGCTCGGAGCGTGGGATGGGCGTGTGGGTGAGGGTGGGGTCGCCTCATGGGGGCTCCGAGAAGCAGGAGGTGCTGGGTAACTGCAAAGGTGAGAAACCCAGCCAGGGCCCCAGGTCTGAGGCAGCTTCTGATCAGACTGCCTGAACAACAGCCTCCAAAAGTTTCTGAAACTGCATTTGTCTTTCCGTTTAAGGATCTCACCACAGGTTTCTATGTGAACTTTAGTAGATTATCCTCACTCTTGCAGAAGAGACAGACTCAAAAGAGAAACCAGCGCAACCCCAGGCTGAACTGATGAAATAACAAATGTGGAGTCGAAATTTAAATCCGGGTCCTTTTAACCCCAAAGGACACTGCCAGATATCCCGGGGTCTGAATACCCCCCTCCCAACAACGAGTCAGACTCTCCTAGCTGGGGCTCCTTCCCTACCTAATTAGAAGTAATTCTTCCCTCGCCTGGCCTCTGAAACCGTGAGTCCAGGTTTGAACATTTTGGTCTCCTAGGAAAAAAGAAGCCAGAAAAATCCCAGTTACAATTACCAACGCCATCAGCATGATTATCAACCACAAACATGTACGGGGAGCCATGAAAATGGGCAATAAGCTGAAGTCGGTGAGTGGGAAAATGACGATAATGCCCTCCGCCTTCAAGTGGATATTCTGCTCCCTACCGGCAAAACCAAGCTCCAAGCACTGGCGTTCGGGGATTGCAGATCCTGGGCCCCCCAGAGGAGGAAGTGCCGAGAAGAGGTGTGTGGGATCTGGGCGATGAGCTTTGTCAGCCTCATTTACCAACCTAAACCATGCGCTACAAACTGCCTACCACCTGGCCCTTTACACAAAGTCCCTGTTGGCTGGCTCTCTCGGAGTCTGAAATCAGAGCAGGCATGCACCCACAGTGCCAGGGCCTGGGGCCCCCACCTCTGAGCCCCCTCAGATACCCTCCGCCCCCCACAAGAAGTGCAAACAGCAAGTCCCCCCCCATGGGGCATCCCCTCTGCCCATGGCAAGTACCTGACTGGGCGTCAGTCTCCTATTCTGTGGAACGAAGATACCCTTTAGGTTGGCGCAAGGATGGAGTGAGTCGCTATGCTGGTAAGTGCTAATTGTGCCAATCAAGACTGTCACCAACACTATTACTGTCTGAGAAAGGGGTGGACAGAGATGGAGCCCAGAGAGGCATGTCTTTCCCCTGTCTTTCCCCTCCCTTTGCTTCTCTGGGACAGGGAGGCAAGCAGGAGCTCACAATTAGCACTATCCGTGAGAGGTCAGGAGTCTGCCCAGGAGACAGCAAGCCTGGGTTCCGTTTCTGGCCTCTCTACTTCATGGTGTGACTTTGGGCAAGTTGCTGAGACCGTGTGTGCATCGGCATCCTCACCTGCAGCAAAGGGACAATAACGGTACTTTCCCCGTGGGGTGCTTTGAGGATTTTATATGCATTAATAAGTGTAAACTAACACATTTTTTTTTTATAAAAAGAGTGTATTATTCTACTCTTCCATTACTGGAGGACAGCAGCTCTCTCCTTTCTAGTAAATGCCAAGAATTTTCTCAGAGCTGAGGTCTCAGTCATATTGTGCCAGAATGGTGGGAGGGGAGCTCACCATCTGCTTCAGCCACAAGACCACCGTCTCCATTCTCCTGGGAGTCTTAACCTGTGGCCTGTGCCACAGGTTCTCACAACACCCATCCCAGAAGCCTCTCCCCAGAGGTGCCAGGCAATAGGCTCCGTGGCTGAAGTGTCGCCTCGTTGCAGCTCTGCTTGTCGGCCTGGGAGAAGCTGGATGAGGTAGCAGCTGGGCACGCCTCACGAACGTGCGATCTGTGCAGCCGCTCAGTTTAGTGCTCTGCTGTACTCATCTCAAAATCCTCAATGCTTTTTGAACAGGGCGCCCCGCATTTTCATTTTGCACTTCCCACAATTATGTAGCAAGTTTGGCAGACCTCTCCACCTGTCTCCCGGTGGCTTCTCCTATCACCCCCAGGCTCCATGTGTTCGATCTTTCCTCCATGTCAGGGCTCACCTGGATGCCTAAAGCTGCTCTCCACCTTCCACCCTTGCCCCCTACAGTCTCTTTTCAACAAAGCAACCAGAGGGTCCTTTTGAAACAGGAGTCAGAATCACGCCACCCCTTGCTCAAACCCTCTAGTAGTTCACATTGCACACAGAGTAAAAGGCAGGACCAAGTCCTGACAAGGGCCCTTGAGGCCCTTCACAGTCTGCGTCCTTCCCTTCCCTCACTGACTTATCTGGGGTCCTCCCTCTGCCTCCCCCCCCGCCCCCCCACTCCAGCCACACTGGTCTCCTTGCTCTTCTGCAAAAAGGCCACCAGGCACATTCCCACCCCAGGGCCTTTGCTTGGATTGTTCCCTCTGTGTGGGACACTCTTATCTCAGATATCCTTTCCAAACAGAAGACCAAACAGCCCTTTAATGCCAGAATAGTCCTCTAAAATCATCTCTATCCCCTTGTCCCCAAGTTGGACTACACTTAATCTGGTCTTTAAAAAAAGCATAGAGCATTGGCAAGAATGTGGAGAAATTGGCACCCTGGTGCATTGGGGGGGGGGGAAGGTGGGGCATGTAAAATAGTGCAGCCACTATGGAAAACAGTATGACAGTTCCTCACAAAATGAAACATAGAATTACCATGGGATCCAGTAATTTCACCTTGGGGTATACACCCCAAAGAACTGAAAGCAGAGACTCAAAGAGATATTTGTTCACCCATGTTCACAGCAGCATTACTCACCACAGCCAAAACATGGAAACAACCCAAATGTCCACAGGTGCATGGATGAACAAAATGTGGTACATGCATACAATGGAATATTATTCAGCCTTAAAAAGGAATGAAATTCTGACCCATGTGACAAGATGGATAAATTTCACAGAAATTACACTAAGTGAAATAAGCCAGACACAAAAGGACAGGCGTCGTGTGATTCAACTTATGTGAGTCAGAATTCATTGAGACAGAAACTAGGATAGTGGCTACCAGTGGCCGGGGGCAAGGAGGAATGGGGAGTTGTTATTTAATAGGTACAGAGTCTCTGCTTAGTACGATGAAAAAGTTCTGGAAATGGCTGGTGGTGATGGTTGCACAACCTGGTGAATGTGCTGATTGCCACTGAATTGTACACTTACAAATGGTTAAAATAACAAACTTTACGTTGTGTATATTTCACCAGAAGAAGAAAAAAGCATGAAGGTAGACGATTCAATTAAATTTGGAATCCACTCTGGGCCCCAGACTCCTTTCTGGACTCATTAACCTCTTCCACAGCCACCCCAGGGTCTGATGCTGATCCCGATCAGGTGACAGTGACCACCCTGCACAAGGGGTGGCTGAGTCTTGGCCCTGTCCTGGAGAGGGAATGGGGTGCTCTGGCTCTGATGCATCCCCTAGTGACACTGAGTGCAAGGGACGCTCAGACCCAGATACACACGCACAGCCCGGGCCACTGTCGAAGACGGACCATGTGAATAGACAGAAAGCTCAAAGGGAAAAATCCGTCTCCAGGGAGGCATTGGGGAAACTCTGAATTCTGTCGCCAGTGCTATGGATTCCATGAAAGCCCCTTGAAGGGGCAGGCAGTGGCCACAGCGCGTGACAAGAAGGAAGGGAGGAGACCTCTGTCCTCTGTAGCCCAGCCCGGCAGCTGCCCCCATGGCCGCTTCAGGAATGCGAAGTGGATCAGCACAGCCTCGCACCTGGAGCAAGCTCCAAAACTCTCGGCTCTCCAGGCCTGGCCTTCCCCACAACTGACAAGGCTGAGAGGGGAGAGAGGAACTCTTCTGGCCTCCTGGGGAGTTGGAGATGCTCACAGCTCTGCCCCAACCCCAGGGTGGCATGGGGCGGGGCTGCCGGGGCTGAGCTCCAGGTTCCCACCTTCCTGGAGAAGGCCAAACTCTTCAGGGAGAGGAATGCCAGATGAAGAAGTGCCCGCTTACTGGGCTAATTTTAGGCTCACAGCAGCGGCCCTGGCAGCAGCAGCTCCCTGCACAAAGCCCCCTGTACCACTCAGCTAAGGAGGTTGAAACTCTGGGGCCAACCAGAAGGAAAGGAAAATAGGCACAGGCATGCAGCCCCATCAGCATGCACGTGCACATACCCCCCCCATTCACATGCACGGGCCCACATCCCCTTCCTCCAGGTGGGCCTTGGAAATGCTCTTTCCCGCCCTATGAAAGGGAGGGAATTGGTCAACGCTCCTTACTCCCTGAAGCTCTGAACCCAGGAAGGCCCCACCAAGTATTATTAACCACATGACCTTATGATTCCCGGGTCGGAGGGCCTGAGGTCGCTAGGCCCCAGGAAAAGACCCTGAGGGAGATTTAATAATAAACAGCCTTCAGCTCACAGCTGCAGATGGGACCAGCTGTCTCC
This sequence comes from Halichoerus grypus, assembly GCF_964656455.1. NCBI lineage: Eukaryota > Metazoa > Chordata > Mammalia > Carnivora > Phocidae > Halichoerus > Halichoerus grypus. The sequence continues at coordinate 67,365,934 of NC_135712.1, forward strand.
TCTGAGAACAGAACAAGAAGCTCAGCAGTACATATTATCAAGGAATTTGGTTGGAATTGAGGATGAATCTTCCAACCAAGAGAAACCTAGAACATAGAGCTGTGGAAGCTCATCCCAGAGCATCAATGTGTCACAAAAAGCTGCCTCTTCTCCTGGGCTAGGTCAAGCGTGGCCCATGTGCGGACATGGGGGCGCTTAGATGGCCTTCGGAGCCCTTGATAACACCTGCTCGTCTGCCCTGCATATATATTACTTGGGGTTCAGAGACGTTGAGAGCCTTGCCCCAGGTCACATAGCAGGTAAGGGACAGAGCTGGGCTCTGAAGGCAGGTGTGTCCTTGTAAAGCCTGTCCACATGCACTGTCCTTTCTCTGACCTCAGAACCCAGGGACTACAAACTGTTCCTTCTTTGTCCCCTCCCCATTAAAGCCACAAGAGCTGGCCTTAAGCCTCGGTGTACCTCTCCTCTCCCAACCTCGCACTCTGAAGCTCAGCTCTGGCACCATCTCTGAGCCCCAGCGTTTCTAATTTGTGGAGCATAGAGGCCACACGTACCACCCCGCTGTTCCTGGAGCCCTCCGTGCACCTATGACCCCTCAGCTGGGAGGAGGGGACAACAGGACCTCAGGGATGCAGGGACCAGGCGGAGGACGAGCCCTGCAGTCTCCTTGAAGTCCCTGGGGCCCCGCCCTGGTCCTCGAAGTCATAATATTTACAGGGAACACTGAAAAGCCAGCCACCCCGCAGCTCCGCCTGGCTGGCAAGTTACTGAAAACAGCAGATGTCTCTGAACAATGTGAACACAGCCCCCTCTCCTTACTTGGCGCCCTGTTCAACTCCCAGTAAACAAATAAACAAATAAGTTGCCGGAGCCAAGAGAGCTGCCCTTCCTGCAGAGGTCACCCTCGAGCCGGAGTTGCACACTCACACTCCATTTAAGAGCACGTCCTTCTAGGGGCAAAAAATGTCTCTCGCAGACACACACACACACACACACACACACACACACACACACACACAACACCAGTGCTACAATCTGTGTGTGTGTATGAGACGGGGTGGGGGGAGAGAGAGAGGCAGAGATGGGGGATGGAGAAAGAGGAGGGAAGGAATGTCAATAGAGCCAAAATGCTTATTTTATTAAAACCTTTTATAAATAAGCCTCTCTTAGCCCCAGCCAGACATGCAGCGTCAGTGCCAGAAATCGTGACTCGTCAACTTTCTGGAGACCTGGTTGGTGAGACAGAGGTGTGCACAGCAGGGCGGGGGGACCTGCCGGTGTCGTGAATGCATATCCTTGTGCCCTCCAGCCCCCAGAACTCCCACAGGGAGCCCTATCTATCCCCAAGCTGGCTAGAAAAGCCTGAGTCCGAGTCTCACTGCACCACTCGTTTACTTGCTGTGTAACTTTGGGCAGCTTACTTAAGCACTCTGTGCCTCAGTTTCTCATCTGTAAAATGGAGAATAACAGTATCTATATTTGAGAGTCGTGGAAATTAGATATTAACTATCATGACGATGATCCCATTCTCCATTTTTCTTACTTCCCTCTCTACGGTCTACGAAAAGACTTCTTTTGTGGACCAGCAGAGAATCATCATTACCACCATCTTCCTCTCTTTAATCCCAAGGCAGCTGTCCTTATTGCCATCTTAGAGGCTCAGAGAAGCTTTGCAACTGGCCTGAGGCCATGATGTAAGTGACGGAGCCTGGGGAGGCCTGTCCTAGACACAGAGGCATCGGCCCCATGGAAAGGCTTTCCGAAGACCCAGCCTTCTTCAGAACTCATGGGGCCAAGAGAAAGCGAGGAAAGGCACACGGGTGTGCATGAGCCTGGGGCGGCTCAGCTGGGGTAGGCATGGGGGCACAGGGCTGGCTGCCAAGCCAGGTGACTCAGCCTTGACACCTCACACCTCTTGGTGCCCAGAGCCCTGAGTTTCCGAGAGAGGGTCCCCCACAGGATGTTAGCGGCCCAGGACCCTAACTCCCACACTGGTGATCTCTCGACTTCCCAGAACACTGCCACGATGCTCCAGCTCTCTACCCGAGCGTGCTCTCTGGACGGAACTGAAGAGCCCCCAGAACAGGCCTGTCTTCCACTCAGGAGACAGTATGTTCCAATCTGCCCAGGATAGCCCTGGCTTATGCCCGCTGTTTTGGAGCAATTATTAATGGTGCTCCTTCCCCTTCCCTGTCAAAAGTGTCCCGGGTTTGATGCTCAATTATATGGTCACCATACTCCAACAGCGCCCCCCAGGGGGTCTTGAGCCCTGGGCCAAAATCCGCTACCCAAGAGGGCAACCCACCCTCCTTGGGCAGTTCCAAGGATCTTCAAGAAACACTCCTGACCAGCCTCCTCTACTTTCCAGGCTGTAGAAACTTTCTTCCCACGATGCCTGCCAGCCCCCCTGCCTGTGACTTCTAGAAGCAGCACAGCTGGGTCTTCTCAGCACAGCACAAGTGACCAAAGGTCGGGAGCCTGTCAGTGTGGAAGGCAACTGGCCACCCCAGAAGAGAGAAGGGAAGCACCCAGACACATCACCCAGCACTGCTTGTGGACACACAAGATCCATGAGAAATCACTGCATCTTCAGGAAGAGAAAACTCCCTCAAGCTCTAGTCTGCTCCGTCGTTCATGCGTCCGTTCATTCATTCATTCAGCAAAAATTGATTGAACATCCATGAGGTTCAAGGCTATGTCCTATAATCAATGAAACCAAAACTCACAAAATTAAAATATACAGAAAACCTAGAGAATTAGGATGGAAATACACACAAACATGTATATATACAGATTTAGTTATCTGTGCTTGTGAGTTGTGAGCCACCCCAGGAATAACGTGACAATCCCTGGAATCAGGCTTTGAAAATGCAATAGGTGATTTTTTTCAATACATTTACCTCATTGGTGATGTTTCAGCCCATTGATATTACATTGTTATTTAAATGAGCCTGGATTCTGAGACCTCTTCTACACTCTCAGAAAATACCAAGGGTTGGGAAAGCTAGCCAGGGGGAAAAAAATCAATTCGGCCAAATTCACTGATCTGGGAGTTTGTATTAATTGCCCAGGATGTGACCAGCACTGCAAGAAGCTGGGGGGCAAACCACAGAGGGAATACACGAGGTGAGAGTAATAAAAATATGCAAATCCAACAAACTGCAGAGGGAAACCTGCCTCTTGCTGAGGAGGACATTCATCTCAGCCCACCCCAGCCACAAACACGAGACACTCAAACTAAGTGACAGAGTGACCTCCCTTAAAAAGACCTATTAGCAGATGCAAGAGAGAATTTATCTTCATACAACATTAATTAGACAAACGTACGGAGGCCAGTGGCGGGCCAGGCACTCTGCTAGGGATGGAGAAATCAGCAATAAATAACGCCTGTCTTGGATCTTGAGACACACCCAGTCTAGGGGGAGAGAGACAAAGAAAACCAGGGAGATCACAACAGCTGGGTGAGTGTGGTCCCAGAGGAGCCCCAAGAAAGGAAGGAAAGAGCCCATCCCTGTGTATTGAGGCATGACCCAGGAAGGCTTCCTGGAGGAGGTGATGTTTGACTTGGGCTCAGGAATGCTGAGAAGCAGTGGCAGAGTGGGCAGCAGGAGGGACAGAAAGCATTCCAAGGAAGCTTGGAGAGACAGCTATGCAAGCATGCAGGGCAGATGAGGGGAAGCCAATACTGAGGGCTGGAACAACCAAGAAGCAGTATGTTCAGAGCTGAGCTATGGATATGTAGCATTATAGCTGTGTGGCAGATGCACCAAAGAGGGAGGGGCCTGAGTCAGGGCGACCATGTAAGGGCTGTTGCAACGGTGTAGATGAGAGACAAAGCAGGGAAGATTAGGAGAGGGTGCGGGGGGAGGGGAGAGGAATGGCGAGAACATTTCAGAGCCAAAACCATCAGCCCAAGGGACACACAGCCTGGGAGCGACAGACCGCTGGAAATCTGCAAGTCTATCTTCAAAGAGGCCTGGGCCAGAGGGACAGATATGGGGACAATTACTGAATCACAGAGGTGGGCAAGATCAGCTAGAAGAGAGCCCACTATGGAGCCCTGGGAAACACTTAATGCTCAAAGAGGAAGGAGAGGACCAGAGGCCAAGACAAGAGATGGCTCGGGAGAGAGTGTCAGGAAGGAGACAATGCCAGGCTGACAAGAGGCAGAAGACCAGCAGTTAAGGAGCCTCAACCATGGGACAGCCAGGAGACCCCAAAATGTACAGCAAGAGATGCTTTCATCCTGGGGGGGGGGTAGAATTGGGGAGGTTAGGGAGACACAGGCTGAGAAACACCCTGTGGAGAAGGCTGGTGGTGACAAGGAAGAAAGAGAACATGGGGATAGAGGGAGGCCTGGGGGAGAAGGAGGATGGGTTTGTACGTGGGAGGACCTGTGCCCACGCTCAGCATCTAAGGGAGGGAGGAGGGAGGTGGCCTGGAGTGACAGAACAGAGGCCAGGTCAGTGGAGGAAGCGCCCTGCGCAGGAGAAGGTCCTGGGCTGGCTCTGAGAGGCCAGGAACGGTACCCAGGAGGTCAGGTGAGAGAGGGAGGGACAGAGGTTGAAGGGTGTTCAGGCAGGCATGGAGCTCATGTGCCAAGAATGAGGGCTCGGTGGGAACACAGGCCTGGGAGCTAGAGAGACAGTGGAGAGGGCTCCAGCTGGCCACTGTGGGGAGGAGGATGTGAATAAAACCACAAACCTCATTAGAAGATCCTTGCTAGGAATTCCGGCCCAGGAGGGGAACTGGCTCAGAAGAGTTAGGAACACAGCTTAAAGAGTTTCCTCTAGGCTAGGATTTGTAGTCCCGTCCCTACGTCTTTTGATCCCTTTGCCCTCAATACTAATAGGGTGCATCTGCACATGGAGAGTTTTCACCAGAGAACTCCCACCCCCCTCCCCCCACACACACTCCCTGCACATCACGGCCAAACCCCTGGTCCAGCACAGCCCACATCTGTTTCTTGCTCTCGGCGACGCCCCCAGCCGAGCACCACATGCAGAGAAAAATGGGACAAGCAGATGAGATGGACACTAACCCAGAGGTTAGAAAAACCTATAACTTTCCCCCTCGCTGACCACAGGGTCAATCAACTCTCCCAGAATAAGTACTTCACTGTCCGTGGCTCTGAGCAGGATCAACTCCAAAGGAAAGTGAACATGACCTAAACCTAATTTAACGGAGAGTACACAGATGTCCAAGCAGGCCTCTGAGCCCCAAGAAACAAAGGGGACAGAGCATGCTGGGGAGCCTGGCTGGTAGGGAGCTGCAAATGGCCCTGTCCTTCCTCAAGAGCAGCGGGGAGTACGGGTGGGGGCCGAGCCAGAGGGAGGGCCGGGGAAGTGGTCCTGCTCAGGGCTGCACATGAGGGCAGAGCAGGTGGCCCTGGGTGACAGGCGGCTGCCAGTCCCTGAATCATCAAGATTCTAGCTTTGGTCGCAGGCTGGGAAGTTGGACGGACACTTGGAGTCATCAACTCAGAGGACAGACCCCTGGCTGTACCCTACTACGCTTTCCTGGCAAACACAGCTCACAGCCGGGCCCGACTTTTATCATGGCTTGTGGCAAAAGGGGGAAAGAAGAGGGAGCTGGTGGCCTGGAAGACTGCAATTAGGACAGGTGCACGGCAGCCTTCGGAGTCCGCTAGATCTCCCGGTGCTGTGCCAGTATTTTTCTCACCCTCCATGCCCTCGCCCTGCATCTTCAAAGCCGTCCCCCTCCTGCACACGCTGGTGGAATGGGCCACAGATGGCCAGCCTTGCTGTGTGCGATCTGGTTAGCAGGGGCTCTAACTTAGGCATGCGCAGGTGGTCTTCAGGAGCCCAGGGCCCCCTAAGATGGTTTTGAGCTTTCTCTGTGTGTGTGCAGAGGTGCCTTTCCCTACAGGACGGGTTTACAGCTTTCGTTTGATTTGCAGAGGGGGTGAGACCCAAAGGAGAATAAAAGGTTGTTTTAGGGGACTCAGAGGTGCCATGGAGTAAGGAACAAAGGCTGGGTTGGGCTCTGGTGGCTGTGGGTGAAGCCACAGGGCAGTCCTGGACCTGGCAGCTGGGCTGCCTAGTCACGTCCCCAGAATGAACTCATCCTGCTCCTTTCTCCCCCTTCACCTGCTCAGGGTGGCAGGCTGAGGTCTGTATCCCTGAGGGCTCATCTCTGTGGTCTGTCCCCCAAAATCTCCAAATGAGAAGGGAGTATTGATTCAAACTTCAACCAAGTACTACAAACAGAAACTCATGGGGGCAAGGTGGGCATTTTGAGGTTTCCCTCCTCCCTGGAATGAGGTGGCCAAAGCTGACTTCAGAAAACCAGAAGCAAACACTACCAGCACACTGTGCTGATTCAGCCTTGGGCAGGAGCCAGCACACTTCCCAACTGCCCCTCCTGGAGCTCGGGGGCCACCCAGCGCACCTGCGCACGAGGCCCAGCTGCCCAAACAGACTAGCCAAGGGGTTCCCGGAAGCTCAAAGAATGTGCAGGCATGCTGATCCCTCCAGGGTGGGATGGGAGGAGATAGATGGGAAAGGAAGCAAAAGTGTGTGGGTCTGGGATGAAAAAAACAAGCTACGTTCTGAGAATCTCTAAGCATGTGCCATCCCCGAGGCTGTTGGGCCACTAAACTAGGCCAAACCCACCCTTCCTAGCCGGTCCATGGTGCTGCTGCCCGATGAGTGCAGACTGTCTAAACACTCCCAGATGTCCTTGAAGGCCATGCAGGAGACAGCAAGTGCAGCTCGGACAAAATAAAGTGAAAGATCATCTCTTGGGAAAGAGAGGCTCTAAATTACAATTATGACTTCCCACCCAGCAGGAGAGAGAAACCCCGGTGCTGAGGATGGAGGGTGGACAACAGCGTTGCCCTTCCTGAGAGGCAGCCCTCACCCAGTCAAGGAGGCCGAGAAACAATGACTCTCCGGGGGCTGATTCTGGCCATCTCCCTGCTGCAGCCCAGCTCCCACCATCTCCCCTTCCCAAGGTCCCAAGGCCCAAATGCCATGGGATGGAAACAGGACCAAAATAACCTCAGCCCACGAAATGTGCTCAGCTGTCTCCAGGGCCCAGGGCTCCTGTTAACTCCAAGTGGTGACGCAGGCAGTCCCTTGGGCCTTGGCCCACCCTTGGCATTGCACGACTCCAGGGGATTCATGGTGCAGACTATATATGCATGGCCTCCTCGGCAGGCTGGGGGGCTGTGAGCCACAGCCTTGCAGGCTAATGGGCGGTCAAGTCCTGGCGTGGCCAGTGGCCCTACAACCAGCTCTCCCAGCCATCTGCTCCCAGCCTCCAGACAGGTAGCCCGGTCCCTCCTCTCTGATCCCAGGAGCACCTGCAGTCCCCGCCATGCACCCCCTCCCTCACGGCTTCCCCATCGCGCCGAGACTCTGAGGCCAAGGGCAGGGCCCTTTCCAGAGTCCCCGACAGGAGCACTGCAGCTGACACAGGCCACAGGCGGTCTGCCTGCTCTGGACAGGTGCCTCCTCTGTGCATCTAATTTACTTCACGTAATTAAGAAAAATTCACTATGTAGTGGCCGGAGTGGGGGAAGCAAGTTACAAAACAGTATATCCTATATTATACTAATGTTGGTTTTAAATGATTAGAAGGACATTATAGAAATGTCATAGAATTAAGGGTGATTTCAGTTTCTCCTTTATACTTTCTAATTTTCCAGATTGTGTTTAAGAGACGTGTATGGCTTTTATGATCAGACAGAGAGAGCTACAAATGCAGTAAAGAGCTCCACCAAAACCTCCGCCCACCAGCACAAGCTACACCAACACAGTTGTCCCCCAGAGGTGCAAGCGACCACACGGTTTAGGAGTAGGAAAGGCCTTAGTTCAAACCGGTTCACTCAGAGCTGAGCTCTGCAGCCATGGGAATGTTATTCCTCTTCTCTGAGTCCCCATGCAAAATGAGGACAAGGACGTTAACTCCTAGGGGTGGGGTGTCACATGAGAGCGAGATAACATGTGCAAAGTGCCCATTTGGGCTGGCCCGGCCAGGTGTTCACTAGCTGGCAGCTACTGGGGCCACCAACAGGGATCCTCTGCAGACCAGCGCCAGACTCCAATGGCTCACCCCCACTCTAGCTTCCCCTCCTTCCCTCCATCCCCGACTGCTGAGGACCCTCGCCAACTATGTACAACAACAGATTTTAAGATGGTAACGTTTTAAATGTTTTTCTAACTTTGAAAATATTTTTTCATTCTCTTAACTGAATTTGATTTAAAAAATGTTTTCTTATCCAAATCAAAGATAATAAAATTTTCTCACCTTAACAAATCGACTATTTTTTAGTTGATTTTAGATCCTTCTGGGGATCTGATTATTGTTGCACAAAAAAAATGTGTATTTACAGTGGTATCTCATCCTTCCATAGCACAGCTGAGAACCCAGAAATAACCCAAAAGGCACCATATGGGACAAAACAGAGGTCACTTAAGACTGTGCACTCACATTCATGAACTTTACCCACAAGTGATAATCTCAGGTTATCACTAAGTACCTGATAACTGTTAGTTTCCGCAAATTCTAATAATACAGTTGCCAAGCTTGTGCAGTTTAGAAATAGCAAATTAGAAGTGGGGGAGGGAAAGGTGAAGAGCTGCTTGGGCAGGCACTGTGATAACTCTGAGAAGTGACAAGGGACAGTCTATTAACCAGAAAGAAGACAGATCATGATTTTTTTAAAGCATGCTTAAGTGATCCAAAAGATCCCACAGCTGGGGCTATTTAATACAGGAGCAAACATCCTCACCCCCACCTGCCTGCCCTGTTCTGTAGCAGAAAATGGTAATTTACTCACACAAGGATTCCCCAAATCACACAGAAAAGGTTATATCAGGGACTACTTAAGGAGGTGGACAAAATACATAGTTTAGGAAGACATCTATCAAAAATAGTTATAATAGGGGTGCCTGGGTGGCTCCGTTGGTTAAGCGTCTGCCTTCGGCACAGATCATGATCCCAGGGTCCTGGGACGGAGCCCCGCGTTGGGCTCTCTGCTCAGCGGGGAGTCTGCTTCTCCCTCTGCTGCTCCCCCTACTTGCGCTTTCTCTCGGTCTCTCTCTCGCTCTCTCTCTCTGACAAATAAATAAAATCTTTTAAAAATAATTATAATAATAAATGCTGGCATAAATTCTTAATTATCTAGAAAAAGCAGGCCACACAGAATGGCCTGCTCCCTAAAGGTTCTGGGGAGCAGCAGAGTTACTGTGCAACTTCATTTCTTCGTTTTTTTAAGTGAAATTTGCCCTTTGGACTATCCCACCTTCCCTGGGCCGTGTGTGATAAGCAGAAGGGCTTTCCACTCTCAAGGACACAGACTTCTCTCCACTCACGGGGCCCATCAGACCCATGCCCAGCGTCCAGACAGCAACCTCAGTCCAGCATCTCCAGGGGCCAAATATCTAACACATGGGCCACCCAGGGCATGCAATGTCCCCAAAACTGGTCTCCACCATGGCCCCAGGACATACCCAAACTCCAAGCCCATCCGGCTCCTCTCCCCCAAACCCGCGCACCCACCTTCACGCTGCCTGGCTTCGTTCCCTTGGTGCTCCCTCAGCATGCCCCACAGTGCAGGGCCTGCTACCTCTCTCCCCTCAAAACCCTAATCGGCCTGTTGAAATCCTCTTCACCTGGCAGGCCCTGCCTGGGCCTTCCCTTGAGCGCCCTCCCATCCTGTACTGAGTACGGCTGCTCACACACCTGCTCAGCGGGGAGTCTGCTTCTCCCTCTGCTGCTCCCCCTACTTGCGCTTTCTCTCGGTCTCTCTCTCGCTCTCTCTCTCTGACAAATAAATAAAATCTTTTAAAAATAATTATAATAATAAATGCTGGCATAAATTCTTAATTATCTAGAAAAAGCAGGCCACACAGAATGGCCTGCTCCCTAAAGGAGCACTGCTCCCTACCACTTCGCTAGATGGTAAGCTGGGTGCAGACAGAACCGGCCCGTGTGGTTCCCTCCAGGAACAGCACGGCATTCAGCACTTCACGGGCATTCAGTAAACTTCTGCTGGATTTGAAAACCCGTGTCCACTGCACAGCAGATCAGGGGCCCTGCTTTCCAGCGCACACATGGGCGTGCACGCCCGTGAGCACCCTCGAATGCGTGCCTCACCCTTCCCACCACTTTGGGGAAACTCACACATGATGTGATCTCCCAGAATTAGGAAGGAAGAAAGGAGATCCAGCTGGGACGGAATTCCCCCTTGCCCAATAAGGACTTTATGCTAATGTTTTTCTCCATAAACTCTAAAAAATAGAAGGACTAAATTTGTCTCTGTCCTGGTGTTCTTGAGAATGGGTGGAACTAGGTGTAAGGGAAAGGGGCTCTGCCAACAATTTCCTCTGTGCCTTGCCTCACTGACTTTTTCCTTACTCTTTGTTGTGGCACGCAGGAGGGTGAAGCACAGAAACATCCAGAATCCCTAGGTTCTTCTTTTCTCCCACTTCACCAGGCAGCAATCTCCCCCATCCTCAAAGACTGCCATGAAAAGGAATGACAGACTCATCCATTTCAGCACTTAATCTTCAGATCTGGAAGTTCTTCCTGATGTCTAGCTTAAATCCCTCCTGTTCTGGCTGAAGGATCTTCTATTCCCACTCTCAACCATTTTCCCCCTCTGATCGTACGTGAACTGGATTTTTTCCAACCAGAGGGGAAAGAGGGATGAGGAAAAGGGCTTATACCAGTGCTGGCTCAAGCTCTGTTCTGTCTTAGGGATAAAACAGTGAGGGGCACCTGGGTGGCGCAGTCGGTTGAGTGTTCGACTGTTGGTTTCGGCTCTGGTGGTGATCTCAGGGTGGTGAGATGGAGCCCCAAGTCAGGCTCCGAGCTCAGCACAGAGTCTGCTTAAGTTTCTCTCACCCTCACCCTCTGCCCCTCCCCCACTCGTATGCATGCTCTCTTTCACTCTCAAATAAATAAATCTTAAAAAACAAAACAAAACAGTGAAGGGGCCCATGTTGGGGAGACAGCCCGAGAGGCTGCTGGGAAGAGTGTAGGGGACAGGAAAAGAGTAAGAAGGGAAGTTTAAGGGTTAACCTTCCTGTCGCAAAGTCCAGCCAGCTGCTGGGCACTTCAAAGCTGCTGACAGGTGCCTGGGCTTCAAGCACCCCCTTGTCTGGGATGCCCTACCCCTCAGCCCTGCAGCACCTAAGCAGCCGTGGGCTGCCCTCCTCCTCAGAGCACTGGCAACAGGTGCCCATTGCCATGGCAACCAGCTCTCCAAGCACCTGGAGACACGGTCTCACCAGCAAGGAAGCCCCCAGGTGACCTCTAACAAAGCCTCCTTCCTCCAAAATCAAGGGCTCTGCCAAGCCCTGGGCTGAGACACGCCATCTGGCTACAGATTGACAGAGAGGCCGGTGTGCGCCCTGACTTGGACCAGTCGTCCAGGCCATCACAAGGTCTGGAAGGGTCTGCTGTGGGGATCCCAGGGCTGAGATGACACAGGGACACTGGAAGGTGCTGACTTCTTGAGATTTTGCAAGGATGAGTCAGAATATGCCCCATCCATCATCACCACACCACTAGACCTTCATCACCTCAGGTCTGGATTCCGGGCCAGTCTCCCTCCCCTACCCCAAACCATCAAACTCACGGCCTTCTCTACCAATTTTCCTGGTCTGCCATGTTTTCTCTGCTCGTGCCATCACGGCCCCTCCCATCATCCCCCCTCCTGCATGTCTTTGCCTTCTGGTTCGCATTCAGATCCACAACAAGCTATGCTGTAGTCTGCCACTGTAACTACTCGTCCACCACGATGTTGCTGTAAATGACCATCCGATGGTGGGCTCCCAATTTCTAACTTTATGGCGAACTCCTCAAGCAGGAAACTTTCTCTTTCATTAGGCTGAGACTCCCCTGTTAGAATGGGAGTTCTCAGAGGACCCACAATGTAGCTTCCTCCATCAGACTAGCCACTCCCGAGGGACCAGCAGCACAGCTTCTCCATTAGAATTCTCCAGGGACAGGGCGCCTGGGTGGCTCAGTCGTTAAGCAGCGCCTTTGGCTCAGGTCATGATCCCAGGGTCCTGGAATCGAGCCCCGCATCAGGCTGCCTGCTCCACGGGAAGCCTGCTTCTCCCTCTCCCACTCCCCCTGCTTGTGTTCCCTCTCTCGCTGTGTCTCTCTCTGTCAAACAAATAAAATCTTTAAAAAAAAAAAAAAAGAATTCTCCAGGGATGGGGCTGGGGGTGCTATCTCTACACCTGCCCCCGGGGCCTCAGCCCCTCATTGGCTTCTCCACACCATAGCTGTAGCTTCCAAGGCAAGTTGAAGGGTCTAAGTCCAGGGCAGGGCTATCCATGGGAACTTTCTGCAACACTGGAAATGTTCTATATCTGAGCTGTTCAAAATACTGGAAGAAGCTGCTGGTGGCTATTGAGCACTTGAAATGTGACTAGTCTAAAATGAGATCTACTGTAAGCATCCAATAGACACCAGATTTCAAAGACTCAGGAAAGATATAAAATATCTCACTGGTGATTTTTTTTTTACCTTGGTTATAGGTTAAAATGATAATACTTGCATATTCTGAGTTAAATAAAATACCGTGCTAAAAATAAACTTAACTGTTTCTTTTCATTGTTTTAAATGTGACTACTAGAAAAATTTTCAACTATACGTGTGGCTCCCATTATGTATGTTTCTATTGGACAGGCCCATCTAGAAAGCTTTGGTATGTTCACCGGCTTGTACCTTTCAGTTACAAGAGTCTCTCTTTGACCTATGAAGGGTGTCATGAGTGTCCCTTCAGAAGTATGTTCATGACTCACCTTTTTTTTCCCCCTCTCCATATTGCTTATTGTAGTAAAAAAAGTATCACATGAAATCTACCCTCTTGGGGCGCCTGGGTGGCTCAGTTGGTTAAGCGACTGCCTTCGGCTCAGGTCGTGATCCTGGAGTCCCAGGATCGAGTCCCGCATCGGGCTCCCTGCTCAGCGGGGGGTCTGCTTCTCCCTCTGACCCTCTTCCCTCTCGTGCTCTCTGTTCTCATTCTCTCTCAAATAAATAAATAAAAAATCTTTAAAAAAAAAAAAAAAAAAAAAAAAGAAATCTACCCTCTTAACAAATGTTTAAGTATATAGTACAGCATTAGTAACTTTATGCACATTACTATACCCCATCACTTTTCTTAGTTTTATTTTATCTTGATGATGCCTCTCTGATAGATGCCTTAAATTTTCTCTGGAACAAAGTGGTATTACAAATCAGTTACTTAACTTAGACCTCCAGTGCCCTAATGCTGAGTCTCTCAACCCAGGTGTGCTTTAGGAATAACCACCATGCGGACAGCACATTTCCTTTATATTGTTCCTTACTGTATCATGGTGCATTGGGCACGAGCTAGTTCACACACTGACCCCATGAAGCAAGCAGGCCAGTCATGAATATTAATATTAACAGGTAAGAAAACACACGGTCGGGAGGTGAAGTGAAGCATGCAAAGGCCGTGCCAGGATGAGACGTAAACTCTTGACACCCAGATGCTCCCCGCTGTGCACAGGCAGGCAAGGGCAGTGGCCCAGCAGAGTTCTAGCTACGCTCTCCTTGTCCCTACGGAGAGGCTGCGACAGAGCTCAGAAAGTGGAAATGTTATTTAAGTAGGAGTAGGTGGTAAGGACAGTGAATAGGTCTAAAATGGGAGCCCGTAGACCTGGGTTCCAGAATCACCTCCATTCCCCAGAAACTGTGCATCCTTGGCTCACCAATCCTTTCACATCTGTGTGCTTCGGTCTCCTCATCTGAAACATAAGGAGCTGGATGCTTTGAGACGCATCCGGATAGGCACCGCTCACCCAGCTAGTGGGAGTGCCCCCCAGCACGATCCTTTTGTACAGCAATTTGGCAATATGTGTCAAGAGCCTTAGAAATGTTCAAACTCTGACCCAATAATTCCACTTCTGAGAATCCTAAGGAAATAATCCTAAATAAGGAAAAAGCTTTATGTGCAAGGGCCTTCATCTCAGCACTCCTTAAAACATTAAAATACTGGAAGTGAGCGAATGTCTAATAATAGGAGAATGGTTAAACCGATATGGTAAATCCACTTAATGAAGTTATACAGTTATGTAAAAGAACACAGTATCAACCAAGAATGTGCTTTGGGCCATGTGAAAAATGCAGGGTACCAAAAGCCTCGTACTGTATAATTGTAATTAGATTTTAAAAAGAAAAAGAAGGGACGCCTGGGTGGCTCAGTCATTAAGTGTCTGCCTTCGGCTCAGGTCATGATCCCGGGGTCCTGGGATCGAGCCCCGCATCGGGCTCCTTGCTCGGTGGGAAGCCTGCTTCTCCCTCTCCCACTCCCCCTGTTTGTGTTCCCTCTCTCACTGTGTCTCTCTCTGTCAAAAAAATAAATAAAATCTTAAAAAAAAAAAAAAAGAAAAAGAAGTCTTGCGCCCCTACGGATGCACACATGTACATATTCACAAAACTTGAAGGAAATTCACCATACTGCCAATAGTGACTATTTAGAGTGATGGGACTCTGGGAGCTTGTTTTTTTCTACTTTTCTCAGTTTCCAAATGTGCATAAATAATTTTTGGAAAAATGTATGTAACAAGGATTCTGATTTGAAGTTCCCCAACATGACTTATGGCTCTGGAAGGGGCAGACAGATGGTGAAGGGGACACTGATGTTAAGCCCAGGCCCACAGCTAGGTCAGTCAGGGAAGTGCCAAGCACCTAAGGACTCCTCTACAGGAAAAGCCAAACCCCAGAAGACCAGGGACAGGTATAATTCATATCCAGGTGAGGAATGATCATCCCCCTGCCCCATCCCTCTTCCAAAAAAAAAGAGATCGGTTTTGTGGCTCTGGCACTGAGGATAAAGCCAAGCATACGTCTGACCCCCCTATATGTATCCTAGAGCACACAATTGTCAACCTGGGTTCACTGGAGGCCAGTTTGTGGCTGGGGTCAAAGTGGGGAAACTGGCCATGGCAGGGGAGACACCCACCTCAGAGACTAGTAACTGTTTGGCCCAGGGACACCTATGTAAGAGTTCACTGAGCAAACAGTGGAAAGATAAGGTGCCTGTTCTTGCAGGGTGGGGAAGAAAGCCGGGACCATCCTGAGTCCTGACCTCCTTTCCCTGTCAGCATTCTTCATGTCAGGAACAACATATTCCCAAACTTTCCAGCTTTTCTCTGAGGTCCCTGCTGTGACACGTAGCCAACTACCAAACCGACCTAGAAAACCTGGCCTGTCTCAGAAAGGGCCTTAAAAACATATGAGGGGACTCAGATGACCCCTGGGTGACCTCACGGCACTTGCCCCTCCCAGAATCCTCAGGCAACAAGTGGCCACCCAGGTCACACCTCAGACAAAGTCTGGCCAGGCTAAAGCAGGTCATAGGTGGGGCCGGGGGGTGGGGGGTGGGGAGGCAAGGACAGGGGCCCTGAAAAGCCAGAGTTGTGCACCAGCTTCTCCAAGACCAGTGTTGGTGCCCCTGAGGGCTTAAAGAAAGCACAGTTAGGACACAAAAGGGAAGTGCATTCTGCTAAGCTGGATGGGAACCCCTGACCCCCATCTGTCTAAGAGCTGAGATAGGCTGAGGACAAAACAGACTCAGGGAGGATTCAGATAAATTAAGATTGGTTATCAAGGGACACAAGGGATGCCTGGACCACAAGCAGGACCTTTTAAGGTCGATGGCAAGGAGGACAGCCCTCCCTCCACTCTGCAAACATACTGGCTTGGGCCAGGCCCAGAGGTGGAGTGCTGGGGCTGCGGAGCATGGCTCCAACCCAGAGCTACTATTCTTGGGACTGAATCTGGCTGCCTGACAGCGCTGGGCTGCCGGGAAGCCTGGTGGCAGCGTGGCTGACAATGTTGGCAGGATGGTGAAAGGGAAAAGGGGACCCTTGTCGTGCAAGCGAGGGTTTGTTCTAACCTCCGCATCCCAGAGCAGAGCAGCTCTGAGGACCACGGTTGGGGAACGAGTTCCGAGAGGACTCTAGTCATGTCTACAGTATTTTCCTTTTGGCAAAGAAAATGTACGTATGTTACATTGATTATACAAAGATTGGCAATAAAAAGTAAGA
The DNA here is from genome assembly GCF_964656455.1 of Halichoerus grypus. Taxonomy (NCBI): domain Eukaryota; kingdom Metazoa; phylum Chordata; class Mammalia; order Carnivora; family Phocidae; genus Halichoerus; species Halichoerus grypus. The sequence goes on from NC_135712.1 coordinate 67,381,995, forward strand.
AAGGAAACCATGAAAGCATCTCTCAATACTGATGAGATGGACAATGAAATCAAAGGATTTCTTTACCAGGACCACCACATTTTGCATTGTCTTGAGTAGCACGAAGAGCACAGATTTAGAGCCAGAAAGACCTGGGTTTGATTCATGGCTCCAACACCTACGGCATGTGGGACCTGGGTCCAGTTTCCTCGTCCATGAGATGGGGATGGTAATAAGATCCACCTACCAGAATCACTATGAGAATAGTTCAGGCGTGTTCCTGAGAGGCTCAGCACAGTGAGGAATCGGGTCTCACCTCCATCTTCCGAAGGATGCCTCCTTCTCCTTCCCATCACTCCCATACCACTGCCATATGCGAGAATCAATCACATCAATCAAGAGCTCCCAAAGGGCTCCTGCTGACCATGAGATTAAGAATGAACCTGTGAACGAACCAGCCTTTCCCAGCCGCCGGGGGGCCTCTGTTCACACAGTACCCCTCATGAACCCTGGGTCCCTCCTTCCTTTCTGTCTCTGTCACAGTCTTCCTTCTACCTCTTCTGCTTTCAAACCCATCTCACTTTGGAATCCATACCCCTCCAGAGGTCTCTGACCCCTCCAGCCACAAAGGAATTCTCTCTCTCCCACCACCTTCTTACATGCTGCGCTGATGACAGTCTGCGGCATGAAGGTGTCCATCCTCCTGACGAAGCAAAGATTTCGAGTCCGGTTAGTTTACGAGAAAGGAATTCTTCCCTCAAAGACCTTGGAATCCAGTGAGGAAGAAAAGAGATATGCCCACCCAGGAAACACTGAAGAAGACCGAACATTCGATTGCAAAGTACCAGCAGAAGGGGCACAATCAGCGCTGTATCTGAGTCACAACCCTGCCTGGGCCAAGCTCCAAGACACTACCTGCAGGCTTTGGAAAGGGACTTTTAAATGCAGCATGAATGTGGGTTAACAAGCACCAACCAAGCACCCCAATGCTGAGAACACAAGACCCAAACAAAGACACAGATCTCTCTTCCCATAGCTTCCAACCTTGAACAAACACTGTCCCAGACATAGGGGATGGACAGGATTATCCTTGCGCTGCTGGCCAGGTCTGAGCATCAAGCAGAGGGCCCTCTGGTACGTTTGGCCTTGCCTCACCAGCCCCCCACCCAGGACTTCCCGCTCTGGCGTAGCCGGCGGGATGGGGCCAGAAGGCGGGTAGTTGGCCCATGTCCCTGCCTGTGTTTGGGGCCTGGTTCCTGCCTTGTCCCATCTCTCCAGCTGTGCACTGGAGAGAAGAATGTGCACTATGCCCAGAACAAACACTCACACAGGCCTCCTGGGTGGGAAGGCAGCTCGGGGAAAAGAAGTGGGAGCCTCCACCCCCATCAGACCAGGGCTCCTGGCAGCTCTGTGGGCTGTGTGTGTGTGTGTGTGTGTGTGTCCCCAGAGCCACTCTGAGTTCAGCATTAGGGAATTTTCAAGTCAGAGGGAGCATGCTGAGAAAGTCACAGAACCAGGGCTCACTACCTGGGCACTAGGAGGAATCAAGCTGAACATAGACAAGTCTGAGCTTCAGTCCCCCTGGCTATGAGGGTAGATGACTGACACACAGATTTCTGTCTTATTCCATCTTTTCATATCCTATCTTCAATCAGCTCCCAAGAGAAACCCTGGCAGAGTAGTCTGGTAAACACGTTCAGTTTGGGGTTTGAGCCCCTACCTCTGGCCTCCTCTGAGCCTCAGCGTGCCTACATAGCACAGACAGAATGAGACCTACCCTCCCTGCCTCTGGAGGCCTGCGGGACAACACAGAAGGAAGGCAGTGGGAAGCGAGCATGCTAGAACGGCTGGGAAGTGTTTCCTATTGGTGCTGCGGCTGTTTGGCTGGAACGGCCCCGGACAGCAGAACAGCTCGGTGAGGGCCTGCCGGCCAGCCAGCACAAGCTCCCCGCGCCTGTCTTCCTGGCCACTGTGGTCTTGATTCCGCAGCCAGGAGACCCAGGCCCTCAGTGGCCCGCAGCAGCCCCACCCCTGCATGCCCCTCCCTCGGCCCCTTGGCGAGGCTCTGAGCGCCAGTCTGGAGCTGGCAGACAGGGACAGGCAGACACGAGTCATCTCAGATCACAGCGTGTCCACCTTCCAAGTCCTCCTTCCAGATGCAGAGTCCAGGTAGGCGGAGAAGCTGGAACTCCAGCTGTGCTCGCCTTCAGGACCTGAGAGAGCGGGGAGGCACGGAGGACCAGTAGGACCCAGCTGAAAACAAGGTCCTTGGCATTCCCCACCATACCAATCAGGTCTGTTGATTTTTCTGTATTTCAGAGGCTTTGACATCTTGCAGCCCAGTAATTCCTAGAGATAGCAAATGACTTGCCTCTTACCTGCTTGCAAGCCTTTTATATACAAACCAACCAATCCAGAGCCCAAAAGGCCAAGCACCTCCTTTATCAAGCTCATTACAGGCCTACACTCCAGACCACGACTCGCCTGCCCTAATCACCCCAGGGACTGGTACCAGACCCAGGACAGTTCCTACATCCCAGAGCCCACTGAAATGATTCAAACTAACCTATCCCAAGCCGGCTTACCCTGCCTCACCCTTTCCTTCCCTCAGAAACACCAACAAAATCTCTTGTCCATGATTCTGCCTCACTCTACCTCCTGACCCATCGCAGCACTTCCTCACGGGGCCCCCACAGTGTGGCACCCCCTCCCAGGGAACTGTGAGGAACAACAGATCTTTCCAAGGGAAGTCATCTCCTGATCTGCTGGCCTCACCACGCCTGAGTCATAGTAACACCTACATTTGAAAACACTCAAAACTAGAGTTCTTTTGTCAGTTACAAAGGTAATTGTCAGGTACCACTGACCAGCAAAGTGGTGTTTTCATTTGAGTTGGAGGCAGTAAAGAGGAGAGGAAAGGGGTTTTTACTCATGAAATCGTGCTCTTGAGACTCAAGATTGTTCCCTTTCTGTCTCTCCCATGATCACTCGAATGGCACAAACAATGGTTTAACGAGCACCCACTGCTGTAAGGATGGGAGGGACAAGGACACTCGAGTGACATGGGGTTGAGCAAGCTGGCGTTCCCAGCACTCCACCCAGCCGGGCTCCTTATAAGGCTCTTGACAGTGTCCAGGCCCTCTCTCACCCCGTGCCCTGGGGCGGCTCCTCTCGGGGCTGCACGGCCATCCTCCGCCGGCCTGTCACTCGCACACCTGCCCACAGGCTAGGCCACAGCTATTGCTCCTGTTTCTCAGGAAATAAAGGACCTTTTCCATCTGGGCACCAGGTCACCCCTTGGTTTTGGATCAAAATTCCTCAATGTGAAGCCATTCACATCCAGGCTTGGGGACATCCTTGGAGTTCAGCTACCACATTTCTCTGAACTGCCGGCTCCTCTGTTCTAGGAATGTGACACCCCCTCAGCTGCCCCTCCCTGCCGGGCGTCATCATTCAGCTCGGCCCACTTGATCCCTCAAGGCCACATCCCCAGCCCCAACTCTGACCACCAGCTCCAGGCACCCTCCCACTCTCCCACACAGCTCCCCATCTATAAACTCCTCTCCTAGCTCCCCTTTCGTCTCCAACATTAGCCCCCAGCATTGGCCCTTAGGTTCCTCAGGTCACCAACAAGCTTGGCACCGGATAAACAAAATGTGACCTCTCCATGGAACTGAATATTATTCAGCCATACAAACGATTGACATACTGATAAATGCTACAACATGGATGAGCCTCAGAGACACAGTGCTGAGTGAAAGAAGCCAGACACAAAGACACACGTTACATGATTGCATTTATATGAAATACCCAGAGTAGGTAAGTCCATGGAGACAGAAAGCAGACTAGGGACTGCCAGTGCCTGGGGGAAGGGGAGGATGAGGACTGCCTACTCACGGCTCTGGGGCTGGGTTTGGAGGGGACAGCAACGTTTGGGACCAGACAGAGGTGGTGGCTGCACACACCGTGAATGTGCTACACGCTCCTGGATTCATGCGCTTTGAAATGCTTAGCTTTGTGTTCTGCCAATGTCCCCTCAATTAGAAAAAAGAATCAGGGGCGCCTGGGTGGCTCAGTCGGTTAAGCATCCGTCTTGGGCTCAGACCATGATCCCAGGGTCCTGGGATCGAGCCCCGCATCCAGCTCCCTGCTCAGGGGGAAGCCTGCTTCTCCCTCTGCCCATTTGCACTCTCTCTCTCACTCTCAAATAAATAAATAAAAATCTTAAAAAAAAAAAAAGAGTCGGATTGGACCATCAGTCAGTTCTTTACAGTGGACACATGGGAATGTAAGAGGTGGTCTGGGACAGCACAGAGAACACCGGACCCACAGCGGCAATGTTAAACCCCAACTTCGTGTGCTGTGCTGGGGAAACATGAGGCAAGCCACGGAACATCGCCTCCGTGGGATGTTCTACAGCAGGCGGACGATCAAAATACGTGCCTTCAGTGCCGCGGGGAGAATTAAATGAGATAATGTAGGGACATTCCACGAAAGACACTCATTGGTACACTCAGCAGGAAAATGAGTATACAAAATGTTAGGTTGCAAAAAACCAGCAGACACAAAACTCCAGCGATACAGTCTCCATCCACGTACGTAAACGTGTATCTCTGTTGGTATAGGAAAGACCTCGTGAACTAGCTGGTGTTTTTAGCTTACGGAAATTTTTTTTCCTATAAAATGGTCTGTACACACAGTATATCGTAGGAGTCCAGGAGGCCAGGTTCTAGTTTCTGGCTCTGCCCCTAACCAGCCTGGGAGACCTCTGTGAAATCCCTCCCCATCTAGACCTCCATTTCCTGGTTTTGAGAATGGCTTAACCATGACGACAGCCCAGCTGAAGCAGACCCACTCAGCCCCCAGTTCCTCCATGTGCCAGGGGCCGTGCAAGGTACCACAGAGCCCCCCGTTAATGAGAGTGACTCCCCAGTCCTCAGGGAGTGTGCCACAGCACTAGAAACCCAGGCAGAATGAGAAAAAAGAGGACAGATGGCCCAGCACGCATGGTTCTGTGTGGAAGTGTCCTTTGAGCCAGGGCCTAAAGGCAGGACGTGGCTTTCTCAGGTGGAGAGGATGAGTTCCCGGCCACACACCTGTCCGAGCAGCAAGGATGGGCGAAGGAAGAGGCACCATACATTCTCACTTGATCGTCTAGCATGATGGTTCTCAGAGAGGGCTCCCCACACTGGTGGCAGCAGCGTCACGGGGGACCGGGTTAGAAATGTGAATTCTTGGGCCCCATCCCGACCTTGTGATTTAGAAACTACGGAGTGGAGCCAGCAAGCTTGAGCACCCGCTTCCATCACGGAGGCCTGGCAGGAAGAGTGTGCCACCTGCCCCAGCCCCGCCCACCTCCAGGCCCCAGCTGGCGGGGCTGAGAGAGTGTCCTGTGCCCGGAGGAGCTCATCTGGCACGCGGATATGGATGACCTTTCCCTCTCTTCACCAGCCCACTGGCCTGGGAAAGGCAAACACCTCAAGGGGGCAGAGCCTAAATCAATCTGCCCGCGGCTGCTGCTGCCCTAGCTTTTCCCACACCCATTTCCCCTGACCTGAAACCTGTGCCTCCCAGGCCGTGGCCCCAGAGCCCGGAGGTCCCCGGACAGAAGGAGGCGACTGGGACCTCCCTGTGCTCTGCCCACACAGCTGGGATCCTGTCAGCCCAGCGGGAGGCCCCCATCCGCCCCCAGGGCACCCTCCAGAGCTGAGAGGATGAAGGAGGGAGAGATGAGGGCTAGAACACAGCTCATCACTCCTAAGGACGGCAGAGTGACTAGGAGTTTCCTTTCTAGAACTCTCCAGGAAACAGCTCACAAAGACTCCCTCCAGGGCAGCTCCGCCCCTGGAGCGGTTCACCTCCTTTCCTCCTCCTCCTCCTGGAGGGAGCACCCCTACCTCCCAGGTGTCAGAGGACAGAAGGGGCCAATTGTCTGTTTGGGGAGGTTCAGCCCCTATTAGTCCAAAGCCCCTGGCCACTCCCTGCAAGGGTCTGGCTTTGGAATCACACTTCCACCTCCCGCTAGCTGGGTGACCTTTGAGATTCGGGTTTTCTGGAAAAGCAGGATAACAATACCCTCCTTAGAGGGCCTGCAGTGAGGATGAAATCAGAGGACATAACACATAAAGTACACACAGGAAAGACTCAATAACGGAAGCTCTTATATTCATTACCACTATCACGCCCATCCTTTATTCAAACTCCTGCAATGGCTAATCATCCCCCACTGGGTAAAGCCCAAATTCCTAGGAACTGGTTTTTCTGGCTCCCACTCATCTCCAAACCAGCAGCAACAGGAAGACATTCTTGATTTGTCAATTATGCCCTCCAGCTATCAAGCCGGACCCCCACGACCGTCCCAGACCTCCACGACCGTCCCAGTTCTGTCTGTCAGAAGCTCTCTTGCCTGCCCTGTGTTCCCCTCCCCCACTCCCAGCAATCCACCTGCGCCTCCAAGTAATGAGTGCCTGCTTTGCAGAGTGCCTGTCGTCCATCATGGGGTCCCCTCACAGAGGGCTGAGCAAGTCCAAGAGCAAAACAGATGTTTGGAAAATTGAATGGAATCCTTCCAGGTTCAGAAGAGAAATCAGAGCCTGAAATCAGCAGAGAGCAAATGGATGCTGGCTGACCCTCTCCCACCACTGTCCTAGTCATCATTTGTGTTTGGGGCCTGTCCTGGGCACTTGGGGGAGGTCACGTTCTGAGAGACTGTGTCCTCTGAGTTCCCAGCCTGAGACAGAACTCTCTAGAGGCAACAGATGCTGACCCAACCCCAAGGGGAGAGAGGACAAAGGCCTGAGCTTGGCCAGGATCTCAGCTCCTGCCTGCTCTCCTCAGCCTGCCTCCCACCCTCGGGCTGAGACCCATCATCCAGACATGCCCCAAGCCCTGGCTCCCACAGAGGAGCAGCCCAGCACTACAAGTTCAGCTCAAGTCCTAAAAGCGAAGCCCAGTGGGGGTTTTAAAGCTGCTCCTGAACTCACAGTCTGGAGGCCAGGGCAGCACAGGGACGCAGGGACCCAGGCTCTGGCATGGCACACCTCAGAACAGCATAACCTAAGGGGACAGCTGGGCTGACATGTCAATACAGGTGAGTGGGCCCATGCAGGACTTTCTGCCTGTGTTGACTGCACAACAGAGTCCCAGGTGGACAGACTGCAGCCTTCACCACCCTGCTCCATACACAGTCCAGTTCCTGTCCCCACATCCTGTGGGCCCGCTTACCAAACCCACCGAAATAGAATGTCCCACCTTCTGGACCATGCCCTCCTCCTGCAAACAGAGCTTCAGAACGCCAGGTCTCTGCCCCAGCATCCAGGAGTTCAAGACATCTGCCCTCTTCTCTAGAAGGCGTCAATGAGGTTCCCATTCATAAAATCTTCCTCCACATAGGGGAGGATCAGAAGAGACAACAGGAAGGAAGGGGGCTAACCTTCAGGGAGGCTTCTTGATTGGAAGGGAGATGTCACGGCCGGAGAGAAAGCATCTTCCCCCATGGGCCTTACTGGGCCCAGCCTGAGTGCCCTGTCTCAGTTCAGACTGCTGCCACCAGATTGCCCTTAGAGAAGGCATTCTCCCCACTAGGAAATAGGGGGGATGGGAGAGAAAAGAGTAGAGTGACAGAGAAAGAACCCAATAGGACCCTCCCCACACGTCTCCCCCCGGCTCTGAATAAATGTCAAATAATGCAACCATAATGTCTTCTGAAAGTCCAGGCACTCCTCAAACTGTGATTCCCAAAGGGGCCAGGGCTGGTTCTTCGGGTGACATGTGAAGGGTATTAGGACAGCAGTTACAGTGCTGGTGACGGGGAGTCTCAGAGAAGAGAAAGGTTGGAAAGGTTGGTGGGCTCCATGGAGAATTCTCGTCCAGCACGGAAGGAATCTGGACCCCCACAGAAGACAAATTATCAATTGGTTCTCTGTTATGTGGAAGGCTCTGGAACCCACCTGCCCCGCATCCCTCATTTCCTATCTCTGCTCTTCAGCTTTACCACAAAAAACATCTGGAGAAACAGAAACATCTGGATCCGTCCTCAGGCTAAAAACAAAACAAACAAACAACCAGGAAGGGCAGTCACAGTTATGTGCTTGTTTGATGAGGGCCCTAACTAGCCCCGTCCGTCCGTGAACACGCCCGTCATGACAGCCCGGGGACCTTCGCTCACAGGGTTACAGACACCCGGGCTAGCCTCACAGAGTAGGAGTCACAGCCCAGTTTGGGACTTTGTTTCAGGTGAAAGTGAGATTTGTCAGACGTCACTAACCCCCCAGAGACATAAGGCTTCAAAATATAGACTCATCCTGAGACGAAGAGCCTCTCTCCCCTGTTCAACGTTTTCTCGGTTTCATCTTGGAAATGCTGCCAGTTTGTGGGAGAAGAACACAGACCCTGCCAGTCTGTTTGCTTAAGTAGTGTTTTCTTAAGTAGTGACCTTTCTGAAGGCAGGTGCTGAAGTTTGCCTAAAACACGTAACACTTCCCCAAACCCTAATCTCAGGCAGGCAGGAGCACTTCCCGTCCCTGATGAGATCGCTAGGCTCTGAGCTCAGGCCCATGGGTGGGCTGGGGCCCAAGGAAGGATGTCCATTTCTGGGAGGCCTCTGATCTCAGCCTGAGGAGGGAGGGAGGGAGGGAGATGCTCCCTCTCAGACAGAATTTCTGGAGTTGAACCATAGAAAAATGCACTTGGGGAGGGCTCCCCTCAGAAACCTGAGGCCTGAAGTTGGTCCAGACCCCCGCACCCCCCTCCCCTAGAAAACCCTAAACCGTGTGGCTCTCACCAGAGGACAACTGATGACACAGCTCCAGAGACTCGGGGCAGCTTGGCCACCACAGGAAGCTGCTCTGCCTGACCGTACTGTCAGTCTAACCTAAAACCCTCCGGCTGTAACTGGAGGCATTTCTTGTTCTCCCTTCAGAAAAGACAAAGAGAGAAAGCGGTTCATTTTCCCTTTGATTTGTTCAATAAGCATTTATGGAACCTGACGGTGCTGGGTGCAAGAGACAAAAGCCCCAGCATCTGCCCTGAAGGGGAGTGCACAGCAGCAAAGGCCAAGGGAGACCACGTAGGGGGGCAGGGCTGTGCAGTGGACAGAGCAATGCCTGGGAGTCGCGTCAGCCCCACTGTGGACTGTGGGCCCCTGGGCAGCTCACTTCACCTCTGCGCACTTAGCCTCATCCTCAGAGCTAGTGGAGTGACCTCAAGCCAGCTCCAATTCAAAACTCAGAGGGGAAAGGAGAGAGAGAATGAAAAGGTGGTCCAGACAGTATGTTGTGAACTAAAGGCATATAAACTACTGCGGGACCTGCCTAGGATGGGAGACTGAAGAATGACTTTCGGGGTACACTGAATCTTCAAAGGCCTGCACCACATCTCAGTCCATCCCCAGCCTTCTCCACTCCCAGGTGGACAATCCTGGCCCCCCTGCCCCTCTGCACGGATCTCACCCACTAGTCTGTGCCTCCCTGAGCCCCACCTCCACACTTACTGTGCACCTATGTAAAATCCTCTTATCCTCTCTGGGCCTCATTTTTCTAATCTGTAAAATGAGGATGATAATAAATACTTCATTGACACTCCAGTGAGATAATGTATGGGAAACGCTCCTCAGAAACTGCACCAACAATGATTTTTTTTTTTTTTTGGCCAATGATTTGGATTTTATTTATTTATTTGAGAGCATAGGCGGTGGGGAGGGGCAGAGGGGGAGGGACAAGGAGACTGCCCGCTGAGCAGGGAAGCCCGCCGTGGGGCTCCATCCCAGGACCCCGAGATCATGACCCGGGCAGAAGTCATATGCTTAACACACTGAGCCACCCAGGCGCCCGGCCAATGATTTGTTTTGCCAATGATTCCCTGTGTCCAGAAGTGAATGCCAGAGGGACATGGGAGCTGCAAATCAGGGGAGAGAGAGAGGAGCACTTCTGAGTACCAGTTCTGAGCTAGGTGCTTGACCTGACAACTCATCTTTAAAACAACCCTTTTGAGGATTTACAGATAAGGAACCTGAGGCTCTGGGAAGCTAAGTAACCTGCCCGAAGCCACAAGGCAGTCAAGGCAGGATGTGAGTGTGGGGCTGGCTGTCTGACTCCAAAGCTTCCACCACATCAGCGTCTAGGAGCCCCAGAGAGAAGAACCGAGGGGTGAGCCGCAGCAGGGCCTGCAGTCCCCTGCCGGTGACCAGGGAGGAGACCCAGAGGTTCTGCCCCAGTCCCCACTGGCCCTGGGGTCTGACAGGAACTGTTTATTCTAGATTCTCATATTTTCTGTAAACATGGCTTAGGTTGCCAAGAGAGAGACAAATTCATTTGTTAGAGAGGAATGAGACAGAATCATTACACTTCCCCTGGCTCAGGTGGAGCCAGGGAGACAGTGTGGAAGCAGCCTCGGACAGGCCCCTCACCGGCCTCTCCCCAAGCCCCACCACAGACTCCACACTACCACGCCAGGTGTCCTCGCACCTCCAGTCTCGTGGTCAGAGCACTTCTCACCAGAGCCCCGGAGAGGTCTTCCTGATACAAGATAAAATGACCCAGATTCTTTCCGAGCTGGGCCACTTGTCCTCCCGAGGGTGACAGTGGGCCCCTGGGAGGACTAATGAGCCTCTCTTCAGCGTCTGGGGGACCGTTTAGAAAATGATTACTTTTCCTGTGACCAGAGAGAGGGGGCAGCACGTCCCACAGAGCCTCTGGGGCCTCAGGGAGGAGCTCCAACCAGGGAGAACGCAGTTTAATTACAAAACCCAAGCCTCCAGGTATAACCGGATACACCTTACTACACCAATTTTCTTTTTCAGTTCTCCTTTCTTTTACCCCAACAGCATACCCTTGGGAAGAAATCACAGTGAAGAAATGAGCATTGGGAGCATCACTGACTGACTTGGGATGGCACAGAGGCAGAGGTCAAATTTGGGGGCAGATTTTTCCTTTTTTCAAACTACATACTAAGTATGTAGAGGTAAAACTGACATGATGGCTGGAATTTGCTTTAATATTCTTCAGCAAGAAGAAAAAAAAGGATAAATGAAATACATGTGGTAAAAAGCATGACAGTTGTTGCATCTGAATGATGGGTATGTATGTGGGAGTTCATTATTCTGTCTACTGTGAAATCTGTCATACTAAAAAGTCTGAGACAAAGGCCCCACCCAGGGGCGGGGAGTCATAATGCAGAAACAGATGAGGTTCGCAGGGAGGGCGCAGGAAAAGGAAGCCGGAGGGACAGGAGGAAGGAGGAGATGGCGCAGGAGGGGTTAGAAGGGATGACGATGCCCCACAGAGGTTGGCGTTCTCCTCCAGGACCTGCTGTCTTGATGGGGACAGGTCACCACCACCCCAACAGGTCTCTTTCTGAAATTTCATTCTTCAGGACTCACTTCCAGACTCTTCCCCAAAAGGGGCTAATGGCACAAATTTCCTTCTCTGGAACTTCGAGAACTAGAACATTTTGTCTAATTGAATTGAGGAAGACACCAGGCTGCCCACAGAGGGACAGCCTCACTGACCCCCCAAAAGCCCTCCGGGGCCCTGACCTGACTGGAGGGGAGGAAGTTCTAAAGCACAAGGCGACACTCTGACTCTGCCCCCTCATCTGAGGTAAACGATGGAACATGACAATTCGTTCACAGAAACTTGTAGAGACCTCAAGATTTTGAGCAAACTTCCTACAAGACATGCCTCCCAGGCTCACAGACAGGGCACCCCGATACTGGGGAAGATGCTAACCTACAGCTGTCATTTGCAAACCCTCTATGTTATGGATTGAACCATATCCTCCAAAATTGACAGGCTGAAGCCCTAACCCCCAATGTGACTGTATTTGGAGATGGGGTATTGGGGAGGTCACTGAGATTAAAAGAGGTCATAAGAGGGGGGGGGCCCTCATCCAGTAGGGCTGGTATTATAAGTAGAGGAAGAGACACCAGAGTCTCCTCTCTCCCTCTCAACAGCTCATGCGCAGAGGAAAGGCCATGTGAGAACCCAGCCAGGCGGCCATCTGCAAGGCAGGAAGACAGTTCTCACCAGAAACTCAATCTGCTGGCACCTTGATCTTGGACTTCCAGCCTCCAGAACTGTGAGAAAATAGATGTCTGTTGTTTAAACCACCCAGTCTGTGGTATTTTGTTACGGCAGCCCAAACTGACTAATTCTTCCCCTCAGAGCGATGAGGCGCACTGCGGTTCCATCTGACCCAGTCAGACCTGTCTGCCTCAAGCACCCCTGACTGCCGAGCATCCCTGAAGGTACAGGGTCCCTCCCCCTTCTTCACTCCACCTATACATGACCCAGGGCAGGAGGCAAGCAAAGCCCACATGGGGTCTGCCTTTCCAGGGAAGGAAAGGAGTTGGCACCAGCCAGAGGCCCTCACTCTCTCCTCCTCAGCCCTCCTCCTGGGCTCAACAAGGCAGTGAGGGAAACAATCACCTAGCCGTCAAACCGACCAAAGCTAGGGAGTCCTCCTCTCTCACAGGCCCTGGACAGCCAGGCCGCCAGAGAGGACATTTCCTTAAGCCCTTGCCCTTGCCACTCCCTAAATGAATATTTGCATATGCTAGGCATTGTCCTTTTATTCAGGCAACACATTTTTATTAAATGTCCACTTAGCTGAGTACCAGAGATGGACATGTAGCTCCTGACTTTGAAGAGGCCAGAAACCCACAAATAAAAAAGGTGACATGGGAAAGTGGATAGTATCTCAATTCAGAAGACAGGTCTAAATCCCAATCCATTGCGAAAGGTCGAAATCAGCTCTGACTAGCCCCGTGACTTTGGGTGGTCACCTCACCTCCCTGGGCCTTCATTCATTCCACTAAAAATAAGAACTGGATACGATAGCTAACGTTCTTGGGACCTCTGACATTTCGGAATTCTATGCAGTAAAGCACAGAAAACGATACAAATGAAGATTTGCAGGGTAAGATAGCTTGAGATTCCTGAAATGTGCTGGGTGAAGAACCAGAGTGGCCCTCAGGCACAGGAAGACCCTGGACCAGCCATGGCTACCAACTCTTTTGTTGGCAAGGAGACAGCCACAGGAATCAGAGTGGGCTCATTTCCCTGGGGAGCCCTGGCCGCCATGCCCATTGGCAGGTCTGAGCTACTAAAGCAGCCAGGGCCCTGGGAGCCGGGACCCACCTGGTTCGCTTATCCTGGAAAGGTAAATGGCATGTGTTCACCCAAGGATCCCACCTCACCACCTGGCCTATGTTCCCACCATCCCAGGCACCCCACAGAGGGCCCTGACCCTGCATCTCCCTCGCCCCATCACCATTCTCCAGAGACCTGCCCTCCACCACATCAGAGGATCCAGTTCTGACCCAAGCACACCAGCCCCTTCCCTCAAACGCCCACAAGCCAAGGAGCCACAGACCCCCTCTTCTCTTTGAATGGCAGCACTATTCCTTTCCCCTGGCTCGTCAAACACGCCTCCTCTTCCTTACTTGCCAAACCCTGTCAGCTGTCCAAGAGAAATGTCTCTCCCTTCATCCTTTCTTCCCACTCCCACTATGCTCCCCACCCGCCTCCCAGACCCGCTTCAGCCTCTTTCCAGGGCTGCGTGCTCCCCACCCCACCAGCTCTCCCTCCCCAAGCCCCTTCTCAAGCGCAGCCTGAACCATGCACTCTTGCCCTCAAAGGATCCCCTCCTACAGCTCTATTACACAGACGCTCCGCAGCCAGCATCCGAGGCCATACTGGGTTACACTTCCTGTCTCAGCTCCCAGCCACCCCAGGGAGGACTGTGCACTTGGGTCACCAGGAAGGCTCGGTGAGCCCAGACACACCCTGCACACTCTAGCTTCCAGGCCTTTGCTTCTGCATTCCCCGCTGCAGCAATGCCGGCGTGTCAGAGCCCCCTTCGTGAAGACCCCATGTGCTCCTCCCCTCCCCCCACATCCCCAACTGCTGCTGAGCTGCTCCTCCTCGCCTCCGGGCCCTGTCCCCGCTCCTGACTCTCGATCTGCACTTCTCCATGCTCCTTATTTTATTCCCCTCAGATTAAGAGTTATTTGTGTGCTTGTCTTAGACGCCACCCACCCCTCCATCCTGCACAGATGACAAGTTCCCGGTGGGCGAGGCCGCTGCCTTCCTCATCGCTGGCTCCCCATGCCCTGCAGACAGAGGCACTCAAGACCTATCTGTTCCCTCAAGTGACATTGAACAACCAGTTCTTTGGAGGGAGAAGGCAGGGGCGGGCTGCCACGGTGCGCCGGGGACAGCCTTGGCGCTGGTTGCTACATCGGGAGCCGGCATCGGCCACCCCGGGGACAGGTCTCCTCTGTCCAGCGCAGCCTGATGGTACGTTTCTGAGTCATGGTCACGAGGCCCACAGCAGCTTAATGAGGGACATTCTCTATACACACACTCACACGCACAGACACCCAGACACACCCCAGACAGGCAAGCCATTTCCCGCCTAGAGAACAGAGTTAAGCTTCCAGGAGACTGGTGAGGAGAGGGGCAGAAATGTTCAGGCCCAAACCCCACCTTGGCTTGCCCTCTCTGGGGATTTATGATCTCCTTTCTCCATTTCCTCCTGCTTGGAGCAGGGGTGAGGTGGGGAGTGCACTCAGAAGCAGAGGAGAGAGGCAGGAAGGCAGGGTGGCAGGTGAGGGGTGGGCTATCTGTGTCTCAGGCCCTCTAAGTAGCTTCAACTCTGTTCATCTGCAGGCAAGAACCTGGACCATCTGAGAGAGATGCCAGAGGCCCAAGGCCAGCCAAAGCCTGCCAGCGGGCCCCAGACCATGGCCTGCTCCACGCCAACCCCCTTCCTCTCCCCTGAGGGTGGCAGGTAGCTGAGGGTGGCAGCGGGAGTTAGGGAGCCATACCCCCATCGGACCCTGCACTCGTTTCAGGGACTGCTCTAACAAAGTACCACAAACTGAGGGTTCAACAACAGAAATTATTGTCTCACAGTCTTGGAGCCCAGAAGTCCAAAATCAAGATATCAGCAAGGTTGGTTCATCTGGGCTGTGAGGGAGAATCTGTTCCAGGCCTCCCTCCTAGCTTCAGGTAGCCTCAGGTATTCCTGGGCTTGTAGATGGCCTTTTGTCTGTATCTCCAGGCCATCTTCCTTCAGTGCATGTCTATCTCTCGGTCTGAATTTCCCTTTTTGTAAGGACACCAGTCATATTGGATTAGGGCTCCCCCCGCCATGACCTCATCTAACTTGATCATCTGCGAAGACCCTATTTCCGAATAAGGTTACGGGTACTGAGTTAGAACTTCAACATCTTTTAGGAAAGACAACTCAACAAAAACAGAACGCACAGGTGGGAGCTGCTGAAGGTACTTTCATTGTCCCTACCAAAAGAATAACTATGAAAGAGGTGACCCTCGTGGGCTTACCATGTGCCACATGCTATTGTAAGCATGGACAACAATACTATGAAGTTACCTTTATTATCTCAACTTCCTGATGAGAAGGGTAAGGCACGGAGAGGTGAGGAAACCTACCAAGGTCTTACAGCTGATGCATGCCAAAGCCAGAATTCGAACCCAGGTGGTCCTTAGCTACTGCACTATCATAATCATATCAGATGATGTGAGCATCTGTGCCAGTTCTGGGCAGCAGAGATCCTATGTCACTATGACACCTACTCCTAAATCCAGGGCCTGGCTATGGTCCATCCTGACCATCAGACTGAGCTATGGAGAGAGCTCCCATGGGCAACTGCCCCCCCCACCCCGGCACTCTGGCTCAATTTGCCACCCAAGAGTGGGATCAGGCCTGCAGTGGGCAATGCCTAGGTAAGAGATGGTTCTGAGTGGGCAAGTGAAGAGCAGTGGGCAGGGGCACATAGGACAAATGGAGCTCGCTGTGTCCTTTTGTGGGACTCCCTCCTTGGCCCGAGATGGGCACAAGACTATACCCTATCAAACCCCCCTGCTGTGCTATAGTGGGAGGGACTTACCGATTTGTCCAGAGGCTTTGTATTTAATGAGGCAAGACTATGGGAGAGAGATGTGAGCACGAAAAGCCTGAAACCCAGTGCCTTCCAGCCCCACAGCCATCCCTCGTGCACTAACCACAGCACTGGCCCGGAGCCAAGTCCTCAAATCTTGGCCTTCTCCATAATTGTGTGTGCTTGTTGGTGTTGTTGCTGTTATTATTACTGTTGTAGTAATCATATTACTCGATGTTTCTTCCCTGGGCACTCCGGGGACAGCACAGACATTAGCTCATAATACTGCAGTCTTGCCTGGGAGGCAGAACAGTGTGCAGGCACTAGGAATGCCAGCTTCCTTCTGGGCAGGAAGGGGCTCTCACAGGGTTCTGCTCAGCTCCTAATATGGCCACACTTTCTCCCCTTCTCTCGGCAAAGTGGCACTAAAGCTGAGGCAGGATTTAGATGCGTAGCTAAAGCAGCCAGAAGTTAAAACACACACGAGACCATGGAGAGACTCGGGTGGGCAGAGTGGTCAGAGGAGCTAGACATTTAAATGACTGCACTCTTCCTCTCGGCCTGTCTCTGGCATTTCCATGACCAGGGGGGAAGGTCAGAGTGTTTTACACAGATTAGCACACAAGGCTTGCAATAGCGCTGTGGAGTAGATAGCAACAGCCCCAAGTGGTCAGATGGGGATCCTGAGGGTCAGACGTGTGGTCACTCGTCCAAGGTTAACTTGTACACAGGTAGGTGGCGGAGGTGGGTTTCAAACCCAGAGATGCCTGACTGCAAAGCCCAAGGACCTGTCATTAAACCACATGGCAACTGAGTCACGACTGCAGCTCAAGGGCAGTGAACTCAGCTCATGACTGGGGGGTGCTGCAAATAATCCCCCTCCCGTAGCCCCCACCAGAATGACCAGACCATAGGACAATGGCTTCCATGCCAGGCCCACCAGCAGCAGGCTTGGACCCCTCCTCAATGAGCCCCTCCTCATGCTACTGAGAGCCCTTAGAAGCCATGGTACTCCCGAAGAGTCCAAGGGCCGTGGCCATTCCAGGAGAGGGACATGCACACAAATTAATGAGACAGTTCTTTCTCAAGTAGGGGAGAAAGATACAGACACAGATCACAGTCTGACAAGAGCCTGGCATAATCTAGATGCATAGAACAGAGAGGACCTCCCAAATGTCCCTCCTGGGGGAGGGCCGAGCTTGAGGACAAGGAGGGGCCAGGACAAGTTACCGGGGCTGCTGCAGCCCTGGGCTCAGAAGTAGGTCACGTGAGGCAGCAGTTCAAGAGGGTAGTTGTCTTGCCCACCAGAGGTGCCAGCCCAGGCCGCCCTGACTGCCCACCCATCCCACACCTGCACCCACGCCCCCTGACTCATGCCCTGAGCTTAGCACAAGCCCTTAGTGCTCACCTGGTATCACCTGGCTCACCTGTGAAATCCTGATAGTAAAACCCATCCCTACCCCACCCCTGGGGAGAAGGGAAACTGGAGGGAAGCTCCAGATGAAGGGAATGTCATTCTTAGCTCTGACTTCCTCCAGAAAGGTGGGAAATTTCTCCTCTTGAGCATCCCTGGCTATAACCGTGGAGCCTCCAGCATTTCCCCCCCACCCACTTTCCAGGTTTTCCAGGGGCCCGGGACTGAGCACCTTTGTGTCCCACAGCCAGAAACTAGGTCCTGAAGTGGCAGAGACCGATCCCATTCTCAGGGAGCTCCCAGTCTGAGTGGGGAGGTAACATCCCCTGCCCTCAGAGAGTTCCCAGTCTGGTGGGGACAGACTCAGCCCCTGGCCTCAGGGAGCTTCTCATCTGATAGGAGAGACATGGTCCTTGTCCTCAGGAGCTCCTAGTCTTGATGGGGGAGAGGCAGCCCCTGCCCTCAGCTCCCACTCTGATGGCAGGGGCAAGCCCCCTGCTCTGAGGGGGTTCCCTGACATTCTGAGAAGGGCTGGCACTGGGTCCCAAGGCAGAAGCCCTGCAGGACAGAGCCCAGCAGCCAGCAGTCCTGCCACAGTCAGGATCCAGGGCCAGGAGTGTGGGGTCTTCTCGAGGCAGAGAACCATCCCAGGCCCCCTGCTTAATTCTCTGGAAGGATGGTTCTCGCATTCCCTCGGGGATGAGGAAAGTAGCTGCCACATGCCTCAGGAAGGGAAGGGTGGGGCTGGCCAGCAGAGTGGGAGAAAATAGGGAGCTACCCCAGGACTCGGGCCTGGTCACCATCACGGGCAGCTTCCACCCCAGCCCCTGATCTTGGGAGATGGCAGGAGCATCAGTCCCATTTCTCACATGTACAAGCCAAGGCCCAGGAAAAGGGCCAGAGAGCCTCAGGCGGAAGCTCTCTGCTGTCCATTCTGTTCTCCCGCTGGCTCCACACTGGCCTTTGGGAGCCCCGGTGTCAGGGGCTAGGGGCGGGGGGGACGTGGCCAGGGCCCCAGCCTCAGAGCAGAGAGGCTAGCCCCGAAGCAAGGAGACTGGAAACAAATGTGGGGATTACCACACGTCGCTCTAGGGTCCGCATTGTACACCCCGTAACACACAGTGCCCTGCACGCAGGAAAGGCTCACAGGTCTGTGTGCTATGGGGCTTGGCATCTGTCCTGCCCCTAGCAATCTGCTCATAGAGGGATCAAATGCTGGGCGGGGCTGTGTGCACACGTCCCCTCAGTTCATGCCTGTTCCTTCGGATGCTCTTTGCTGTCAGGTGGTGGGGCTGAGGACTGTTCATCTCACCGGCAGAGCCCAGGGCTGCCCCCACCAGGCTGGGAGCTCTCTGAAGGCAGAAGCCACGTTTCCCTCCTCTGGAAGACATGCGCTTGGTGGAACCAGACAGAGAAATCCTACCAAGAGGGCCCTTAGTTCTCCCAGGCCCCCTGCTTATTTCTCCGGAAGGATGGTTCAGGCAGGACTAACAATCTTCTCCCAAATGAGCCCTTCCTTGGACTGAACACCCCTGAGGGCGAGAGAACAGGAACAGAGATGTTTTGTGGGGGTGGGAGGCATTTCTGGGGAACGATGAGCTTGGGGAGGCCGCTGCCTTCCATCAGCCCTTCCTCCATCCCGACTCAGTGACCATCCTTGTAATCACCTTCTGCGCACCACGTTCACCCTGGTGGGTGCAGGCTAGCTCTTCCAACGGGCTCTGGGTTGGAGGGCGTGTGTATGTGCATACACACGCATGTCCGTGTGTGTGTGTGTGTGTGTGTGTGTGTGTGTGTGTGTGCCCATCTGTCCTGGAGAGCAATAATAGTTAATAAATAAGTGAACGGCAAAAATAGCCTCAAAGGAGCTGACAGGCAGAAGGCCAGAGCAGCCGGGCATGGGGCCAGCACCCTGAAATGCCAAATGTTAATTTAGCCAAAAAGAAAAGCGGTCCATTTCGAGACCGCCTCCATTAGCCAGGGTCAGGGTCTGTTGTGGTTTCTGGCGCTGGCCTAGCCCCTCCCCGGGCATCCTGAGTGCAGCCCAGGCGTAGGGGGCCCCTGGCTCACCGAGAGGGTAGCAGCGCTGGAGGGAAGGGGCCCAGTCTGGGGCACACGAGGTTATGAACAGGCAGGAAGCCGGCAGGCCGCTTCCCAGCAGTCCTCCAACAGTCCACCCAGCTGGCCAGCCCTGCGTTCAGCCCCCAAGGTCTAACCAGCTGGGGGAATGTTCTAGACATCATCGCCAATCTCTTGACCGGGCATGGGCCCTGTCCCACCTAGACACTCACTCAGGGGCAAGCGATGTGACTCAATGTCCTGGCTGTCCTTCGCCCTCAGACCAGATCCCTCTGGTGTCTCGTTTGGCCTCTCTCCGGCCTTCTCCCCAGCAGGCCTCACCAGCTCAGAGCACTCTCCACACTGAGGCCTCTGGTGGTCCGTGGGGGGTTTTGTAGTCCTTTGCTGCCTGAGTACGTGTCTTAATGAAGTTACAGAAGGAAGCACATCTGGGAGAAGCAGATGTGTGCCCCTCTCTTCCCCAGTGCCTCCAACTCTGGAAAACCATTCTCGGTTTACTTACTGGCCTCTCTCGGACGGTCCTGATGGGGGATGCTAGCCACACGCCTGACCTCCTCACAGCCTCCCTCAGCGACAGCCACCCCCAAATTCATGGGGGACCTGGCCCAGCCCACTCCCCAGTTCACGCTCACCCAGGAAAGTCCTGCCCCATCTCCCAGACTGGTCCCAGTCAGTTCTGGAAGCTTCCTTGCTCCTCGGGGTTCTGCGCTAGGCATCTGGCGGCCAGAATAAGGATGGGGCAAGGGTGGGATAAAAACCCCTGACCCAGCACCTAGCCCTCCTTCCACTTAGCCTTCTTCTGGGAGATAATGCAATTTTCTTCTACCCTGTTTACTACCATCCGCACTCAACGAGCATTTGAGAAAAACACTAGGCTCTCCTATGTGTGGGAATTTAAAAGAACAAACTATACACAGCCAGGACAGACCACAGGTCATTTATTCAGGGCATTTTACTTGGCAGTCCCTGTGCTAAGTGCTTTGTATATATCATCCCATACAATGTTCAACACAATCCTTGGAGGTAACAGTTCGTAGTATATCGCATTTTATGTAAAACAGGCTCAGAAAGGGCAAGGAGCCTGCTAAGGAGACACGGTGGGGCAAGGCAGAGCTGGGATTTCAGCATTTCAACCATGTGGGCAGAGGGAAGACAGTCGTAAGCATGAGGAGCCTCTACCTGGGGAAGCAGCCGCTCTCATGGGGGGCAGCAGGGGGAGGCAAGCAATGAACAAGGGAGTTCGATTCGCACTTTGTCAGGTGGCCTCTGAGAAAGGACAAGATGTAGAAGTCACCATGTGGGGCCTGTGGGAGTGCTAGGAGCTCTCCTGGGGGTCAGGGTGGCCAGGACACCAGGTCCCAGAGAAAGGTATCGTCCTCAGAGGCATGAGATCTCTGGGCACCTGGCTGGACTGGCTGCTACAGGGGGTCCCAGCATCCAGGGGGAGGAGGGGCTCAGAGCTTGAACGTTTGGGTGCTTAACATCCGGATAAAGGCAAAGCCCTAGGGATTTGAGGGAAGGAGGCTGACATGGGATATTTAAAGCCCAAGAAAAGGGAAGGAGGGATCCATCCCAGGTCTCCCCAGGAAGGAGGTGATATCTAGTTCCCCAGAGGCTGGAGAACCGGTGTCCTGGTTAGGGAGCGCGAGGGAGCAGCTTTGGCACCACTGGTAACCAAGGCAAGAAGAAACTAATAGGTAAATGCCCAGGTGCTCTCTGTGAACCTCCCTCTCTTGGCTGAAGGCCTCGACCCTCAGCTCTCCACCCCGCCCCACCCTGCCCCAGGGCCAAGGGCTGCAGTCTCTCCACTCACCTCCCACTCTCCCTCTCCCTGGAGGCTCCTCCCTTCAGCTCCAAATACTAAAGCTACCTTTCTAAATACACATGGGGCCACATCCACTCACGCTCCATAAGAACCTTCTAGACATGCCCCCTGCCTCCAAACCAACCAACCTTGGCCCAGAAATCCACACTCTTCCCAACCTAGTCCCACCCACTAGCCAGCCTCCTCCTTGCTGCAGCACTCCCCATATCCATCAGGAAGAAGCCAGCACGCTCGGTCTCTGCTGCTGACGCTGCTGGCACCCCACTGGGCCCAGGGGTGCGAGTGCCTGTCTGTCCGTCTGTAAGAGCCTAGACTTGGAGCCAGGCTGCAGGTTCATCGGTTCAGCCTGATCTAGCCTGCCGCGTCTCAATGTGCCCATCTGCAGAATGGGGGTGACAACATCAGTGCTTACCCCATAGTGCAGCTGTGGGGATGAAATGAGTGAACACAATTGAAGCACTTAGAACAGAGCCTGATGCACGCGAGACACTAGTCACAGGTCTCCTCTCAAGGGCAGGGTCTGTGGCTAATTCATCTCGGTTCCCAGTGCCTAACACATGGGCGATATTTGCTAAACGACTCAGTCCAGCAAACTGGACAGCAGGACCCAGGCAAAGAGAGAAATGACACTGATAACAAATAAAGCCAAGTTAGGGATGATGATGAATTTTGGTTTAGGACATGCTGAGTTCCAGG
Organism: Halichoerus grypus; assembly: GCF_964656455.1. Lineage (NCBI taxonomy): Eukaryota > Metazoa > Chordata > Mammalia > Carnivora > Phocidae > Halichoerus > Halichoerus grypus. Next base: position 67,403,892 of record NC_135712.1, read on the forward strand.
AGGCGGAAGGACACTGACAAGGAGGACAGGTGGATGGGGACCCATTACAGAGGTTAAAGCAGGAAAGAAGTGTCTAGGAACCCTGCCCTGTCTGCTGCGTGACTTTCAGTCCCCGCAGGGCTATATCGTTTTCTGTTCCCATAGCCCCTGAATTACTTGAGCGGCAGAGAGACCGACCTTCCTCCAAGACCACCAGAGTCTCCATTCCCCAGAGGGATGGGGCTGGCTGAGGGGGTGGGAGCAAGTGGGAGAAGTCAGGGTGTGGCTAGCCTGGTAGCTTCTCAGCTTTTGAGAAACCCAAGGTTCCTAGCCTTTGCACCCTACCCAGGGAAGAGAATGCCTCACCCCACACCCACACCTGCACCCAAACGCAACTGGTCCTCCCAAGCTCACTTGCCCTCAGCCACTGCCCTGCTCCCTCCAGGCCTGAGCTGTCCCTATTAGGCTAATTCCACCTGGGGCTGTGGAGACCCAGTGGAAGTCTCAGAGCTGGTAGCTCTCCGTTTACTCGTTTACTCGCCTGTAGTAAATGTGTAAGTGCCCCCACCCCATCATTCCGGTGCCAGCCTGGGGGCTGGGGAGGGGGCCCTCATAGCCCAGGGGCCCAAGACACCCTCTTCCTTCTGCAGTGGAACCTAAAGAGGACCCTAGGGGAAGTGGGGTGGGGCAACCCACATCTCTTTGTTCCCTTAAGAGAAACCAGGTCTATTCTTTAAATCTGGGTTTAGGGTGATTTCCCTTTTACTTCCAGAAGAAACAGAGCAAAATTAAAGAAAACAAAAGACTACGGGAGAATGCAGGCTGGAACCTGTCTTACAGACCTGGACACAGCCTCATCTGGATGCCACTTCTTCCTCCAAGGAGAAGCAAAGAGCAGCCCCAGGGGCTGTTCTGCCAACCCCATAAGCTCTCACCTTTCCCACTGACACCCGCCCCAGGATCAAAGCAGAGAATGACACCACTCCAGACCCAGCAGGAGTTCCCTAGAGACCTGTTTGCCAATGAAATCTCCCCAGAGGCCTCGGAGGGAGAAGGTTTAAACCCACCCGACTGAAGGCAGGTGGGAAATAGGCAGAGGCAACAACACCCCACACAGGGAAGATGTCAGCTGGTGACTAACTGGCTTTTCTAGGCCATTGCCACCAATGCTGGAGAAATATTCCACTTTAAAAATAAATGTAAAGCAAAATCCAAAATTAACTCTCCCCAGATAACCCCTTTCCAAAAAAGACCACGTCGTAATCCACATGTGGCCATTCGCGTACAGTTTAACCCAAGGACATCGCTCGGTCCTGGATAGGGGTACTTTCTAGGCCTCCACCCCACACATCTGGTGCACTTCCATCGTCCCAGTCCTCAGATGGACCCCAATTTCCTGCGCTTCTCTAGCTGTTCCCAGAGCAGGAGGGCTGCAGCAGAGCCACTGTGCGCCCTGCCCTGATCTAAAGGTGCTAGAAAAGAAGTAACTTCAAGGTGTCTTCGCCACACAGGCTGGTAACACCAATATCGTTCCTTGCTTTCCAAGAAATCAGGAGTCAAAGGAGAAGTAACGGTAGTTAACAGCGCCGGACGAACGTCGCTGTTTACCTGCTGTGTCACTCGGAGCAAATTCATTCATCCATCCCACAAATATTTTTTGCGCGTCTACTACAGACACGTTCTCGCTTACAGTCTAGGTGGAGCGACTCACAGAGGACAGCGAACACCGCTGACGGTGGGGAGCAAGGCCACCACGGGTGTTTGCACGATTTCCACCCACTCCAAAGTGAAATACCACGTACGAAAGACAGGAAGGAGTTAGTGCCGATCAAAAGGTCCTTGGGTGTCGCTGCCAGGGGGCTGCAGCACATTGAGCGAGACTCGCGGCCCCGCCAGGGTGGCTTGGGCTTGGGCGAGCACACAGTGTAGCAGTCTTCCAGAAATATTCCTGTAGTTATTATAGCACCGTGCGCAGCCATGTATCAAGCCATGTTCGAGGCTAATTGCTGGTGATAAGAGCAACATAAATACACCGAGCCGAGCCACAGCCTTGCCTGACAAGATTTTATACACCAACCACCAACCAAGTTTTCTTCCCATTACATGCCTGCAATAATTTTTAGTGGCCACCACTCTTTACTGAATCACCACAATAAACCCTTTCGATATAAACAACTCGCCTTTCAATATAGCCATGAATCAGACTCAGTGTCATCTACATGATCCCTCTGGTGAGGGAGGGAGGCTCAGGGCGGTAGTTCTCAGCCCTGGTGCACGTTGGGCTCACCAGAAGCATGACAACACGCGGATGCCCAGCGCCACCCTCCCACCGCCCTGCGTGAGCCTGGGTACCGGGATTATATAAGACTCCTAGATGTGCCTTCACTTCCCACACATTAAGCTCCATTCGGTTTCTTGAGGTTAACCCACCCAGAGAGCTGAAGTCTTAGCCCTGGGAGTTTGAGATGAAAAGTGGAGCTGACACATGCTCGGTAGTACATGGCAACCAACTTGAAGGAAGTTGAGAATGTGCTGCGGGAACTGCGATTCCATGGGATTGCTTTCCAAAGAATGAAGAATACTTTCTGCAGTCTGTGTAGTTATCCATGCCCATATTTATCGTCCTTACAGTTAAACTTGACTCCTGGCAAGTCTCTGGGGGTCTTCCCAACACCTTACAGTGGGAAAGGCGGAGTCGGGGAGGACTCCGGGAGCAGGAAAGCTGAGAAGACAGGGGATTGAGGATGGGGTGGGGTGGGGGGCAAATGGGTGCAGGGGTCCTGCTTGACATCACCAGACAGACCAGATCCAAGAGAGGGAAGAAGGTAGAAGAAAAGCAGTGTTTTCTAAGGCCACGACCCCAGGCACATGGTCCCCCGCCAGTGGAGGACGAGCCTGCCCTGGTTCAGGGAGGGAGCACCATGAGGGACTCCTCTCTGCCAAGGCAGAAATCCTGTGGAACCTGAGAATGGGAACTATCTGCCTTCTTCTCACAATGCTGGGCAAGTAGGGACCACAAAGTCAATAGCATTCAGTAAATATTTGGATATTAAAACAGACAGACACCTGCCCTCAGAAAGCTGACTGTCAAGTAGAAAGATAGATAAACCTGCCAAGACAAACTACAGACCAGCGTAAGTGCTACAGGGAAAAAGAAGAGGACGCTTCTCATTTCGATCCACAGGATCCAATGTTGCAAAGGCAGGGCCCCTGGAGAGGCACAAGGCTGCCCTGCTCACCGGGGCTCAGCTCTGGCACCACTTCCCGGCAGCCTCTGCAGCTGAGATGTAGGGCCGAGACACTGCCTGCTTGTGGTACCAACTGGGAGCCAGTGAGGGGGCAGATGGATCCCTCCCATGCAACAGGGTAAAATGTTTATAGGAACAGGGACTTGGCCAGAGGAAGACTGGGGACTTGGCATGCTAAGTAAACAAATAAATAGCTTTCCCATCCCCAAAAGAAAATGTGAAAATAAAAATCTTGAAATTCCACTGAGCAAAAAATGGCACTTGGGTAGGAATTAACGTTTTCCTTTAGTCTTCTTGAGATGAGGGACAGGGAGAAAAGCAGATGTGAAGCAGGAGGTTTGGGGTACTTTTCAAGATGTTGATAGTTGTGAGGAGCTGTGCTTTGAAGGTATCGTAGGAACACTCTAGTAAGCACTAAACCGCACATCTACTAGATGCTACTCTCCAGAAAGACCCCGGGTCTGACCTCCAGGGTGTACCAAGGAGTAGCCTGATGCGTCCCCAGCAGATTCTGCCTTCCCCTCCCCTGTTCCACTTATGCCACCATAAGAGTGGATATGAGGCAGCCTCCCCCAAGCTAAGCTATCCTAGTGTCACTTCTGACCCCTCCCCTGGATCTCAGTCCCTATCACACATCCATAAAACCACTCAGGAGGGGGCGCCTGGGTGGCTCAGTCGATAAGCTTCTGCCTTCGGCTCAGGTCATGATCCCAGGGTCCTGGGATCGAGCCCCGCATCGGGCTCCCTGCTCCATGGGAAGCCTGCTTCTCCCTCTCCCACTCCCCCTGCTTGTGTTCCCTCTCTCGCTGTGTCTCTCTCTGTCAAATAAATAAATAAAATCTTTAAAAAAACAAAAAAAACCACTCAGGAGCTCTTCATCAGTAAGCATCTGATCCCAGGCACCCCCTGAACACCTCAGGGCCGCCTTCCCTCGCGGCACTGCAGGCTCAGGAAATGACAACTCACTGAATGCCCATCTGAGCCAGACACCATGAAGGAAGGAAGGCTATCACAAATAAAACACCATGCATTCCAAAACCCAACCGAGACAACTGCCTGACAACAGCTGTGCCTTCTCTAGCTTCTGTATGCACCACCAAGTGGATGCAGGGCTGGGTCCAAATGTGAAAAGAGCACTGGATTTGGAGTCAGAGAACAGGATTTATGTTGCAACTCCTAAGCAAAATGACTAACTGTGTGACCTAAATGAGGTCACTTAACGTCTCTGAACCCCTACTTCCCCCTCTCCAACATAGTATCAGCAACACAGGTCTGGAACTAGGAGTGCGTTACCTTGTTTTGGCCATCCAACATCAGATCCTGTCAATCAGGAACCTACCATCCCCCACGAACAGGAGGGAAACACTGAGGGAGGCAGAGCAGCTCAGCTAGGGTCACGGAACCAGGCTTTTCTCCTAGACCTCTGGCCCCAGAGCTCACATCTGCCGCATCCGAACCCATCACCTCCTCAGAACCATCATGACTGGCAGAGGAGATCACACGTGGTAAGGTCCTTTGTTATCTATAAAATGCTAATCAAATGGGAAAGTGAGTCTTTAAAAAAAAAGGTCGGGGGGTACATCTGGACAGCTCAGTTGGTTAATCTGACTCTTGGTTTCGGTTCAGGTCATGATCTTAGGGTCATGAGATCAAGCCCCACATCGGTTCCACACTCAGCGTGGAGTCTGCTTGAGATTCTCTCTCCTTCTGTCCCTCCCCACCTGCCCATCCATTAAATAAATAAATAAAATCTTAAAAAAAACAAAAAGTGAGTCTTTTGGCTGGTATTTGAGCCACTGTCTAGGCAACAGAAAGCCATACTTTTTTAAGAAGTAAAAATTTTAAAAATAGTTATGCAGATAGATAGATGAATATATCATATATAAATCATATGTGTATTTATAGAGAGTATTTCTTAAATTGTTTTTTATACTCCACTTCGTTCCTCTCACCCAGCAACAACCACTCTACTAGTGACAAAAGTTACCAGGTAGGAGTGAGGGGTCCAGGCAGGACTAAGTCTTGCACCTGATGCATGTTTACCCCAGTAAGTGGCCTCTCCCCCTTCCTGGGGTTCAAGTCAAACCTGGGTTAGAATCCCCGCTTCTCAACTCTCGCTTTGGATTCCCCACAGGAAAAGATCCTGAGACAAGGCTTTGAGTACAAGTGGTTTACCTGGCAGGTGACCCCAAGAAACACCAAAAGGGGAACGGGGGGAGTGAGACGAGGAAGGGAAGAAGGCCCAGAAAAGGGGAACGTCATCAAGCCTGTTAGCACTGTGGGCAACTAGAGCCGACAATTTCCTTGGGATGGGGAGCCGATGGAGAACACATGTCTCAGAGTGAGACTCCCCTCACCCCAGGGGCAAGGGAGCTGGGGTATTCCTCCACCAGTGCACAATGGTCATTGGCTGAGAGCTGCTCTCGGGCTGGAAACCCCCAGCACTTCTGACCTGCCCCACGGGCAAGCAGAGAGGCTCAGGGCCAGAGAAAGCCCTCGGGTACGGACGGCTGGCAGGAGGAGAAAGGTCCACGCCCAGGGAATATGGGTGCGTGCTGCACCATCTGCTATGTCAAAAGCTGTGTGACCTTGAGGAAGTTACTTACCTTCTCTTATTTCATTGTCCGAGCCCTGAAATGGGGATAAAAATGTCTTTCTCATAGGGATGACATTACAATTAAATGAGGTCTTATATGGAGGGGATTAGTTCCATGTCAGGCTCATGGTAAGCATTCAGTATATACTCATGGTTTCAATAATCTTTAAGGACTTCCTCCTTTTGGAGGGTTGAGGTGGGAAGAAAACAAAGAATATTTGGGGGAGAAGGATGATCCAGAATGGCCCATCACTCACTTCCCTGTGGGCAGCCAGGCAATCAGTGCCTGAAGTGAAAGTTCTGGAAAGAAATTCAATGGACCCCAGACCCACCAAAGGTCATTATACAGAAGCCCAACCTGCTCCAATGTCTAATGATAGCAAAAAAAAAAAAAAAAAATACAAAACACAAAACAAACAAAAACAAAAAAACCTAAAACAAACTAAAACTAGATTAAAGGAGGCATCTTCCTGGTCCCTTCCATCAAAACCCTTTATTTTATAAAGGATTTCAGACCCAGATGGGGAATGAGACTTTAAAACAGGCAGCCAGCCAGTGCGGGCTGAGAAACCTTCTTGAGGGAGGAAAGCCACCAAACAAATGGCCCCGTCTAGATTACCTTGCCTAGGCCTATCCCAGAGGCCCATGCCTGAGAAATTTCCAGGCTGCTCCCACCTCCTGAAGCAGTGTGTCCTAAAGTGAGTTCCAACAAACACTATTTTTTTAATTTTTATTATTTTAAGATTTTTCATCTATCTGAGGCACCTGGGTGGCTCAGTCGTTAAGCTTCTGCCTCTGGCTCAGGTCATGGTCCTGGGGTCCTGGGATCGAGCCCCGCATCAGGCTCCCTGCTCCGCGGGAAGCCTGCTTCTCCCTCTCCCACTCCCCCTGCTTGTGTTCCCTCTTTCACTGTCTCTCTCTCTCTGTCAAATAAACAAATAAAATCTTAAAAAAAAAAAAAAAAGATTTTTCATCTATCTATTTGACAGAGAGCATGAGACAGCGAGGGGGAGCGGCAGAGGGAGCAGGAGAAGCAGACTCCCCACTGAGCAGGGAGTCTGACCAGGGGCTCAACCCTAAGACCCTGGGATCCTGACTTGAGCTGAAGGCAGACACTTAACCAACTGAGCCATGCAGGCGCGCACAACAAACACTATTGACCCCTGTTACGTTCCTTAAAAAACAGATTCTAGGGTCAAATATGTTTGATGAAGGCTTCATGCGATATCCCCCCTTGGCAAATTTTAGTGCGTATTAACATATTCAGAGCTTTGAAGTCCTACAGTAAATAATTCTGTTTAAGCCAGTATTTCGAAAGCTCATCTGACACAGAAGCAAATGTGTGTAGGTGAAACATCTACCAACATCCCTCCAAAGGACAGAGTCTGAGCTAATGGCAGTCCTGGGTGCTGGGACCCAGGCTTTGAAACCCCCCCCCCCAATGGCCTAGCGCAGTGCCCTGTATACAGTAAGCACCTAATACCCAGGTGCTGTCTGACTGAATGGGGAGAAGGTTGGAAGAATGACTTAATAATGGCTTTCAGATCTGTGAAGTGAACGGTATCGGCAGTGCCAGGCGACAGCTCTTGGTTTCCAAGAAGGCACACGTTTAAAATTGCAGCAGGAGGGATTTTGGAAGCCCTGCTCAGAGTTTAGGATTGCAATCCACCAAAATAGGCTTCCAAGCCAAGCTGCATCGCTTCCTTCTGTGGGGGTGTTGGTCTAGCACTGGGGCGCGGCAGTCTGTGTGCAGCCGTCCACCCACCCCACCACCCATTCATTCACTCATTCAAACCCTCACTGAGCACCTACTATGTGCCGGGCACTGAGGTCCCTGAAGACCCCCTCGAAAAGCCAACTGGGACTGCAGTGAGCTGTGTGAAAAAGCCCAGGGCCCCCTAAAGGGAAGGAAGGGGGACCACCCAAGCGTGAGGTCAGGCAGCCTCAAGCCCAGAAGCAATAACTCATAACCCACTCAGAGCAAGGAGGAGGTGGGAGGATCTCACGCGGACACATGAGGCTGGCCTGAAGAATAAAGCCACTACTGTCTCTCCCCGTGTTTGTTCGTCTTTCCCCCTTTTCTGGTAACTACATCCCATTGTTCCCAGACAGCATCCCTGCCCCCACTTCTCGGCCTGTCCCTATACGCAGAGTTCCAATCTCCTCTTGCTTTCCTGAAGCCCTACCCCTCCTTCAAACCATCTCCTTGTTCCCTACCTCTTGCCCCACTCCATGTTCTCCCCATTCTGTACATCCCTTCTGGACCGGGGTGTCCTCAGTAGTTTTCGTATCCACTACCAGACAAAGGAATGAATAAACCAGGACTCAAACCGAGGTCAGTCTCTCTGCTGAACACCCCCCTGGTACCACCACCAATGGTGAGCCACAGATCGCTTTGCCTCAAACCAGAGGCAGGGGATGAGAAAGGTTGGAGGAGAGTATGAGTCCAGGTCTGGAGCATCCCTCCCATCCTGTTTCACCACTACCCATCTCCATCCAGGTCTGCATCCTCCCATCAGCACATACTGGCCAGCCCCACCTGAAAGTCTCATCAGGTCTGCAATGATTTTGCTTCTTTTTAAAATTTTTTTTTAATTTTTGGGGCACCTGGCTGGCTCAGTCGGTTAAGCATCTGCCTTTGGCTCAGGTCATGATCCCAGGGTCCTGGGATGGAGCCCCGCATCTGGCTCCCTTCTCAGCATCGGGCTCCCTGCTCAGCGGGGAACCTGCTTCTTCCTCTCCCACTCTGCCTGCTTGTGTTCCCTCTCTCTCTCTCTCTCTCTCTCCGTCAAATAAATAAATAAAATCTTTAAAAATTCTTTTTAATTTTTTATTTTTACGTAATCTTTACACCCAACGCGGGGCTCGAACTCAACCCCGAGGTCAAGAGTCGCATGCTCCACCGACAGAGCCAGCCGGGCACCCCTGCTTTTGCTTCTTTCAAACAGAGCCTGAGATGGGCATGACAACAGAACCCCCCAACGGGCTTTAGGAGACAGTCACGCCGATGCCAGGCACTAAACCACAGGCTCCTAGGGTTGAGGGTGACCTGAGCAGTCATCTTGGTCAATGATCCCAAGCCTAAGAGTTGGTCAAGATCACCTGGAGAACTTTGAAAAGTAGATCCAAGCTGTTTAAAAAAACAGATCCATTCCTGGACCCCAAGCCAGACCTCTGAAAGCAGAGCCATTTCCTCAGTAACAAGCGTGGCTGAGGCCAGCCAGCCTCTACTTGCAAACCTCCCCTGCCCCGCTGCCTACCCCGGGAGGCATCTGCTTTGATGGCTGCAGCCCCAAAGGCTGGAAAGGTATCTCCTACCTGGAGTTGAAATCTGTCTATTGTTTTTACCCATTTGCCCCAACCCTGCCCTTGGGGACAACTAAAAATAAATTTAGCCCCTCTTCTAGTGTCTGGCAACAGGGGTCCTGGCAATAGCGTCTTGCCCAGGTGTTCTCTTACCCGGCTACAGCCTGCTCTCCTCCCAGCTAAATTTCTCCCAGCCTTTCAAAGGTTCTCTCAGAAGTCAAGGTTTCCGGTCCCCTTCCCAAGCTGGTCACCTTCCTCTGAATTCCAGAATCAACCACAGTATTTCAAAGGGGGCCTGAATCTTGCCTTGAATTGGATATGTCCATTAACCTACGCAAACAGCCTGCTGCTCTCTTCAGACTGGCAGCCCCCAATGCAGGCTCACTTTGAGCACGCAGTCCATTACCTAGAAACCCCCAGATTTTGTTCAACCTTGTAAAGAGAGATCTTCCCTGTCCTTGAGAAAAACTGGGGGGAGAGGGTGGGAAGTAGGGCTTTCTAACTATCTCCATGAAGTTTTGGGTCTGGGAGAGAACATTAATGCTGATCCCACCCTCTGTTAGCTAATTGCCCCCATCTGATAAGCACGGATGAAAGAAGGATATGCTAAAACATAACTTATGTAACGGCACCCAAAGGATTTATGGGCATGAGTTCTTGGAGCAAACTATTTCCAATCCCAACACAGGTTGCCCCCCTGGGAAGTAAACGACCAGGAGCTGGAGCCCCCACAAGATACACACAGTTAACTGAGGTGCTGGGCGGGCATTCTGGACAGGACGCCTCCCATAAAGAGGCTGGTACAGCCACAGGAGCCTCCCATCTGGCCTTGCCCAACACCCACTCCATCTCTGGCTGGGACCAAGGTGGGCGCGCCTTTCATACCTCTTAGGAGAACACGAGGCCTGGCCCAGCAAGGACCCCAGCCCTGCTTCTGCTGCAGCCGCCCCTTCTGACAGATGACCTGTGGCCAGGGCCCATCTGCATGGGAAAGCTTCTGTCCAGGACTTGTGTACTGATTGTTAGAACTTTTCTGTGAGGTTGGGCACGTTCCCGCGATGGGGCTCAAAACATCATCTGTGTCCTCTTTATAGACAAACATGAGCACCCTGTTCTGTGTTCACAGCACACAGACCTCATGCTCTTGCTCCAGATCAAAACTTAGATTGAGGGGCGCCTGGGTGGCTCAGTCAGTTAAGCGGCTGCCTTCGGCTCAGGTCATGATCCTGGGGTCCTGGGATGAAGCCCCGTGTCCGGCTCCCTGCTCAGCAGGGAGCCTGCTTCTCCCTCTCCCTCTGTCTGCCACTCTGCCTACTTGTGCTCTCTCTCTCTCTCTGTCAAATAAATAAATAAAATCTTTAAACAAAACAAAACAAAACTTAGATTGAATTATTAACACTGAACATTCCCACAAATACATAAGCTGGTCATTTTGTTCCTCGGCTGGGTCTCTGCCCTGCCTGAAGTCCTCCCCATAGGAATCGAGGCACCCCTGGGATCTGGAACCCCCTACCCAGAAGCCCTGCTCGACCCCACGCCCAGAAGCTTCTGCTCCCCTCCCAACACCCCTGCCCTGTTGCACAGAGAAGGAGGCAATGTAATTGAAAACAATTAGCAAAGAGAACTGGCAAAAACAATTAGCCAAAAAAAAAAAGAACGACCCAAGCAGACCCTCCTCGGCTCCAAACTCAGAGCCCACCACCAAGCCCAGACCGCTGCTGCTGCTGGAGTTCACTAAGGCCTGATGTCTCCTGTCCAGAAACGGGGGGAATAACGGGTGGCAGGCAATGCCAGCCATTGCAGGAGAAGTGCGTCCTCCCCCACAGCACCCCAGCAAGCCGGGGGGAGCGGCCGGCGGCAGCACACACGTGGCCAACACAGTGACCCACCACACAGGCCTCTGGGCCGAGCTCCAGGGCAAGGAGGCGGCCCTTCAGTGGGGCTCCCTGGGCAGCTGAGTCAGTGGGCAGCAGGAAGAGTCTTCGAAAGGGAAGGATAGGAGCCTTGTATTTCAGGGGAGCTGACCACTCGAGTCTAGCCCCCAACTTCATTAGGGAAAGTAGGGGATGTGCATCCAGGGTACTGCCCCGAGGAGCCAGAGGTGAAGGTCGGAAGGGCAGTCAAGGCCCAGAATCAGAAAGGCAAATGGCCACCCCTGGAAGCCAGCCACCAGCCAAGAATAAACAGGACAGAGCTGCAATGATCTCCTTTGGAAGTCAACACAAAGGCTTCCCCAGGCCCACCTCCAGTGCTGGGGTCAGCCCACACAACACACACACAACACACACACAGAGACACGTGTGTGTGCGCACCACACGGGCAGACACAGCCGCACATACACAGCAGTCAGTTCGCGCTCTGCATCCCCACCCCCTCCATCCCAGCCTCCTAGCTCAGACACTCACACGTGCTCACAGTCACAGAACATCACCCACACAGCGCCTGTGCCTCTGATCTCTGGGACAACTGGTGACAGTTACAGGTTCAAACAGGCACAAAGGACGAAATGCAGGATATCACGGAGCTTCTCCAAAAGGGTCGTGGGGGAAGACAGGAAGGCGGTTGAAGACGGGCGGGGGAGGAGGACGGGTCATCCCACACCAGGAAGCATGACCCATCCTTCTCACAGCTCTCTCAAGCTCACAGGGACCCGCACGGGGTCAGAATCTTCTCAGAAACCACGTCGGGCAGGCCTATTGTGGCTGCAGAATAATAATACCCCACATCTGAACAGGACTCTCTACTTTTCTCTCCAATCCATTATCACCTGCTGGAGTAACACCGGACGGCAGAGATGCTCATCTCCTCGGGCTGGTGCCCACCTGCCTCCACAGGGCCCAGAGATATTTTCTCCAAGATGATCTTTAATAGCTAAGCATATGTAACGGTTGTGTGAGCGTGCTTGTTTGTGTGTGAGTGCGTGCACAGGCTTTATGTAGCGGAGTGGGATACCATCAAACAAAAATGAGGTCGCCATGGCAACAGGCTCGGCATCATTGCAGCCCTATTAACACAAGTGAGGAATGTGTTTGGCAGATGCTCGAGTGTTATTTATGGTATGGGTGTAGCAGAGGGACTTCTAACAGGCAAAGAAGGAGGAAAAAAACAACCCCGTGACGCTCCTGCTATATCCCACGGAAGAGACACCGGAGAGACAAGAGCACAGGAGACACTGAGAGACTGCAAACAGGGAGTAGGAGATGGGGAAGCAGCACAAGCCGGCAGGCAGACGAGAGGAGAAGGAAGGTGGGCAGAGAGCAACAGGGGACTGGAAGGGGGGGCGGGAGGAGAAAGGAAGTGAGAGGGAAAGCAGAGGGGGAGGGGGATGGATACTGGGGGAAGAGCTAGAGCAAAAGATACAGGAAGGGAAGAAACACCATCCCCCAAAGAGGGCTACCTCTTGGTTATCTTTTGAGTAAAAACCCTCAGGAGGCACCGGTTGAGAAACCAAGTATTTCTCCTCCTAATTGGAGCAAAGAACAGAGCCCCAAACATAAAGAGGGGGTGGGGAAGAAGAAAATACCCAGGTCAGATAATGACTTTGAGGACGTGGGCTGTGGGAGCAAGAAGGTCAGCCCTGCAGGAGGAGAAATGAAGAACAGTTTACCAAGGGCCTAGAAGGCACATGGGACGGGGGCGGGGGGGTGGGGGGAGAATTTCCAAAGCCCCAACATTAGAAACCATGCACTGACCCAACCCCCCCCCCCCCCCCCCCCGCCGTTTCCCTGGACATGTGTCTTTATCAAAGAAAAGAACAAGGCATCTAATGCCAGCCAGCCTCAAACACCTGCTGCTCTGGGGTAATCTGAAGCAGAGGTTAATGCTGGACTGTCCCACCTATAGTTCCCTACCATCCATCAGGGTTTGGTCAAGAAACATAAATTTTCTATCAGGCATAATCAAATACAGACCCCCCAAAATACAGTTTTCTCTGAAGCCAAATAGAATGTTCACATTCCCTTGTCCTGGACCATCGCTAACAAGCTCTGCTGTCCTCAACGGAGCAGAACGGGAGAAGTAAGTGTAAATCCACCCAAAAGCCTACAGCCAAGTCTAAAGACTGCAATGGGTAAAAGCAGCATGGGGTGGGAGGTGGTGAAGGTGGGGGAGGGAAGGGGATTTGCCAGAGAAAGAAGGGGAGTCAGTCAGACAGTCACTCTGCTGTGGCCAGGGCATTGTCATGCTAAGGTGGGGTTGGAGCACCCCAGGACCAGAACTCCTTTCTTGGGATCTGACTCCAGTCTCTTGAAACCATACATCTAGGGGTGCCTGGGTGGCTCAGATGGTTAAGCGTCTGCCTTCGGCTGAGGTCATGATCCCAGAGTCCTGGGATCGAGTCCCGCATCGGGCTCCCTGCTCAGCGGGGAGCCTGCCTCTCTCTCTCTCTTTCTCTCTCTGTCTCTTATGAATAAATAAATAAATAAATCTTAAAAAAAAAAAAAAAGAAACCATACATCTAGGATGGCCTGGGCTGTTTCAGAAAAAATACCCTGAATGATCCTGGAAATCTCTGCTTCTCCATGTGGACGACAAGCCCTTCCCTCTGCAGAAAAGCTACACCCATCCAGGCAACCTGCCTTCCACCCAAGCCAGAAACAACGCCCAAAGATACGACATCCGTATGATAGCCTGGGTCCTCAGGTCAGAAAGAGTCGGAGCCTTTATAAGCACTAACAATAGCAGCTAACTTTTTCTTATACCACCACCTCTCCATAGGTTCCTCTCTCAAGTTCAAAGCTGATCTCTAAAGATTTTTGTTTTCCTTCTGATCCCAGATCAGAAAAACTTTAACTAGGCTTCAACAGCCCCACCTACTCCACTCACTGGAACACAACCAAATTGGCAAGCAGTTATTAAATCCCTACTAAGTACCCTAAAATGTGCTAGACAAGGAAGAGAGGGTGGAGAAGAAAAAACATACACGTCAGGAATCCTGCATCCAAGGAGCTTACATTGGATGGGGAGCAAAACCAATGGGCACTGGAAAATAAGTAAGTGCTCCACTCTGTGGCTCTGACTCTCTTGTTAACCGTGCAGAAGAGGGAGAGGCCAGTGTGGCTGGAAGGGGAAGGAGGGGCTCCTGGTAGGAGGTGAGTCTTGGCACAGAGGGTGAAGCTTGGCACAGAGATTGGAACTGGAAGGAGCATACACAATTCTCTCATTCTCGAGAAAAGAACCCGGGGCCCAGAGAGGCTGCAGATCCTCTTCCTCCCAGTCACAGAATACTTTGGAGTGGCAGCTAGAGCCCAGCTCCCTGAAGCCCATACTGGTGCTATTCCCTGTGGCGAGAAGGGTACCACACCCAGGAAGCTGGGGGCACAGGAAAACCCCTCAAGGAAGATGCAGTACCCAAGAGGATCAAAGTCTGAGCAAAGGCAGAGGGAGGAGAAAGGCAATGCCAATGGAATCTGGTTAGAGGTTCTATCAGAGGACGCAGACACCCGGAAAGAGGTGTGGGGTGCAGTGGGGTCCATAGTCGAGAAACTAGCCTGCATCGAGGGCTCACTTGACTCTCACAGCTGAGCGGCACGAAAACAAGTAGGCTCAGCAGGGGTCAACGGATGAGGCCCATGGAGCTCCAGACAAGGCCCCTGCTAAAGGAAGCAGGTGTGCATGTCAGAGGGGCTGGTCTCACCTGAGATCAGGAGAGCAAGCACACCTCTCTCCCAGAAGCCTTCAGCAGCGTCACCAGTTAACCAGGCAGAGGTTTTAATTCCTCCAGAGCCCACCGTTGTGAGCGCATGGAACCAGTCTCAGCAGGAATAAAAAGCCCCCACCACAAGCAATAGCCAGGAACACCCAAGGAAAGGGGTCACGCCACCCAACACTAGCTTTCTGCTCAGGCCAGGAGGGGGACTACCACCACACACATGGCAGAGGCTCCTTCCCACCTTTGCTGAAGGCAGCTTTTTGGCTTAGGGCACTTTTGTAAACAAAACAAACGTGTCAGTCCTCCCTCAAGTTCAGGGATATCTCCAGCTCCCAAAACCCCAGCCTCAGACAACTGGCAGGGTTATCACTTCTCCTCCTTGAGACTGGGCAAGGGGTGCCCAGGGGCTCCCCTCCCCAACCCTCTATCCAGGAATCCTTAACAAACGAGGAGGGAGAGGCTGCTACAGGGTCCAGCCACTTTTGTGAGGGGCCTTTTACATACAGGGGCAGGGGAGGGAAGGGGGACCTCTCCATAGAATTTTCTGCTCCAACTCTCCTTCCTCACTCATATCCCCACATTAGTGGCTACGTGTCTTCTCCGGCGCAAGGGCATCTTTCTGTAAATGAACATGCTGGGGCTCAGAGGGGGTTAAGAGGCTCTGAAGACACCACTAACTGGCCCAGCCAAGTCTTTCTGGCTCTTTCACCACTTTAGAAAGGGTGATGGGTTGCTTCTCTTTGGAGTCGGGCCGAGGCCTGCCCACCCCACAATCTACAGTCCCTACGTCCAGGTGCGCTCCTACCTGCTTGAGCAGGAACTGGTCCTGGGCGTTGGTGCGCAGGGCGATGGCCAGGTGGAGGGCCGACAGGAGCACTCCGCTGAGTACCGCGGCCCGCATGCGCACAGGCAGCAACGTGTAGATGGTGTAGATGAAGAACACGGTCCACCAGATGCCCTCGGAGGCGCTGCGCGGCTGGGGCAGCAGCAGGCCCACCACCTGGACGGCCAGCACCACGGCGATGAGCGCGTAGCAGGCCAGGCCCATGTGGTCCTGGTGGAAGGCGGCGCGGTTGCAGAGCACAGCCATGACGAGGATGACACCTATCGCAGCCGCCAGCACTGCCAGGTAGGGCAGCTGGAGCGGGGGCCGCGCCGCGTGGAAGGCCAGCATGACGAGGCACACGAGCACCAGCACGGCCATGAGCATGGTGAGGCTGCTCTGGTTCAGACGGAAGAAGTAGCGCTGGTACAGACGCTCCAGCTTGTCCGACGGGAACTTCTTGGAGCGGAATATCTGCAGCAGCGCCAGGCAGCAGGCACCCAGCGACAGCACTGCGCCGGGCCCCGCGCCTGATTCTGCCGAGCTGCCGCCATCCCCCGACCCTTCGTCGCCCTCGACGGCGCCGGCCTCCAGCTCGTCCACCGCGCGGCCCTTGCCCCGCCGCTCCTCCAGGCCCAGCTCCACCGAGCGAGGGCGCACCTCCGTCCCGCCCGCCGCGGCGGCCGCCGCCGCCGAGCCGCCACCGCCGCCCGCAGGGGGCGCCCGGGTGCTGCCCCCGCCGGCCGCGCCCCGCCGCTGCCGGCGGCTGCCGCGACCGCAGTCGTCGCCGCCGCGCTCCTGCCAAGCCGACTTGGAGCGGAAGCTGAAGCCGAAGCCCCCGGCCAGGGGGTCGTCGCCACTCAGCGGAGGATCGTCGTCGTCGTCGCTGCGCCAGCGGTTAGCCAGGCGCTGCTGTTGCTGCTGCTGCTGCGGGGTCACCGCCCCCCCGAGTTTCTTGGTGCAGCCGCGGGTCGAACCCCCAGGGGCGTGGGGGTAGCCATTGGCGCGGGAATCCGCTTCCCCCCACGCCGAGCGGTGTTCCGGGCCTCCCCGGGACGCCGGCGCCGCCGCTGTCTGCGCCGCGTAGCCCGGGGGGCTCACGCTTTTGGAGCCGGACATCCCCCCCTCGGCCTCGTCGTCTTCTTCCTCCTCCCCCGGGGGACGGGCCGGGGGTCTCCAAGGGGACGGCGGACGGCCGAGCAGGGGGACCAGGCTGGGGTCACACGTCGGGGGCGGCCCGGGGCCCTGCGCAGCAGCGGGGCATCTTGGCACCCCCGTCCTGAGCGGAGAAGCAGGGCAGCAGGAGGGCAAGCGGGGAGGCAGGCACAGCCCCGAGGTGAGAAGTGGCTGAGAATCCGCGTCTGGAGTCCCAGGTCCGAGATGGAGTTGGCTCCGAGCTGGAGCAGCGGGGACTGCTCGAGCCGCTGCGCCGCGCGCAGAGGGACGTCCGGACTCCTGGTTCGCGTCGAGCTCGACGAGGACCGGAGTTGCGGACGAGGCGGGACGGAGAGGTGTCCTTGCGGGCGGCGCCTCCCCGGGGCTGGCAATGCCGGGGCGCTGCGCTCGCAAATTCTGCCTAAGCGGGACCCAGCGGCACACGCGGCGAGCCGGCTGCTAGGGCGGCGAGGCAGGGGTCCCGGCGTGGAGACCGAGCGGGTACCCTTTCCTCGCGGCAGACTAGGAGCGACTGGGAGGTGCGGGCGCCAGGCAGCATTATTTTCTTACGAGGGGTGGGGAGGTGGGATGGGGGGTGGAGAGGACGGGGGAGGGGGCGGCGGGCGGAGCAACAGCTCCGGGGCCCTGGGGGGTGGGTCCTGGAGCCCAGGGGGGCCGTCGCCCGCATCCCTCACCTCCCGCAGCGAGAGTGGGAGCGAGGCCCCCGCGAAAGCCGAGCCGAGCTTTCAGCGCGTCCGCGCAGGGGGCGGGGGCGAAGACCGGCTCCTGCGGCGCGGCCCTTCCCCTCTCGCCTCCCCCTTCCCCCCAAACCGACCGGGGCTGGCCCAGACCCGCTGGCCCAGGAGGGCTGCCGCGCCGACTCCGTAAGCCCCAGGCTCCTCGCCGCCGGCTGCGGGCCCACCGCGGCCGGGCGCAGAAGGACTAGGCGGAGGGCGGTATCCGGCGCAGCGCCGCCGCCGTTGTGCCCCAAAGCAGACGGGCTTCTCCCGGGGAGTGCGGCATCCAGAGATCGAGGGCCAGGGCTCAGATGCAGCCGGCCGAGAGGGGTCCGCCCAAGAGCTGCTGCGGCCCGGGGGCGCTCCGGGGAGGCCCGCGGGAGCCGGGCTCAGGGCGCGCCATGCACGCCTCGGGCCCTGCGCCGCTCCGGCCGCTCGCGCCTCTCCCCCCTTCTCGCCCGCTTGCCGCCGCCGCCGCCGCCGGAGAGCCCTCCGCATCCCCTCCTCCCGCCGCCTCCCCGCCCCCCGCGCCGCTCCGGCCTCGGCTCAGAGCGGCGCGCGGCCGCCTCCGCCCCCGGCCGGGCCGCGGCCCCCGCCTTTGCGCCCCGCCGGCATCCTCAGGCCAGGCCCCGTGAGGCGCCCGGGGCCGCGGGGTCCCCGGTTCCCCTTCCTCACCTAAATTTCTCGCCGCGCCCCCTCCCTCCCAGGCGCCTGGAGCCTCGTCCAGCCGGCGGTCCCTTCGCTGGACCTGGGTGGCGTGCACTCCTCCCCCGCCCCCTGCTTGGGTTCTTGCGCCCCTAGTCCAAGCTCCCCTCTCTTGTATCCCCCTTTAATCCCCCTCCCCCATTCAACCCAACTTCAGCCCCCGCGCTGCGCCCCCCTTCCCTGGCCCGGCTCGATTGGCCGCTTCCTGAGCTGTCAGACTTGAGTCCCGCGCTCTTATTGGGCGATTCTCTGGCCGGGCGGCCGTGCCAAAGGAGGGCGCACCGGGCTGGGGGCGCCGGGGCAGCGGCTGCCGCAAGGAGCGGGAGACCAGAGTCCCCGGAGGGGCCCGAGAGCCAGACCCGGAAATGGACGGGGGAGATGGAGAAATTGAGGATCTCTGAGACGCAGGAAGGCAGTGACGGAAAAGATGGAGATGCAGTGGGTGAGGCTGATGCAGCCAGGGCGGGGCGGGCAGGAACGCTTTGGTGGGTAGTTAACCGAGAGGGAGCCCTGCAGACAGCTCTAGGAACACCTGGCGTTTGTGAAGAGCTTTTGCCTGGTCACACTTTTTCTTCCTTCCTTCGTTCCTTCCTTCCTTCCTTCCTTCCTTCCTTCCTTCCTTCCCTCTCTCTTTCTTTTGTTCTTTCGTTTTTTAAATCTTATTCGGCTTCCTTCAATAGCCCTGGGGTGTGACAGAGAACAAACAGGGCGCATGTGACTATTCCCAATTTATAGATCCGAAACCGAGACTTCGAGAGTGTGATTAGCTTGCCATGGTCACACAAGTTCCCTAACTTGTGACCGAAAGATCTTTCTTCCCTCCTGTACACCTAGCAAGCTGTTAACCCAGAGCAAAGTGGGGTTCCCGCTGGACCTCGAATGACCAGATACTCCTGCACAGCACCAGCCACAAAGAGTCAGGAGTGGAGAAAGGGACTTAACTGCCGGTCTGTGAGGACCTTGATCTGTGGAATGATGTACCTACCCAGTTCTCAAGTAGAGGAGAATTGCTACCTGCTCCTCTGGAAGTCTGCTTCTCCCTCTCCCTCTGCCCCTCCCAAATAAATTTTTAAAAATCTTTTAAAAAATAAAATAAGCATCATCTTACCAAAAAAACCATTTATGATTAAGTGTAGAAAAACTAACAAAAAAAGACAAAAGCAAACACATTCATAATCATACCGCCTAGAAAGAACCATTAGCATCTTAATTTTTTTCTTAACAAAAAATAGGGCTTTTACTGTACAAATAATTTTACAGTCTGCATTTTTCTACTTAGCTAAATATAGTGTTTTTTTCATGTCAGTAAGCATTCATCTACAATATTCATTTTATTGTCCAAACAGAATTCCATTGCATGAATATGGCATAATTTATTTAACTAATCCCCTACTGTTGGGTATCTTTCACTGTCATAGCAGTTTATAAAAAGTTTCCACTGTTTTACTGTTATAAACAATGAGCATTTTTGCAGATAAATCTTCACACACATCTTTATATCCTTAGAAGAAATTCCTACAAGGAGAATTGCTGGGTTAAAGGATAAATTTTTTTTTTCCTTAAGGTATTTCTGAAATGTCTGTCTTCAGCCCCTGCCTTCCTTCTCAGTTCCAAGCTTAGCCCTGTCCACTGGAGAGCCTCCCATGGATGCTCCTTGGTACCCACCAGGGACAGATTCAGTTTGTCTAAAAGTAAGTTCAGGTTGTCTCCCAAGAAGCCTGTTCCTCCCTGTTTTCTCACCACTTGTGGAATCACCGTCCCCCAATCTCCCTGACCTTTGAGTGGTGAACCCTCCTCCCCTCCTATCCCTGTCCCAAAGCCCTGCTGCCACACCCTCAACTTTTCCCATCTGTCTTCCGCATTCTCTAGCTACTACCTTCCCACACATCCTCCCTGCTCCTTGCCTGGACACTCTCCAGCTCTCTCCTTCCTCCTTCCTCCTTGCCCTCAATCTGTCCCCCACTTTGATCCTGCAGGTCACAGCCCCTAACTGAAAACTGTCCACAAAACAACCTCTCCCCCCCCACCTATTTTCACTGCCCACCACTTCCCCATGTCACCCAACCACCCTGAGTTGCCCCTCAAGCCTCTGTAGAGAGCACCTTTCCTACTCTGCACAAATCACATTTGTGGCACCTCTGTGAAACCCTCTCTAATGCCTCACCCAGGCTGTGAGGTGCTCCCTCCTCCTCAGCTCCCAGCCCACCTTGTTTTTATCTCTATTATAGTACTTGTCACATTGTATTTTCTTAACTTGTTTTCAGAACAGTCTCCATAGTCAGCTGAACTCCTTGAGGGCAGAGTTGGTATCTTACTCATTCTTGTGCCCTGTGCTTAGCCTGGTGTCTGGCACATAGGAGGTGCCCCATAACTTTGTCGATAAACAAATGGTACATCTGAGGAATAATGAGCAGAATGGAGTCTGCTCGGGGGGCGGGGAATGGGGAGTGTTGCAACTGGCAATGGGAGATGGAGATGGAGAGGTAGGTCGGACTCTTGAACACTGTGTAGAGGGAGGGGGGCTTCAGTTTAAAAAGCCACTGAGGGGCGCCTGGGTGGATCAGTTAGTTAAGCAACTGCCTTCGGCTCAGGTCACGATCCCAGGGTCCTGGGATCGAGCCCCGCATCGGGCTCCCTGCTCAGCGGGGAGCCTGCTTCTCCTTCTCCCTCTACCTGCTCCTCCACCTGCTGTGCTCTCTCTCTCTCTGTCAAATAAATAAAAAATCTTTAAAAAGAAAATAAAATAAAAAGCCATTGAATTTGGGGACAGGAGTGTTCCGGTCCATTATGTTTTGGAAGGCAAACTCTGGCAATGATGAAACTAGACTGAGAAAACAAGATCCAAGAGCTTAGGGGAGGGGTAAGGAGCAGAGCGCATGTAGACTGAGCCCAAAGTGATATGATGGGAATGATGCCATGGGCTGGCAGACATCTGTGCAAGGCTGAAACCCAGGAGTCAAGCCCTGGGAAGAGGAGGAGTCCTCGAGGTCAGAAGAGAACTAGGAAAGGAACGAAAGGCAGAAATTTTGAAGACCAACTCCCAGATGTGCACCTGGCTATTGTCATCAGATAGGGGCTGACCCAACGCCACGTCAGGACTCTTTCTGGAATGAGTACTTGGTTTACAGAGGTGAGGTGACCACACGCCTCAGGATTCTGCAGGTCCTTTGGGAGATCTGCTAATACCCCCTCCTCCCTCCAGTCATCTTCCCTCTTGTGCCTCAGTGACACTTCGGGATTTCATTCTTCACTCTCCTGGGCTTCTTTTTGGAAGAATATTTCTATTTCAGAAATTATAATATTAGTATTTTAGAATTTTTAGAAATATTGGTACAAGTGGGTATCAGTACTACTCCCCTACCCAAAAATACCTTCCCTCACACTGCTTAAAATTCTACCATTAGATAGTCATGCTTTGGGATGACAATTATTCCCTAAAAATGAGACAGAAAGTAGAGCCAGAAAGTAGATTAATGGTTACCTGGGCCTAGGGATGGGGAGGAATGGGGAGTGGTGGTTCATGGGCGCAAGGTTTCTTTAGAGGGGTTATGAAGATGTTCTAAAGTTAGGTTATGGTCATGATTGCACAACTCAAGAAATATACTAAAAAACATTGAATTGCACAGTTTAACTCACCAGGTGAACCTTATGGTATGTAATTATATCTCAATAAAGTGGTTGAAAAAAAAGAATGCAGATACCTCTTGGAGACTGAAGGATTCACGCCAGGGCTGTTAGTTGTTATCAAGTCAATGTGAATGAGTCTGATCAGCAAGCTTCCCCCACTAATGCCCAACCAAGGCAGGGGCACTAAGGGAATGGATGCTTGCTGCTTAGGAACAGGGATAAGTGAGGGAGAGGAAGGAGAGAATGCCTAGGACCACCGAGCATTTCCCAAGACAAACGGAACAGAAGAGGGCTCAGGTGCCTGGGAGTGGGAAGGAAGAGGGCAGAAATAGAAGCCAGTTAGGATTTGAGGGTGAAAAAAGAACTTTGCCCTGCCCTGTAATGTATTCTTCACATGGAATTAAGGAACTCTAAGACCCCTTGGGCTCTCTCTAGGGTGAAAGAATCTTCAAGATCACCCCATTCCCAAAAGTGTGTCACTCTCCCCCAGACATTTGCATTTTGAGATGAAGCCCCACCCTTCAAACTAGATGATTTACCTTTCCCACAGAGCTAACTCATTGTTATCCCCAAGTCAGAGAGTCACTAACAGGATGGAGCACGCAGTGTCCTGAGGGTGGGTCATCCTTGGAGGCTTGGGGCCCAGTGTCTTAGCCACTGGGCATGGGTGGCTGAGGTCCCTGGGCTCCCTAGGAGCGATTCGCCACTCTAGCCCATCCCCCACCAGCAGTTAGGAAGAACCAAAGATATCAGCCCTCTCTTTCACTCTTGACATCTGGTTTCCTTGCCTTGGAAATCAAGGATAGCAAGAAGTTTGCAATTGGCCGTAGGGAACCGGGCCCTAGATTTTTCCAGACCTACACTCTTCCAAACCTCTGGGCCTCAGGGAACAGGAAATATTCAAAGAGCTCAGATTGTAGCTGAGGTGGAAATGGCTGATAATAGCTGGATCTGCCACTCTCCCAGGTGTTGACATTTGCATTTTAATGGAGGCGGTTAATGCCTTCAGCTGAAGGAATGACTAATATGTTCTTTCAGTTTCTACTGGAGGTAGGGTGAGAGACCCTTTGCTGCCCAGGGGGCCTTTTAATACCTTCCAGTCAATTCAAGTTTGCACCTGATCAGCAGCTGCCGACCCTTTGGACTCTAATGCCCACGTTCCATGCTTTATCTTGGTTCCTGTTCTTGATTTGCTTTCTTTCTTGCGCTTTATCCTAAAAGTCTGGAAACATCCCCATGAATCATTTATTCTTTCAACACACATAAACTGATTATCCATTTCAAGCAGAAAACTATGTTGGGCACAGTTGAGTTGGGGGGGGAGGTAGAGCTCAAGAAGTGTGCCAGCAAGATGGC
Organism: Halichoerus grypus; assembly: GCF_964656455.1. Classification (NCBI taxonomy): domain Eukaryota; kingdom Metazoa; phylum Chordata; class Mammalia; order Carnivora; family Phocidae; genus Halichoerus; species Halichoerus grypus. Next base: position 67,427,074 of record NC_135712.1, read on the forward strand.
ACCCTCAAGAAGTCAGAGGTGTGGGGATCAACAGAACGAGCGGCACGGCAGTGCCACGTCAGCAGAGAGCATATCCTGCAGCTTATGCCGGGTGCTTCTTGAACACTCTAAACAAGAGGCTGTGAACTAATAGAAAAATATTCCTATAGGCTGGGGGAGCAAGAAAGGCTTTTGGGAGAGGTGAGAAGGGCCTTAAGAATACGTAGAGATTGGGGGCACCTGGGTGGCTCAGTCGTTAAGCGTCTGCCTTCGGCTCAGGTCATGATCCCAGGCTCCTGGGATCGAGCCCCGCGTCGGGCTCCTTACTCCGCGGGAAGCCTGCTTCTCCCTCTCCCACTCCCCCCGATTGTGTTCTCTGTCTCTCTCTGTCGACTAAAAAAAAAAAAAAAAATCTTTTAAAATTAAAAAAAAAAAAAGAATACATAGAGATTGGGTATCCAAAGACGGGATGGAGTTCCCAGGATTCAAAACATTCCTCTAGTCACAAAAGACCACCTATTGTACCATCCTATTTATATGAAATGTCCCAAAGGGGCAAATCTACGGAGGGAGGAGAGTAGATCAGCGGTCGCTTAGAGCTGGGGGCTGGAGGAGAGGTGGGGACAACTGCTAATGAGTACAACAGGGTGGGGGAAACTGTCTTCACATTGTGGTGATGGTTCCACAACTCTGTAAAGATACTAAAAACCATTGAATTACACTTTGAATGGATGAACTTTATGGAATGCAAATAATATCTCAAGCAGTTAAAAAAATGGGGAAAAAGAGTGAGGTCCAGAAAGACCATTCCTTCAGTAACCCTGCTTCACAGTTATAGAAAGAATATCCTAGTTTTAAGTTCCTAGTTTTTTCCTGTGTGAAGGTCCTTTTTTTTTTCTTTCGAAGCCCATTTGTAAGGTAAAAAATTGTCAAGGACCCCACTTTTAGTTAAGAAAATGCTTAATGGTAAAGGCTATTTAAATTTAACAATTGATTTAAGTGAATTAATACTTTATTAATCCCAATAGCATTTACACGTTAGAAAAATGGTTCTGTATCTGTAGGGGGAAGCATGTTTATTATACCTACAGACAGGACTTTCTGTGTGTAGACAGACCCTTCTGGCCCTCTTTCAAGATTTCCTCAGTCCTTCGAGGTCCTCAGACCACAGGTTTAGAATTCTGGTCCATGTTCTACCAAGGTGTTTTTGGTTCAACTTCTCTGTCAGGTGAATGCTATTGGATGGAGACCCATTAGCAAAAAAATGTGACAAAATCTTCACCCATTGATGTTTCTGCCTCTTCAAGTGCTCAGCCAAAATGGCACCCTTTCTTCTCCCAAACCAGTGGGCTTTGCTGAGAGCAGATCCAGCAAAGAAGACAGCCAGAGCCATGCTGGTTGGCAGACACTTGTCTCTAGCAAATGTAATTAAAGGCAGCAGCAAGTAAGTGCCTATTAATTTTTCATTAGAAAAGTCAAAGGCTACCTTCTTGGAAGGCAGCATCACTAAACTTCAGCCTTGTACTTAAAGCCAGGCTTTCCCCCGCTGTGTATACACCCCTTTCTATGAGTACACACACACACACACACACACAGAGTGAGTCCACAACCCCTTTATTGAGTGTAAGAGAGAAAGCATCAGAGACAAACAGTCCTATACTCTACAGAGATCATTTTGTCCCATCTTGACTTAAATTACCCCAATGGCTATCTGTACATGTAATTGACCATGTATATGAACCTTAGACAATATAATGATATCTCCCCAAACTGGGTTTACATACCACTTTTACAGTTTGAACCTTTTTTTAGATGCCCTTGGGGAGAGTACTATTCAAAACTCTCTATGGCAAATCCTTTTGTAAAGAAAATACGCTGTTTACTCCCGAATGCGTTTGTTTTATAAGCCAGAGGCAATGCTGCAAGGTAAGAAGAGGGGAGGTGGCAGTGGGGGGGGCGACCCCCATCTCGCCCTAACAGCTGTCTCTTTATTGGTAGGCAGAGCCAATTCAACTAGGGAAGAGCTCTAAGCTTGGTATCAGAAGACCTGGAGGTCTCACAAGTCACTTCACCTCTCTGAACTGCAGTCCCAGCCAGCAAGTGTAACAATGCTCTCCTACCCCCTTGACCACTTGTTATGAGGATCAGGACAAGATGAGAAATTCCTTCTCAAATTATTCACCCTTAGGTAAAATTGGAGTCATTCTTAATTATAGCCAATTAATAAATTGATTCTTAATACATCCAGATGTTCATTTAAGAGGTAAGCGTGGAATGAGGTACGTCTCCGGGTCTCAGGCTCTTGCATACATTTATGGATGACTGTGATAAATATTTTTATGTCTGTGCTCCGTGTGTACCAGCCCCTCTCGTATTCTGGGAGATTTGCTCTTTCATCTCTGCTGTGTTCAAAGCAGGGCCCCCAGGGCCATGCAGATGAGGTCTCTGTTCTTTTTTGTTTTTTACCCTTAAAGATTTTATTTATTTATTTGACAGAGAGAGATACAGCGAGAGAGGGAACACAGGCAGGGGGAGTGGGAGAGGGAGAAGCAGGCTTCCCGCTGAGCAGGGAGCCCCATGTGGGGCTCGATCCCAGGACCCTGAGATCAGGACCTGAGCCGAAGGCAGACGCTTAACGAGCCAGGCGCCCCAAGGTCTCTGTTCTCAAAGACATTCCCTCTTTCAGGATTCTGGCAGACTGCCACTTGTCTGCCGGGCTGACTGGAGAGCTGGGCCCTCTTGCAGGCGTGGGTGGTGATCGCAGGCGTGTGAGGAGCTTGTGGTGCTGAGCGTTTTTCTCCTCTCAGTGGCTACTCTGTCTGGCCTTGGAGTGGTCTCGTCCAGTTTCGGTGTCACTGACTTTGGATCTGCGATTGGGGATGGCACAGCAAGCCAGGCTGTGTTAGAAATCTTGCTGGGGCTGGCTGACCTTCCCCAAGCTGGGATAATCTTTCTCCCTGGCAACAGGCAGAGGCACCAAGGGACAGTGACAGATTGCAAAATCCTGAGGTTGGGCTTTCTAGAATTACTTAGAGAGAGAAAATAGTAACAATACCTTGCATTTGTATAGTGCTTTTTTAAAAAGACTGAAAGCAGTCTTTAAAAACTATTCAAGGAGGAGGCAGCTTTGGAATTGTCTGGTAAAGAATGAACCAGGTGGGTAAGAAATGTATTGTCTTATTCTTATCTACTCAATAACATTGAAAGTGTTAGGAGAAATCTCCCCCACCCCCAACACACACAGATGGGGATGCAGAGGAAGGACACGTGGAGGGACTTGATCAATATCACACAGCATTAGGGGGCAGAATTTGACCTAACCTTCTTGACTTTTTTTGTTAACCCAAAGCAGGCAGGGAGGATGAAGTTGAATGACTTAATAGTTTGCTTTGTTTGGCATGTGGACAGCTCTTCCTGAGTCAGATTTTTGACTTGGTCCTCTGGGGCCATACAGGAATATGCCCCTAGTTATTGGTCGGAAAGCAACGAAGAAGTGTAGAAGTGGGGCATGAAAAGAATTGTCATTCTCTTGCGAAGTACCTACCTGCGGTGAGGTCACTAAGGATAGTTAAGCAAGGCAGGACCAGACCCAACAGATAGGTGGAGCTGCTTCTATTGCCAAGGAGTTTCAGTGGTGTTTGAAGAAGGGGTCAGCAAACTCTGGCCAGTGGGCCAAATGTGGCCATTACCTGTTTTTATAAATACAATTTTAGGGCGCCTGGCTGGCTCAGTCTGTGGAGGCTGTAACTCTTGATCTTGGAGTTGGAAGTTCAAGTCCCACTTTGGATGTAGAGATTACTTAAAAAAATAAAATCTTAAATAAATAAAGTTTTATTGAAACACAGCCATACTTATGTATTTATTCTCTCAGCCTGCTTTTACACTACATGACAGAGTTGAGTAGTTACGACAGAGATCAGATGGACCACAAAGCCTAAAATCTTTACTATTTGATCCTTTCACAAAAAGTTTGCCAATCTCTATCTTAATACCAAAAAAATTAACGCACAAAAAATTAACACAAAATTTATCATAGACCTAAATGTAAAACCTAAAACTGTAAGAAGAGTACACAGGAAGGAGCATCTGGGTGGCTCAGTGGGTTGGGTGTCTGCCTTCGGCTCAGGTCATGATCCTGGAGTCCTGGGATCCAGTCCCATGTTGGGCTCCCTGCTCAGTGGGGAGCCTACTTCTTCCTCTCCCTCTGCCCCTCCCCCCCCACTTGTGTTCTCTCTCTCAAATAAATAAATAAAATTTAAAAAAAAAAAGAGTACACAGGAAAAAATATTTGTGACTTTGGGTTCAAAGATTTCTTTGACGTAATACCAAAAGTCAAAATCATTCTTTTTCAGCTTATTCAAAAATGTATTGATAAATTAGACTTCATTAAAATTAAGAACTTTAAAAAGACATTGTTAAATGAATGCAAAGATAAGCCAGAGACTGGGGGAAATTATTTGCAGATCACATTTCTGATAAAGGATTTGCATGCAGCATCTGTAAAGAACTCTAAATTCAATAATGAGAAAACAACCCAATAAAAATGTGCAAAAGATCTGAACAGATACTTCACCAAAAATGGGCGAAAATATGTAGATAACAGATAAGGACATGAAAAGATGCTTAGTCATCAGGGAAAAGCAAATTAAAATCACAAAAAGATAGCACTACACATCAATTAGAATGGGCTAAAATTCCAGAGGGACCAGACCAAGTGTGGGGCAGGATATGGAGCCTGGAACTCTCACACCCTGCTCACGGGGATGTCAAATGGTGCGGCTACTGGGAAACATCTTGGCAGTTTCTTAAAAAGCTAAGCATACACATACCATATAATTATCAATTTCACTTCTAGGTATTTACCCAAGAAAAATGAAAGCATATAAGCATATGTCTGCACAACGTCCTGTACGCTAATATTTATAGCGGGTTTATTTATAACTAGAAACAACCCAAAACCCATCAACAATTGAATAGATAAATTTGGTATATCCATGCGATGGATTATACTCAACAATAAGAAGGGATGAACTATTGATATATTCAACAACATGAATAAACCTCAAAATGATTATAATTATCCTGAGTGGGAGAAGCCAGACAAAAGAGAGTGTATACTGTATTATTCCATTCATAGAAAAATTCTAGAAAATGCAAACTAATCTATGGAGATAGAAAGCAGACCAGTGGTTGCCTGGGAATGGCAAGGAGGCAAAGAGCAGGAGGGATGGATTACAAAGGGGCACAAGGAAACTTTAGGGGGTAATGGATATTCGTTGTCTTGATTGTGGTGATGGTTTCACAGGGGTGTGTGTGTACATATATATATCAAAACATCAAATTGTATACTTTAAATATATGCAGTTTATTCTACGTCAATATATGTAGCCATTTTAATAAATTAGCTGTTTATAGCTAATAAGGCTATTTTTTAAATTGAGGTATAATTGACATATAACACTACATATAAAACTTTTTTTAAAAGGAAAAGGGGGCAAAAAACCCTGAGGTTGTTATTTCTTTCTTTAAACACTCTGTGCAGTTTGAAGTAGCCAGCCTACTCCCCAGGTTTTATATTCCTTGTTCTCACCACAATGGTTTATCTCAGCAGTGGTTTTGTCCTGCAAAGCCCTGCCTTCATCAGAGGTAACCACGGAGGTTAACTGTATTGCCACTGTGTGATATAAACTACTGACTGCTATCTTCTAATGCTAATCGGATCATTGTTGCCTTCGAATCCAACTAGGTCAGATATCCAATCTCAGAGAACAGCATCCACTCTATAATCAGTTGAAGCAGAAAGAGATGTATTCAAAGATGCTGGAGACAAGTTCAAGGAGGAAGTTATCAGCCATTTCTGCCTATAGGAGTTACCTCGGTATGTGGGGAATGAGCTGACTGTAGAATAATCAAATCTACATTAGAAATCTAGCTTTTTAATGGTGTTTTCCCCCTAACATGTCATAATTTCCCAAATCCAGGGCTCCTGGGTGGCTCAATCATTAAGCGTCTGCCTTCGGCTCAGGTCATGATCTCAGGGTCCTGGGATCGAGCCCCGCATCAGGCTCCCTGCTCTGCGGGAAGCCTGCTTCTCCCTCTCCCTCTCCCACTCCCCCTGCTTGTGTTTCTTTTCTCGCTGTGTCTCTCTCTGTCAAATAAATAAATAAAAATCTTAAAAAAAAAAAAAATTTCCCAAATCCTCTTCTTGTGAAACTGCTAGCAAAACTCAACTTAGAACCAGGGATAAATGGCTTATTCCAGGGATAATTTCGTGGGGTAGGGAAAGGACAAGGTGAATCTGGAATGCATCCTTGGGCTAGAATGCAAAGACGCCCTCCAAGATCAATGGGGACATGTCAAAAGCATACAGGACACTGCACATCTATTAGAATGGCTAAAACAAAACAGAAACCTGACAAGGCCCCGAGAAGTGATTCCATGCCCGTTCCGGACGGCTCAGGGCTCCAGAGGCCTGATGTGCAGTGAGATACCTCTGAGGACCTACGTATGGAGCAGAGACACAGTATCAGCCTCCCTGAGAAATCTTTGAGGAAGCCACCAGGAGAGTATGCTGGTAGAAATCAAGAGCTGCGGATTCTAGTCTGGCTCTTCTGCTAATCTGCCTTGTGCCTTGGGCCTTTTCCTCTTCTGAGCTTCTATGCCCTTGTGTGTTTACTGGGGAGGTGGAGAGGGGAGTGGACCCTAAGTGTTTTCAAACTGAGTTTCCTGGAACCCTCGGGCTCCTTAGGGGAACCAGGATTGGGGGTGAGCTCCACCCAGAACAGTCCTTTCATCTGTTTTATGTTTGGCAGATATAATTCTCAGCTGACAAACTCAGAAGGTGCAGAAAACATCAATTCCTTTATTGTCTAAATTTCTAAATTAATCTCTGACTCCCAGGACGCCCTCCCAGAAAGTGGATGAAATTTTCACCCCAATTATTCTTGGAATTCTCCTCTCAGGCCGTGGCTCACTTCTGGGACATGGGTGTCCACTAACAAGCCACGTCTCTGTCCGTGTCCCCTGCGGGTCCAGCTGCTTCTGCTGATTCTGTGTCATCCCTGGGACATGGGTGCCTTTGGAAGCTGCCTAATGTCCCCTGTCTGCCTTTCTCATCCTCATCCCACAGATCCTCCTCTCTAGCTCACCCCCCACCCCAGGAAAACCCTTCGGAGCCTAGAGAGAATTTCCTTTTGTGTTTTTTTTAAGACGTTCAGTCAGTCTATGCCAGTGATCCCTGTGATAGGTTGAATTTTGGTGGTGTCCCCCCACCAAAAAAGGATATGTTGGAGTCCTAACCCCCCAATACCTCAGAGTGTGACCTTATTTAGGGATAGGATTTTTACAAAGGTAATCGAGTTAAAATGAGGTCATTTAGGTGGGTCCTAATCCAATATGAGAAGGGGAAATTTGGACACGGGCAGGCTTAGAAGGAAGATGATAAGAAGACCCATGGAGAAGATGTGACCATCTGCGAGCCCAGGCGAGAGGCCGGGAACTGACAGATCCTGCCCAGCCCTTAGACAGAAGCAGCCCTGTGACATAGTGACCTCAGACTTCCAGCCTCCAGAACTGTGACAAATACAATTCTACTGCTCCAGCCACTCAGTGCATGGTATTCTGTTAGCAACCCTAGAAAACAAATGCAGATTCCTTCCCCCTCTTTTCTTTTTTAAGATGTTCTTTTTATTGAGCACTAGTGGGGGGGAAGGGGCAGAGGGAGAAGCAGACTCCCCGCTGAGCAGGGAGCCCGATGTGGGACTCAATCCCAGGACCCTGGGATCATGACCTGAGCCGAAGGCAGACGCTTAACATAGTGAGCCACCCAGGCGCCCCAAGATTTGATTTTTAAGTCATCTCTACACCCAACATGGGACTTGAACTTACAACCCTGAGATCACGAGTCGCATGCTCTACCGACTGAGCCAGCCAGACGCCCCCTCCTTCCCCCAACTTTCACCTCCCTTGGGAGCCCTTTACTTTCTCCTAGGTACTGCTAGTTCTCCTAACATCTGCTTGAATGGGAGAAAGGGATAGGGAAAACACATAAGTAAATAGTTCATAATTTCATTCAGCTACACACACATAAGAGAGCAGAGAATCAGGGGCTAAAAACAGCTTAAAAATCACTGGGCTGATGAGTTGGTGACTGTTGTCATTGGGTTATGAGTCCACGGGGGATCATTGTACTATTCTGTCTACTTTTGTGTATATTTGAAAATGTCCATTGTGAACCATTAAAAAGGAAAAACAAAACAAAAACAACAGAGAGAGAAAGCATCACTGCACATCACTGGGCCAAAAGATGACTGGGACATTTGCGTGTCTAGAGCTCCAGCATGGTGGCATTGACCCCTCTCCTTGTCTCTAGAGCCCCACTCTGCGGACCGCATCAGGAGCTACCCCTCCCCCACCCCCAACTCCTGCCACTGTCACCAGAGCCCGAGCTGACTCTTAGCCTGGACACTTCCTTCCCCGGCCTGGCTTCAGCACTGAGGCCTTTGCAGCCACGGAGCAGAGCAAGGATGGCCGGCAGATCCTCCCAGATCCCAAATAGCCAGCAAACCTCCTCACCACCCGCAGGCTCCTCACTCTAGCTCCTCCCTCTCCTCTCTGGAGTTGTTCCCCCTAAAGCCTGCTAGCAACACTTAAATTACCAAATAACTACTCAAATACTCCTAATGGTCACTCATATTATCTTTTGGGACACAGCTACAGTGGCTCTTGCTTGACGGATGCTCCCCCTCCTCAAAAGCCCTCCTTGAGCCTCGACTCTGGGTCAGGGCGAAAGAACCCACAGACACAATATTATTCATGGCATTTTTTAATAAGTAACTTTATTTTATTATTATTCATTTTTTGAAGCAAACTCTACCCCCAATGTGGGGCTCGAACTCATGACCCTGAGATCAAGAGTCGCATGCTTTATTGACGGAGCCAGCCAGGCACCTCGATTTGTGGCATTCTAAAGGAGTCCAGGGTACTGTCGGTACCGGGGTCATGCTACTCTTGGTGCTACGATAAATGACAGTCCAGGAGTTCTCAACTTTCCCGTGTTCCATTTCAGGGGTCACTCTTTATGTTTTCCCTTTAAATTCCTCTTCTAAACTCACTTCCTCCTTCAGAGCCCACTAGTGTTGAAATTCCCACTAGCAAAACAGGAGAAGGAAAATGGGCTTTTCATGGGACTGATTTAATGAAATTTAAGAAACTGTCCTTTTATTTAGGATTTGGTTCTTCCTATTTCTTGGTCTTAAAAGATCTTTTCTTTCAAGAAATGGCTGTATCAGGGTATCACAATGTATCAGTCAGTCAGAGTTTAATTGCAGGTATAACAATCACTCTAGCTATTTTGAGCAGAAATAATTAAATACAGGGATTCAGGACTTCACAAAATCACTGGAAGGGCTGGTGGAGCAGAGGTAGACTGGGCTTCTGGGAATGCCTCCCAGAAACACTGGCCTGACCAGGGCTCTACCATCTCTGCCACGATCAGGAATCTGGGGAGTGGGAAGCCACTGGCCCCATCTGCCAGCTCCGGGACCCCATCCCCTTGGCAGTGACCCAGCTGCTCCACATCAGCGAATGTATGCCACTTGTCTGCCCTTGACACCCACGAAGCTAGAGCCTGGGCCTCGGGTCTCTGCTACTGCCACCCCGGGAGAACCAAACGTCCCCATCCTCGCGCTAGCCGGGAGAAACAGTGGCAGCAGCGAAAGCACACGCTTGGCCACACTTCTGCCTTCCCAATCATACCGGCGTGTCTGCCAGGCAGAGGGCGGGTCATGCACGGACCTGGAGCTGTAGGGCCTGCTACAGAGGGGACGAAGCTGCTTGGAGCAGTCTGCAACATCTATCGCAGATGGTAGCTTGTTTTGTTTTAATTGGCAATTCTGTGGCTGAGCCACAGAAATCCAAAATCCCCCTTGGGAGTGAGGAGGGTCAGTCCTCCAGAGCAGCCCCATCAAGGACAGAGATTAAACTATGTAGATTCACACCCAAATATCCAATAAACGTAGGAAGAGATGGCTCTCCCCACTAGTCATCAAGAGAACGCACATTACAATCACAGTTGTCTTGACTAAAATCACCACTACATACCCACTAGGATGAGAAAGTAAAAATACAAGTGTGTACAGGGATGTAGAGCAAGGAGGGCGCTGGTTCATTGCTGGGAGTTTACATTAGTAAAAACACTTTGGAAAATTGTGTTTAACAGTTCTTACTGAAGTGGTAAGTCTGGGTAACCTCTGACCCAGGAATTTCACCCTTAACCCGTCAAATAAAAACAGGTATAAGAGGGGCGCCTGGGTGGCTCAGTCGTTAAGCATCTGCCTTTGGCTCAGGTCATGATCCCGGGGTCCTGGGATCGAGCCCCATGTCAGGCTCCCTGCTCGACCGGGAGCCTGCTTCTCCCTCTCCCCCTCCCCCTGCTTGTGTTCCCTCTCTCGCTGTGTCTCTCTCTGTCAAATAAATAAATAAAATATTAAAAAAAAAAAAACAGGTATAAGAATGTGCATGGCACCACTGTCTTTAAGAGCCCCAAACCAAAGACAACCCCAAAGGCCCATCATCAGTGGAATTAATAAATAAACGAGGGTAGGGGCACCTGGGTGGCTCAGTCGTTGAGCGTCTGCCTTCGGCTCGGGTCGTGATCCCAGGGTCCTGGGATCGAGCCCCGCATCGGGCTCCTTGCTCCGCGGGAAGCCTGCTTCTCCCTCTCCCGCTCCCCCTGCTTGTGTTCCCTCTCGCTGTCTCTGTCTCTGTCAAATAAATAAATAAAATCTTTAAAAAAAAATAAATAAATAAACGAGGGTATATTCACACAATGGAACACGACAGAGCAATGAGAACCAACAAACTACAGTCATGTGCAACAACATGTGTGAATATCACACACACACTCTGTGGAGCCAAAGAAGACAGACACAAAAAAGGGCATATCATTTGTTTTTATTTAAGTAAAGTGCAGGGGTTCCTGGGTGGCTCAGTCAGTTAAGCGTCTGCCTTCAGCTCAGGTCATGATCCCAGGGTCCTGGGATTGAGCCCCATGTCAGGCTCCCTGCTCAGCGGGGAGTCTGCTTCTCCTCCCTCTGCTTCTCCCCCTGCTTGTGCTCTGTCTCTCTCTGTCTCTCTCTCTTCCTCAAATAAATAAGTAAAATCTTAAAAAAAAAATAGATAAAGTGCAAAAGCAGGATCTTAGAAGTTAGAGGCATAGTGGTTCTTCCAGCAGGTGGATAGGAATCGGGAGAGAACATGAAGTGGGCTTCTGAGGTGCCCATCATGTTTTGTTTCTTGATGGGGATGCTGATAACACATGTGTGTTCCCTTTGTGAATATTTGCCTTGCCGTACACTTATGATATGTGGGGCTTGAACTCACAGCCCACATGCTCTATGGACTGAGCCAGCCAGGGGCCCCTCCTGCACTTTTTAATGTGTATATACACTTCAGTAAAATTTAAAAAACAAAACAGAATAAGCTTTCAATCTTTGTCTTTCTCTAAGCCCCCTCGCACCCTGGTAATAAGGGCGGCTCCGCAACGGAGCGCGTACTGCGTGCCGCGCACTTCACATCCGCCCTGCGGGGGCTCGTCGCCTCTGTGCCAGGTGGAAGGTCATTTTGTGGATGGGGGACCAGAGATGAAGGGGAGCTAGGCAGCCGGTCCAGAGTCATCCAGCAGACAAGTGGGGGAGCCACGGGTCAAGCGCATGACTATGCCGTGCGCCCTCCCAGCACAGCCCCAGCTTCTCTGCGGGGCTCCCGCCCCCGCCCCCCCTCCTCTGCTCGCTTCCCTGAGCCCCACTTTGGTTATGGTGAGCCACTGTCACCAGCGCCAAAGCACACAGAGGGCAACCCGTTGCTCCTTGATGACAGGCCCAGGGGAGCCACAGAGCGTTACTGTCGCCACTCGTGGGTGGTCTAGCCTTCGGGAACTCGGCCTCAGCCTTGTGCCCGCCCTTCCTAGGCACGGTCCGGTCAGAGTTTGGGAATCTGCCAAGCCAGAGCCCCCAGGAGCAGGCGGGCAGCATCACAGCCAGGACTGCTTACCCCGTGGTAAGCGGCATTGCTGACCGTCTCTGAGTGGAGTAGGCTGAGAGCCAGCGGGGGCCAGGGCCGCAGGAGACTCTCAAAGCTCACGCCCTGGCTGGCTCGCAGGGGCGCTCCCGATGCCCTCCTGATTCCTGACCCACGGGCCTTGAGAGCGCCGTGAGCGGGTGCTCCCCGAGAGCGGGTGCTGTCTCATTTTGCCCCAGTCCCGCGGCGGCGGGGGTGTCTGCACCGTGAGAGCAAGTGCTGGGGCCTGGGCCAGCAAGGCATTAGAGGACAGATGTGATCAAGAAAGATGCAGTGTCTCTGCCTGTAAGTAATTTACAGCCTTGGTGACAGCAACTGATATTTATGGAGCACTCTCTATTTGCTGGGCACTGTTCTGGTGTCTCTCTCTCTCTCTCTTTTTTCTAAAGATTTTATTTATTTATTTGAGAGGGAGAGAGAGCACGAGCAAGGGGAGGGACAGAGCGGAGAGCCCGACTCGGGGCTCGATCCCAGGACCCTGAGATCATGACCTGAGCCGAAGTCAGACACTTAACAGACTGAGCCACCCAGGTGCCCCACTGCTCTGGTCTCTTTATGGGCATTGTCTCACTGAGGCCTTAGAAGAATTCTCTGAGGTAGGAACTCTAGGATTCCCGTTCTGTAGAGTTGGGGACTGAGGCTCAGAAGTTTGAGTGACTTGTGTGGTGGGCCCTCTCCACTGGCCCAGTCTTGCCCTCCCCCTCATCTTCGCGCTCCTGTGTAATCCCCTGCCATCTGAGTGTGGGCTGCACTCACTGCCCGTTTCTAACGAACAAGATAGGATAGAAGTAATGGAAAGCCACTGCTGAGACTGAGTTACAGAAAGACTGTGGCCTCCATCTTGGGTACTCTCTCTCCCTGTCTTAGATCACTCACCCTGGGGAAGCCAGCTTAGGGCTGCAAGGGAGTCCTCACACGTATGGAGGTGTGCAGAGGTCCGTGGCAGTGAACTTCCAAGCAGCTCCCGCCCCAGCTCAGCCTTGAGATGACCATAGCCTCAGATGACATCCTGACAGCAACCTCATGAGAGGCCCCGAGCCAGAACCGCCCAGGGAAGCAGCTCTCACATCCCCGACACCCAGAATGTGAGATACTAAATGTTTCTTGTTTTAAGTAGCCAAGTGCTGGGGCAATTTGTTACATAGCAATCGATGGTTAATCCACCTGCCTATACTCACACAGCCTGTCTGTGAGGGAACTGGAATTTGACCCTGCGTGTGTCTGACTACAGCTCTTAACCACTCCCTGTGCTGTTTCCCCTGAATTGTGCAAGGAGCACAACCCATGCTTGAGCTGAACTGAGACTTCGTGGAACTGATGATGAGGCTGAGAGTGGAGTACCCTTTGGCAAGATGCTCAACCATTCTGTGCCTCAGTTTTCTCATATATAAAATGGGGATGATTGGGGCACCTGGGTAGCTCAGTTGGTTGAGCATCCGACTCTTGATTTCGCCTCAGGTCATGATCTCAGGGTCATGGGATCAAGCCCCGAGTTGGGCTCCATGCTCAGGTGGAGAGTCTGCTTGAGATTCTCTCCCTCTTCCTCTCTCTCTGCCCCTCTCCCACTCTCTCTCTCGCTCAAATAAATAAATAAATAAATAAATCTTTAAAAAAATGGGGATGATAATATACCCAATTTCATAGGGTTGTTTTGGGGATTAAACAAGTTTATACATGTAAAGCTCTTAGAAACATAGTGAACAGTCATTAAGAGTTAACCATTATTAGTATTAGAGTAAATAATATATGCAAATATTAAATGAAATAATATTTGGTTCAGCCTAAGCTCCTCTGAAAAATCAGTATTCTCATTTGCAAAATGGAGATAGCAATATTGCGATTCCTTGTTGTCAGAATTACAGTGCCTGGAACATACTAGAAGCTTAATAAATGGCACCCACAGTTTGACTATATGGACTAATGTTCTTTTTTTTTTTTTAAGATTTTATTTATTTATTTGACAGAGAGACACAGCGAGAGAGGGAACACAAGCAGGGGGAGTGGGAGAGGGAGAGGCAGGCCTCCCGCGGAGCAGGGACCCCGATGTGGGGCTCAATCCCAAGACCCTGGGATCACGACCCGAGCTGAAGGAGACACTTAACAACTGAGCCACCCAGGTGCCCCTGGACTAATGTTCTAAGGGCAGTACGTGGAAGATGTCTGGCCAGTAAGTGCGGTTACCATCCAGTCCCTGTTAGCCCTACTCACCTGAGATACTTCATACTCCCCTGCTCTGGGGTCTGGGAGCCGGCTAGAGGGGGAAGGCAGGGTGAGAGCGTGGGGTAGAGAGCCTGTGGGTCACGGGGAGATCCAAGAGGAGGCCTAGACCTTCCTCCTGGTCCTTAGGAATGTGCTCCCTTGGAGCACTGAGCTGGCTGCTAATAGAACCCTCAATGCTCCAATTAGAGGATTATGTTAACAATTCCAAGAAGGAAATTGGTTCCATGAAAATCCCCAGGTCCCTGGGGCTGAGAGGCTTAATGAGTCCCAGCACAAAGGACGCCACAAATTGGCCTTCCAGTTGGATCTTTCTTGTAATCGCATGGTTTGTGCTCCAAATGCACTCCAAAAGAAATAAATAAGTAAATAATACAAAAAAGATGGGCTTTGCTCTGCAGCCCCATGTGGAAATGTTTGAGAAAATGTGATGACCATCTTTGTTCAAAGATTTGGAGATTTGTGAAACATGTTTTTATAACTTTCTTTGCCAATTTCTTGTTGAGTTTTTGGCATATTTAAGTGCCAGATATCATAGAGGAGAAAACACAAAACACATAGCCCCCAAATGATACTGGAACATACTCTTATTTTTTATATATTTTTATTTTTTTAAGTTTACTTTTTTTTTTTTTTTAGTAATCTCTACCTCCAACATGGGGCTCAAACTCACAACCGCGAGATCAAGAGTCACATGCTCCTCCACCTGAGCCACCCAGGCTCCCCTGAAACATACTTTTATTTTTATTTTTTTAAGATTTTATTTATTTGACAGAGATAGACACAGCAAGAGACGGAACACAAGCAGGGGGAGTGGGAGAGGGAGAAGCAGGCTTCCCGTGGAGCAGGGAGCCCGATGCGGGGCTCGATCCCAGGACCCCAGGATCATGACCTGAGCCGAAGGCAGAAGCTTAACGACTGAGCCACCCAGGCGCCCCTGAAACATACTTTTAAATAGAACAACTGCAGAGTACCCCAAACGTTGCCATTTCCACTAAGGTCCCACAATGTTGGCTGTGGACTTCAGGCAGGAAAGAACTGGGTTGTGGTTCTGGCTGGGACAGATCATTTCCCTTCTTTGGATTTTCTTGTCCACGAAGTGTCAGGCTTGGATCTCTGTCTCACTGGTTTTCAAATTGGTTTCCAGGGAGCTCCTGAGGTGCCCCGGGAGGGTCCCCACACCCTATATCAATCAGAGCTTCTCCCCTTTTGTCAGCCTCACATTTTAGGATTCAGATTCTGATTGTTTGTTTCCTGTTAGAAAAAAGAAAATGAATGGTGTCTGGGTGGCTCAGTCAGTTGAGCATCTGCCTTTGGCTCAGGTCATGATCTCAGGGTCCTTGGATCGAGTCCCGCATCAGGCTCCCTGCTCAGCGGGGATCTGTTTCTCCTTCTTCCTCTGCCCTCCCCCCTGTTTGTGCGATCTCTCTCTCCCTCTGTCAAATAGATAAATAAAAATTAACAAAAAAAAGAAAAAAGAAAATGACTTGAGAGCTACTTTCTTAGATCATCTCTAAGCTCCTCTCTAGTTCTGATATTGTTGGAGTCTGTGTACAAGAGGACAGGGAATGGGGGATAAAGATGGCAGAGGAAACATAGGAGTCAGACTCTGAGAAGAACTTCCCTAACATCACCATCATGAGGAACATGGGAGGAGAACTAAGGAACTTGCATTTGCAGGGATCTCTGAGAACAGCGGACAAGCTAGGATGCAGGCAGAAACTGTCCTATCCAGGGCTGGGGGGTAGATGATTCCACAGCCCTGTGAAATTCCTATGTGGGCTGAGCAATTCCTGGATGGGGAAAGGCCTGCAAACTACACGGTAAAGTCTATTTTCCCCATTTCTCTCCTTTTACCTGAGCTTCTTCCTCCCAGCTTTCCACCCAGAGTTGCGCATTCAACAGCTATCCCCGAGTGTCTACCACATTGCAAACAGTGCAAGTATTGGGGATGCAGCGCGAACAAGGCCAGAATCCCTGCCCTCTCAGAGCTGACATTCCAGAGGGGGAGACAGACGCTGACCTACGAGTCGCACAGTCATGCAGTGACACCTGTACCAGGGCCCCGAGGGAGAAATGTCAAGAGCCATCGCAGGGGACCGGGACCCAGGGGTTCCTGGGGCAGGCTTCCCTGGGAAGTGATGTTGCAGAGAACACCTGGAAGGTGAGAATTAACCAGGTGGGGTGGGAAGGATGCCTGTGGCAAGTGAGGACCCCATCCCAGGGAGGGAGCCACGGCGACGGTGACGGCGTTTCCCTCTGATGCACACACATGGTGGCTGGATGCTGTGAGCTCCTTTCCAAGTTGTGGTTAATGAATTCGCTCTCTTGGTTATCTCTCACTGACTGGATTAGCACCCCCGCCGCATCCAGATTGTCAGATTGTCGGTGAGGCGGATGCTGCCGCCTCCAGGGATAACCGCCCTTCCAGAGCCTGGCTGGACCTCCACCGCCAGAGAGGTGGGTGGCTCCGGCCTGGCTGGGAGGGTGGGCCAGAAGTTCCTGCCATCCTGGGACTGTGGTTTGGGGGAGAACTGCCCTGGGAGCGGAGCAGCCCCCCATCATGCAGGGTGGGGATATGGTGGGGATACGGTGGGGGTGTGGACCACACGTGAGCCACTACCTTCTACTTTGGGGGGCCCGTCTCGCAAGGAGAATACATACTGGGTTTTCTCTCCTTTTCTCTCAGGAGTAGGGAGGCCTCCGGAAGCTGTGTTCTCCAGTCCTGGCCCCTAAAGGAGGCTATCTGACGTGGTGGAAAAAGGTGTTGACTTTGGAGTTAGACCTATTAGAACTGTTGTTTGCTCTCTGTGTGACCTCAACAAAATTACCTCACCTCTCTGAGACTCAATTTCCTCATCAATGGAATAAAAACATCTCTTCTCCCAGGCTAAGTCAAGGGCCTGACACACAGGAGTGACTCTAGGACAGGTGGTCCTTTCTAGCTAAGTCCTCCTCAGGGCTGAGTCAGGGCTCCTCTGGGGAGGGCGTCCAGCCTGGTGCTTCTCTCCCCCGCCCCTCCCAGGGAGGCCTCAGGCTGGGTCTGCAGAGGCATGGGGTCAGCAGAGAGCCCCTGCCCTCCCATGGGAGCCCTTCGGGCTGTACCAGGTGGCTCTCGCAGGGAGGTAGCATCCCTTCCCTCCACCCGACTCCCCTGAGCTCCTCTGCAGGGATGAAGGGGCTGTCTGGCCAGGGCCTCCCAACGTTTCTGTATGCCTTTCATTAGCTCACAGATGTAGTCTTGTTGACTAGTGAGTTTCCCTCAGGTGAGATGACATCAAGTAGGGAGCTGGTCAGGCTTGCAGGCTGTTCTCCAGCTGGAGCAATGGCTGGTTGAAGGAGCCAAAGAGAAGGATGTTGGGGGAAGGGTGCCCCTAGGAAAGCCAGCCCAGCAGGAGGAAGGCCCAGCTGATGTTCAAGCCTGGGGTATGGGAGAATCCCCAGGCAGGCCTTGAGGTCCAGCAGCAGGACCTGGCTCAAAAGTTTCTCCGTGGCATGCAGGTCATCGTAAATAACGTGCCTCTTTGGCTGGGACTGCTTCCCATCCCACCCTTGGCCTATGTCGGGCCTCCCAAAGCCCCAGGAGAACAAAGCTTGCACACAGGTACCAGGTGGGCCTGGATGTAAGCTCCACGAGGGCTCATCCATCTCTGCCTCGTGTGTGGGTTCATCCTCAGCATCCAATACACGGTCTGCCTGAAGAGATGTTCAGTAATATTTGTTGAATGAATAATAAGAGAGAAGGCGTTATAATGTAGCGGGTAAGAGCATGGGATCTAGAGCAGGACAGGCCTGGTCAAATCCCACCTCTAAACTTACCAGCTGTGTGTCAGAGCCCTTCCTCTTCATCTGTGGAACGGTGATGGTGACGACAGCACCCACTTCACGGGGCTTCTGGAAGAGCACGTGAGACTGGGTCTGAAGTTGTCAGCGTAGACCCTGGCTATCGTGCTCAGCCAGCATTATCTGCTCCTGTTGTTGCCGTGGACTGAGGGCATGCCGTCTTGGTGTGTGCTGGCCGGGGGCAGGGCTGGCCGCTGACCCGCTGTGAGGAGAGAGACCAAGGAAAGTGCCCTATGAGAAGAGTGAGGCTAGATGAGAGAAAGAACTTCCACAGTGGGAATGGAGTGGAGGGCTGACCGGACCCCACAGAGTTCTGGTGGGGCTCCCACATGGGTCTTCGCTGTCTCCTGGAAAGGTCAGGGTCCCAGGTGTGCTGCACAACTTGCCTGGCTTTTCTCTGTGGCCTCCTGCCTCCTCCCAACTGGGCTCTAAGGCTGGAACCTGCGGAGTCCATCAGCATTTCTGTGGTGCTCGGTGCTGTCACCATCACCGTAGAAACCAGGGACAGGAGAGACAGAAAAGGAAGAGGAGAATGTGAGGTAGGCGGGGGGTGAAGAACCGGTGGGGTAGTGGCCAGGCTGAGCTGGGGCTGTGGGGGATGGGCAGGAGAGACCCTCTGGGAGTGAACTCACACCCTGCAGGAGCCCCGAGGCCATTCCAGCCATCCCCCAGTTCTGGAGCCAGAAGACCCCTCTCCCAGCCTAGGTAAGTAGAGGGGACTGAGCCCATCTTAGGCCTTCAGAGATGCCCGTGCAGTATGCATGCTGGACACGAGCCCCTTGGCCGGGGACAGCAAGGGCCCAGCACAAGACCATAGTTTTTAACAACAGCCAAGAGGATGACTCTGGTCAGGGAGTGGGCTTCCGCTGTGGATGTTGGGCCAGGTCCCACCTACCTTCTCCAACTAGGAAAGCAGAGCTGAGCAATGGGCCTTCCAAGTTTGTTTTGTTTTGTTTTTGTTTCAGGGGTAGTAGAGACAGCAAACAGAGTTCAGCAGTATAATTAAATAAAGCTTATAACAAATTAATCTGCCACATAATTATATACATAGCTGTTATTATGCTACATGGTAATTAGTCATCCATAGTAAATAGTCCACACAAGCAAAGGTAACTGCTCTGCCTTTTACACAGCTGAGCCAGTGGTCACAGTGGGCCTCTTCTCCTGCTTGGCTCGCCGGGCTCTACCATGGCTCCGGGCTGAGCTTCCCTGGATGCCAGGTGCCATTCCATCAGACTCAGCTGCCGACACTCACTGTGCCTCGGGCGCTCCAGGCCTTCCTTCCATCCTCCGTCACCCCTCGGGACCCACCTGTGTCCCCCAAGGCGAAGGGTCCTTGGGCAGTACATTCAGCTGCTCCTTAATTTCTGCTTTGACTTCAGGCTGCCCTCCTCCTTCACTTCAGTAGCTGATAGAAGGGCCCCAGCCCCACGTGGCAGCCTCTGCACTGGCTGCTGGTGAGACAGAGGTGATGGGGACCAGTCAAATGGTCGCGAGGAAACTGGGAAACATTTGGGCTTACGATGACGAGATATGTTCTCTCTATGATGTCTCTATATACACATTATTGCTTGTGATCAAGATATTTTCATATGAATCAAAAATGGTTGTTTTTGTTTTGTTTTGTTCTGTTTTTTTTAAGGAGCTGAATAAGATCCAGCTTTTCATAAAAGAAGCCAATGGGCTGGCCGAGGAAACCAGCCTCCACCCACTCATACTGAGCCCTGGGATAAAGCTGGAGGGGTCTACTAAGGCCGAGGAAGCTTCTGTGTGGGCAAGGGCTTTTGTCTGGGTGAGGGGAAAGACACGGTTCAGAGCAGGTTCATGGAGTGGCATCTTAAAGGATGAGGAATGATAGTAACAGCTAACGTTCTCTGAGCGGTTCCGACGTGCCGGGCCCTGCTCTGAGCGCTGAGCTTGTATTAACCCAGGTGATCCTTACAGCATTGTGAGGCCGGTGCTGCTGGTGGCCCCATTTTATAGAGGAGGAAACAGAGTGTAGTGGGTTGAATGGTGTCTCCCCAAGAGACATGTCTGGACCCTGTGAATGTGGCCTTATTTGGAAAAAGGGTCTGCAAATAAAATTAAGGCATTTAAGATCTTAAAATGAGAATTCAATCTTATCTCAAGATGAAATCATTTTGGATTTAGGATGGGCCCCAAATCCAGTGACTGGTGTTCCTATGAGACAGGAAAAAGGGGAGGATTTGAGATGCAGGGGCACAGAGGAGAAGGCCGTGTGAACACAGAGGCAGATATTGGAGCTCTGCCGCCATAAGCCAGGGAAACCTGGAGCCACCGGAAGCTGGAAGAGGCAAGTAAGGATTCTCCCCTAGAGCCTCCAGAGAGAGCCTGACCCTGGCTATAGCTTGATTTCAGCCCGTAATATAAGAAGCTCTTCACTGCACAATTACTGGCTTTAGTCAGTGCGACTGATGTCCCTTTCTTCCCCCTGACCCCCCAGAGGTCACGTCCGTGTCAATGGCGGCTATCAGCCGACACAGGGAACCTGGTCCCCTCTGGCATATGCCCAGCCCACCAGGTGGGCCTTGTTTTGAGAGTGAGCAGGGCCTGTGATCACTGTGTGGGGTCCTACAGGCCAAGGGAGCCCCTACGTGGAGAGTCTGGGCTCCTGCTTTGGCGAGGGGTCTCGGTGCTTTCCCTGAGAGCAGCAAACCTGGCTGGCTGTCCTGTGGGGAAGAAGAGAGACGCACTGGGCAGCCTGGCCTGGCCCTACCATCAGCGAGCAGGCTACTTCTGGGCCATGCAGAGGGACTGAGCTTCTAGTGGGGCAGGCCAAGTCTTCTGGGGAGTTTGGCAAGGGGCGTCGCTCTGTGACGCCACCATGCTCTTGTTCCTTCCTATATCCTGCTTCTCAGAGAGGGCTGGGGGAGTCGGTGGCTTCTTGTGAGTAAGTTAGTTAGGTCTTGCTGGAGCAGGAAAGGGACTTTGGTGCTCTCAGGGGAGACGGGAGCAGTAACCAAGTCCTGGGGAACCCGCAGGATATTAGAGGAGGGCAAGGTGTTGGGAGGCTTGTCTCTGGGCCCCTGAGGGTGAAGGCTTGAGAGATAACACACGGACACAGTGGGCTCAGGCAACCCCTGGGCGTCCCAGGCAGCACCACCAAGCTCCCAGTGGGAGTTAGTCCTTGGTATGTGGAAGGCCAGCTCAGGGGCTCTGCACGGCTCAGGAGGATTGTTAGACTCCTAGCAAGGCAGAATCCATGCAGACTTTCTCTTGTCTTTGTTCATATTCCTCGTCTACTGGCTCCTGCCTGGCACGCTTTTGGTGACTACTAAACTTCCTCTAGGGTCTAAGCAAGAAGACAATGGGGCTCCGCTGGGTCAGGTTCTGGGAATATTCTTTCTGTGAGCATGGGACCGATGTCATTGCCCCTCGGGGGCTGAAGGAGCCTGCCAGTCTCCAGGGAAGAGGACCCAGGCTGTGGGAGCAGAAGGGACTGTCTCAGGCATTTGAGTGAAATCCTTTTGGCTAGGGCTGAGCAGGGTGACGAAAATGGTGAAATTCCCCCCATAGTCGTGGGGGATATGTCATTTTGCAGGTTCTTGAATGGGTTGTCTTGTTTCGCTCTGACAACAAAGGGAAGAGATTTCTGTGTTGGGCCCTTATTTCTCTGTGTGGTGCAGATTGACTTGAAAACGAAAGAGGGTTCTTCACGGCACTTGCCTATTGTTGGTGTTCTTGGCCGGTGCCATCAGGTGCTTGTGGTAACCAGCTCAGAGCCAGGCTGGGTGGCTGCAGCTGGACATGATTCCAGATGGCAAGCAGCTGGGGGCTCAGCACCGGGCACCCTATGGCCTTAGAGCTAAAGCAAAAGCAATATAGTTAGTGTAGTCACAAAGGGTGTGGGTTCTGGAACGTCCTCTGGGTTTATATCCAGCCTCAATCAATTACCTGCCAGGTGACCTGGGGCCAGTTACTTAGCCTTTCTGTGCCTCAGTTTCATCATCCATATAACGGGATTCTAACAACATTGACTTCATAGAATTGTTGGGAGAAATACATGGGTTAATATATGTGAAAAAATAGAAATAGTGCTTGGTACCTAGTAAGTGCTGCGCATTATTAGCTCCTGTTACCCTTCATGGGTCAGTCTTGCCTTAGGGGCCTGCACATGGGTGAGTCACTCTGCATTGGAGGATGGGCCTGTGTCCCCTGGGTGGGCCTGTTCCATAACCCCGGGTCCCCTGACACGCCGTCAGAAACCTGCCCTGGGGTAGTGTTGCCTGAAGGCAGATGACGTCATGGGGAGACTGAGGGCTGCTGAGCATGGACCATATCGCTTCTGCCCCAGGCCTCTTTCTGTTATCTCAGAGCCTCAGGACAACCTTCCTTGACCACACCTTTGGTTCCAGCTTCTACTCCTGCACTGTGGATTTGCTATCACGTGAGCACCCCTCCAATGTTAGAGTCCCCCTCTCCGCCTCACGAAGTCACATGGCGTCAGGGCCAGAGGGTGCCTGAGAGGTTCCAGAGCTCACCCCTTCGTTGTCCTGAGGAGCCAGTGCGTGGGGGCGGGGCGAATACAGTGACATAGCGGGACTGTGACGCAGTCCTTTACCAGGCCCAGTGCCCTTTCACCATGCTGGTGCCTCCCAGAAGGAGGAGAGGTGGTGACCATCACCCCTGGACCCCCTGATCGGGCTGGCTCCGGCTGGAAGGCCGGGGGCTGGTAGGTAGGAGGACGGAGGGGGCGACAGGGCCTGGAGAGTACGCCCGGGGACGAGGAGCGGCCCCCTCCCCCTTCCCTCACCGTGTGCCTGCCCTACAGGACTGGGGCCCAGGGCTGCCGGAACTCCAGGTCTCTTTTTCAAGAGAAGCAGGAAATTAATTTTTTAAAATGTGAACTCTCTTAATTTAAAAATGTTAGTAACCAAAACAATTTAGAATATCATTTTAGAGAAAGAAGAAGAAGAAGAAAAAAGCCATGCTCAGCTTGCAGGCTGCCCGGGTGCAACCCCTGCCCGATTGCGCTTGTTCCCACCAGGGGCTTACCACCAGACTGTGAGCTTCTCTGGGCTTCTAAAGAGCACAGGACGAGCAGTGTGCCGTGGGGGTGGGATTGAGAATTGAGGGCTGTGAGGCCACGAGGAAGAAAGCATCCAGATTGCCAGAAAGAAAGTAAATAGGCTAAGACCCACGCATTGCTATGAAAGATGCAAAAGAGACATTCTGCCTCCAACCACCGAGGGGCCTTCCACCTGGCCCTCCAGGTCACCGGCCACCAGAGCCTCCAGCTCCACGTGGGGCCCAGGAGGGCTGAGTGGGGCAGGGAGGGAGGGTTGCTTGGAGGCGGTGGGAAGCAGCTCAGCTTGGTTGCTGAGAAGTGAATCACATTTCCATGTGATGGGTGCAGTTCACACTTTGTAAGGGAACAGGGAGCAACTGGAGCCTGACTTTTCTAAATATACCATGCAAGCCAACAGCCGCCTGGCTCTGAATTGAGATTCCTGACAGGAGGCTGGGTGAGCCCTTGGATTCCACTTGTGCAGGCTGCATGCTGTGCTCCTCCAAGTGGGGGGGTGGGGGTGGGGGGTGGGGGAGGAGAGGGGCTGATGTCGGGAGCTGGGACTTCCAGAAGGAGCCCACTGACTTCCATTCCTGGGTAACTACAGGTAGGGACTCTGGGAAACCCTCACAGGCCCAGGTTAAGCCCAACAACCACAGGGTTTCTGTGGCCAGAGGGGGCCACTTGAACCCCACTGCAGACTTCCCTCCCCCCTTTACAGAGCTGCCTGGCACAGAGACCCCTGGTCGTGTCCTCCAAGCTCCCAGGGATAGGCAGTCTCCAGGACACCCTCCCCAGGGAGGGGCGGTCTCCCCTTATTCTCTGATCTCTTTGCAAGTCTATACCTGAAATCACAGTATGGGTCGCTGAAGCTGGGCCTTCCTTGGTAGGAAGCTCAGGTTGCTGGAGGAGCATGAAATCCTCTGATTGTACTCCCAGAAGTGCCCTGCAGGGTTGTCCTGCAGGCTGGGAGGTAGGGAATGCCACTGACCACCTGTGTCCCTTTCTCTTCTTGGCATCAGTTTCCAACTCTGGACAAGTGGAGGCTGGAGGTGACAATGCCGGTCTGAGGTCTCATCCAGATCTGAGAAGTCATAGTTCCCTGGCATGCAACGTGGGCTTGAGATGTGTGGTATGGGGGGGTGGTATTTAGTGACAGCCTTCCATGGAGCAGGTGGGGCTGCTCACCTCCTTACTTTGCATAGGGAGTGAAGCAGCCCCAAGCTCCTGGCAGGCTGTGATCAGTGCCAGAGCTCTCAGCTAGGGCTTGATTAGCTGTCCTGAGGCTGGGGAGAAGCGGCAGAGACCATCAAAGAAATGGAGGCTGGAGGCTGTGGGCAGAGACGCCCGTGGCATGTGGGCGCACACTGTTGGCCCGGCCTGGCCCAGACTGGGGGTGGCTCTGGTCCTGGGCTGCCGCAGATCTGCAGCCACCAGGCCTGTGGGAACTCCTTGTCCCGAGATTCTCAGCTGTCAGCAGCTTTGCTAATGAGAAGTGCCTGAGGAAGAGGCTGAGGCTCGGGAAAGTTCTGAGTGCAGACCAACTCTGCAGGGTGCCGCAGTCTGGAAGAGAGGAGGTGGAACCCTCCTGAGATCTCAGCTTCCCATTGTGCCCCCTGGGCTGCTCAGAAAGCCCCGTCCAAGAGTGCCCAAGGGTACAGGGAGAGCTGGAAGTCTCTAAGGAGCTGGCACCTGTGCCCTTTGAGAAGCTGTCTGGCTGGGGTCCCCACATAACATTCACCCTAAATGAACGCCCTGCCCCCCACCAATGTCCCTGTGTTCCAGGGAATAGGGAGGCAGCACTGCGGGCTTTAGGGGTCTGTGGGATCAGGATGAAATCCCGCATCTATTAGTCCTCAGAGAGGCCATGCCGAGTACAGGGCCGTGGGTCCAGCGTCTGCCTACACGTTGCCTTTCCAAGTTTCTTCAGAGAACTTATAGTACCTGGGGGCACCCGGGTGGCGCGGCCAGTTTAGTGTTCGGCTCTTGGTTGTGGCTCAGGTTGTGATCTTATGGTTGTGATCTCAGGGTCGTGAGATTGAGCTTTGCGTTGGGCTCTGCATGGAGCCTGCGTAAGATGCTCTCTCCTTCTGCCCCTCCCCCCTCCACTCGCACATGTGCACATGTGTTCTCTCTCTCAAAACAGAAAACCAAAAAACTTATGGTCTCTGAAACGACCCTACTAAATATCTTGTTTGTAGGTACGGTCGCCTGGCTGGCTCAGTCGGTGGAGTGTGGGACTTTTGATCTCGTGGTCGTGAGTTCAAGTCCCACATTGGGTGCAGAGCTTACTTTAAAAAAAAAAAATCATTTGTTTGTAAGGTTCCTGCTGGTGTCCTAAACCCCAGTGGAAGGCTAGGACTGAGACTACAGTGGTACATGGGCTTGGGAGGAGTCCCTACCCTCGTGAAGCCTACAGTCTTGAGGTGGCAATAAGGACCTCGAGGGGTAAATCTGGGCCCCATCACAGTGATTTGGCAAATAAAAATGTTGCCTGAGACATACTTATACTAATAAGAGATTCACTGTTTTTTTTTTTTTTAAAGATTTTATTTATTCATTTGAGACACAGAGATACAGAGAGAGAGAGCATGAGCAGGGGCAGAGGCAGAGGGAGAGGGAGAAGCAGGCTCCCCGCCGAGCCAGGAGCCTGACACGGGGCTCGATCCCAGAACCCTGGAACCACGACCCGAGCCGAAAGCAGACGTTCAACCATCTGAGCCACCCAGGTGCCCCAAGAGTTTCACTGTTACCTGAAATTCTAATTTATTTTTTTATTTTTATTTTTTAAAGATTTATTTATTTATTGAGAGAGCGCGTGCACGCGCGGGCATGAGTTGGGGGAGGGGCAGAGAGAGGGAGAGAGAATTCCAAGCAGACTCCCGCTGAGCGCAGAGCCCGACTGGGGGCTTGATCCCAGTACCCTGAGATCATGACTTGAGCTGAAATCAAGGGCTGGAGCCTCAAGCAACTGAGCCACCCGGGCGCCCCTGAAATTCTAATTTCGAATCTTTCTTCTGGCCCCCCTGGCACTGTGGGAGCATCCTGGAGGAGCACCAGAGCCAGTCCTAGGACCTCGGGGCAGGTACTTCCTGAAGGACCGGCAGGAACTTGCCAGGTAGAGGGAATGGGTCTCCCAGGCACAGGGAATGTGGTGCACAAAGGCCAGAAGGTGAGAGCCAAGGGCCCTGAGGGCCTGGTCGCCTTTCGTGGAACGTGGGGCATGGAGAGGCTGGACATATCAGCAGACACACGTCCCAGAAGGTCTCTGGGTCATGCTCAGGGGTCTGGACTTCACACCAGGAGCAACAGAGAGTTACTGAAGGACTCACCGAGGAATAACATGACAATATTTGTGTTCTAAAGAGGCTCTTCTGACTGCTGTGTGCAGAATGGCTTTGGGGGAGGGCAAGAGTGGGAGTGGAGAGCCGGGTAGGAGGCCGCTGTCCAGAGGAGGGGGTGGTGGCTTCGACAAGACAGGAGGCAGTGGAGGAGGGAAGTTGATAGATTCATTTGATCCTCAGGAGATAGAATCAACAGGATTTAGCAACTAATTATAAATTAACTGAGGGCCCGTGAGGGAGCAGAAAAGGAAAGATGACTCCCAGGTTCTTGGCTTGAGCAACAGGTGGCTGGGGTGCCATTCAGGGAGGCGCGGCCCACTCGGAGGTGGGAGGAGGAAGAGGTTTGCAGCAGGGGGAGCAGAGGATGATGAGTTCTGTTTGGCTAGGTTGAGCTCAGGGTGCTTGTGGGATAGCGGAGCAAAGATGTCCAGTAGGGCCCTGATATGGATGCAGGCTCATGGCAGAGGGAGCTAGAAACCATGCGGCCATACTCCTCCTCTCGAGCTCCTGCTTCAGATGCTGGCGGGGCATGGCCGGTCAGGGACAGGCGAACTGGGGTCTCTGGCAGGCGGCATTGGGGCCTGAGCTCTGTCCAATGGGGCAGCCCTCCCTGTTTCTCGCCGATGCCCAACGTACGGGAATGTGGACTCCTACTGCCTCCTCTTCTGATTTCTCGTAGATGGCTCACATGACATCTATCCATTTTAAGGTGTTGGCAACTGATTCAATTAAAAAAAAAAACAACGTGGGCCAGATAGAACATGTCCAAGGGCCAGATCTGCTCCAGGGGCCTTGGGCTGAAGTGAGGAGTTAGGGTAGAACCCTCAAGATCAGGAGCCCCTTAAGGCAATGTTCTGCAAATAAGCCCTGCATCACCCTCGGGACTTGTGTAAAAACGGACCCCCCACCTCTCTCTCCAGTGATTCAGATCTGATAGGTCTGAAGGAGCCCAGGAATCTGATCTTAAGCACCCCGAGTGGTTGTTGATGCACTCAAGTTTGAGAACCTCTGAGCCGGGGGTAGCAGAGGGGACAGAGCAAGGCTGGTCACAGGGGCAGGAGAAAACCAGAAGAGGAGGCTGTCCAGAGCAGAGACGGTCTCAAGAATGATGGGTGGATTCCTACGAATGGTTCCTAGGTCTGTCCTCCTTCTCCCCACCCCCCCACCCCTGCACGTTTTGGCTCCTCCCCAGGGAAGGCTGGGGAAGATCCATTTGCTAGCGAGAGTGAATAAGTCAGTGGGCATAAGGGATCGGTATGCAGGGGTGTGGGGCCCTCCTCTGGCTCCTCAAGCTGTAAGTGGTAAGCTGTCCTTCCCAGCCTCGGCCTCCACCAGGCTGAGCCAGCCTGCTGCCAAGCGTGGTGGCACATGCACTCAACTTTGAGTGTTTCTTTCCTGGAGCTGGTGGGGGGTTGGGTCAGCTTCTCTGCCTGTCCCAGTGAGGAGACCGAAGTCTGGGGTGGAGAAAAATGAGATGAGTGGGCTGGGAGGTGAGTTGAGCAGGCCTCACAAATTCCTTCAGTCCCAGCTACTTACCACCTCTTGCTAGTTTAGGAAGCAGGAGTGTTCTGTGAGGTTTGCCCAGCTTCCCAGAATGCGCTTCTGGGGGCTCATGCCACAGTTAACCATTACGTGTTTTGTCCTTGTTTCTTTTGCCTACACCTTCATTAGGGATGCATGGGGGAGAAATGAGTTCAGGCCCAGGATATGGTACTGCTGGACCCCCCAGTCTACTCCAAAACCATACCATCATTTCTAACATCCAGCATGATGGCACCCCAATTTCAACCAAAAGACAAGGACTAAAAAGTGTGCATTGGGTTTCATAGCAAGGTCACAAGTGACCATGAACAGAGCTATGGCATAGTAGGAAGCACCAGGCAGTAGTGAGAAGAGAAGAGAGTGGAAGGTGAGAAATAGAGAAGTGTTTGTAGCCAACCCTTCCAAGGAGCAGGAGGAGAGGGTGGGTGGCCGTGGAGTGCACCGGGGTCAAGGCCAAGATGGGGAGGCAGTTGATGGGAATTGCTGGCAAAGAGGAAGCACAGAGAGGGCTAGAGTCAGGTCCTGGAGGGGGGTGGGGAGTAAGTTAGAAAC
Organism: Halichoerus grypus; assembly: GCF_964656455.1. Taxonomy (NCBI): domain Eukaryota; kingdom Metazoa; phylum Chordata; class Mammalia; order Carnivora; family Phocidae; genus Halichoerus; species Halichoerus grypus. The sequence continues at coordinate 67,455,658 of NC_135712.1, forward strand.
ACCCAGAGCACAAGGAAGGGGTTAGCTTTGGTTAGAGGGTCACCCTTCCATTCTAACAGTAGGACAAGAAAAGTTCTCTTGTATGGGCAAGTTTATAATAATTTGGCGAAGAAAGTTGCAGGAGTTGCTGTCTGATGGCTGTTTTCTCGGTGACAATGGGGGTGCTTTCCTGGGCTAAGATGAGTCAGAGGTTTAAGGATGATGGGGTTTGAAGGGACTCTTGGACGGTGTGCCAGGCCGGCAGTCCCTGGCACGAGAGGCACAGGGAAGGGTAGCCGCCGGACTGATCCCAGCTTGGGGTTTTGCCACGAGGGTGCAGAGGGAGGGCAGGAGGGCACGGAGGTTCGTGATGATGGTGAGAACGATGGAGTCTGGCACGAGAGGGCTGCTGGGGAAGGTTGAGGGCTCATGGGTGGGGGAGCTCAGGGAGCAGGGAGAGAGACCCGGAGCAGAGGAAGAGAGCTAGGAGCTTCAGCCAGGCCATGGGATGGGTGTGGGCAGAAGAGAGCAGGGCACAGCCCTGGAGGAGCCCTGGTGTGCGTGCGTACGTGCGCGCGTGTGTGCGTGCGCGTGCGTGAGCGTGGGCTGGGGGCTAGTCGCAGCCGCGTCTTCCCGTGCGGCCTGGTTTCCTCCGCGCGCTGCGCGCGTTGGCTTCTCTCCTCCTGGGGGTGTACGTGGGGAGCTGCCGGGGGAGGGTAGGACACAGAACGGAAGGAGCTCGAAGGCCTTGTCAGGTAACAGGGCACGCCAGGACAGCGCAGCCACCCCCTGGCAACACTGGGGCACGTGGGTGCAGCGTGGAAGACGGTGTCCGGACGCCAGCGGTCTCAAGGAGGACGCGAGCTTGAGGCAGGGGCTCTGCCGGCAGGCACCTGAGTCTGTGTCCCGAGCTGGGCCGCAGGCGCGGGAGGGGCGCGGCTGGGCTGCTCCCAGCTCGGGGTGTTCAGCGCCCGAGGCCCTGGTCTTCTCAGGTCTGCCGGTCCCAGCCACGTCTTCGCCGACACATGAGTTCCCAGCCCCTGGCAGACACCACCAGAACGCAGCAAATGGCAGACTCCGTCCGGGGCTGCTGACATCTGGCTTCTCAGTTCATTTATCTACTTGACGATGGTGGATTATTAAAAACAAAAACAAGGAAAATCTTCCCAGATCCCTGGCTAAGCCCGCATCTCTTACTGTCCCCCCACCCCTCATGGGTCGATAGTCCCCCATGGGGAAAGCTGCCAACAGGGATTATTTTTTTTTGAAGATTTTATTTGAGAGAGAGAGAGAGATGAGCATGAGCAGGGGGAGGGGCAGAAGCAGAAGCAGACTCCCCGCTGAGCACGGAGCCCCACTTGGGGCTCAATCTCAGGACCCCGGGATCATGACCTGTGCTGAAGGCAGATGCTTAACTGACTGAGCCACCCAGGCGCCCTCAGATTAGTATTTTTCAAGGTGTTCAAAGAGCCTTAGCTCTGAAGATGTTTCAAGGACAAATGTTGAAAATAGCGTTGGAAAATCCTGCATTAACATCCCCCTCTCTTGGAGATTCACAAATTGCATTCACATGCAAAAAGATCTGAAAAGTTTCATAGGAGAAAAAAACTTTAAATTTGTTTTAACTTTTCAACCCCAGAATCCCCCCCCCCCAGTTCTCCTTCCATCATTACTCAGAACCAATATTCTTTTTTTTTTTTTAAAGATTTACTTGACAGAGAGACAGCGAGAGAGGGAACACAAGCAGGGGGAGTGGGAGAGGGAGAAGCAGGCCTCCCGCCAAGCAGGGAGCCTGATGTGGGGCTCGATCCCAGGACCCTGGGATCATGACCTGAGCTGAAGGCAGACACGCTTAATGACTGAGCCACTCAGGCGCCCTCAGAACCAATATTCTATGCATTTCACTTTGACATACGCTAGCTAGTTCAGGAAACCACCTGCAGTAGACTCTATGGACCCCAGCACAACCAACTAGTGTGCTTGTTGAGGATTACATGTACCCTTGGTTATCTAGCCAGTATGTCCAAAATTGGTGTCATTTATTTTTTTTTTTATTTTTTTAAAGGTTTTATTTATTTATTTGACACAGAGAGAGAGACAGTGAGAGAGGGAACACAAGCAGGGGGAGTGGGAGAGGGAGAAGCAGGCTTCCCGCCGAGCAGGGAGCCCGATGTGGGGCTCGATCCCAGGACCCTGGGATCATGACCTGAGCCGAAGGCAGACGCTTAACGACTGAGCCACCCAGGCGCCCCCAAAATTGGTGTCATTTAAATAGCTCTCTCTTGAGGAAGACTTTAAGCCCGTTAAAGAGTAAGAATAATCCATGGCATGAATAGAAGCATTTTACATCTGTGAGAAAACCCACAGTCCAAGAGTCAAGTTAACTCACACCCCCAGAGTGTACTGGACATGCTGCAGACAAGCATTCTCGGGGCCAGACGCAGCCTTATAAGGTGGCCTGACATTTTCTCATGGCCCAGGCCACCCTCCAAAAATATCCAGAGACAGAAGAAGAGTGGGAACTGACCTCCCCGAACGTTTCAAAGATTAACAAGCAGGCTCTCCATTAAATAGGAGTGCAAACACCTGCTTTCCGACCAGCTCCAAAAGCCCTGCAGGGTCCATGCTGGAGAGGGTTCTGCACTGGGGAGAGAACAAATAGATGGAGCTTTCAAAACACACATCCAGGCTGGCTTCTTTGCTCTAAAAAAAGTGTTATTTCCTGGACCCCTCCAGAATATGCTTTAAGATCTGACTGCCTTTGCTTTATATGGACAATAGACACCCGTACCTAATTTTCACTCCTGTGCCTTTCAGCCCCTTCGGCGTCGTGGGGCTGAAGCCCGGTTCCAAACGCCTCACGCTTGCAAGGCCCCGATCGCCTGTGAGGTGCTGCCTCCCAGCGGTGGAGCCCAGCTACAGCAACGCAGAAGCGGAGTTTGGCCTTCAACCAAGTGCGGTATCTGGAAATGCATCCGGACTGCGTCCACGAAGGCCGAAGATAGATGTGAAAGTGCTGCCGTGCTAACAAGTCTATGTTCTGGAACTAGTGAGCAGAAAACACAACTTCCAAACATAAAGAGATTTATGAAATGGGTACTAGGTGCGAATATACACAGCCTTTCTCATGTTTTATTTTTGCTCTTTGAATGGGACTTTTTAGGGTGAACTGCCTTTTCTGGGAAAAAAAAAAGATTATTTTTGGTAATGAGATCTGCCCCAGTAACACTAAGGAGTAGCTTTCTAAATCTGAAAGCAAAAAAGATTAAATAGTCTCTCACATTTAAAAGGAAGTGTTGGTCAAAGACCCGTGCAGCTCTCTTGTAACTCTGGTTCTCAGTTGCAGGCAGGGGAATGTTAACAGGTATGGCTATTTTTGGTAAGAGTTGCTTAGAACAGCTTCTTCACCACTAAACTGTATGACAATGAGCCAGTCCATTTGTAAGGTTGGGATTTTTTTTTTTTAAAAAATAATATGAGGAATTGCAAAGCTAGTCTTCATTCTTGTTAAAGGGAACAGAACAACACAGCGGTATTTTTGGAACACTGTGTGTAACAGTAGGTCTCTTAATTATACCAATGGTAATTCCTCAGGCTGGAGCTTATTATGTTAACACAGTACACGTAATTGCCACAAAATATGACAATGACAAATTAGAAAGCCCTGGTTTCCCATTACCACCCTAAGATTGTAAAGGTTGTATTTTCTGGGTAGCCTCTACTATTAACTCTACCATCTGTTCCTCAGCTTTAGTTGCAATGATTCTTTTCGTAAATGAAATGCCTATCTCTGAAAGAGACTAGATTGCATACACGAGGAGTGCTTCTACAACCACCGCGCTGGTAACGTCTGAGCCTGTGATCGGACCGCAGGTAGAAAGAAAATGTGCCCTTTGGAACAAGGACCACAGTCTTGGACAACGGTGATGGTTAACTCTGAGAAAGACCTGGCCAACCCGGCAGTGGGCATGTTAACCGCTGGAGGCACATGAGATCACTCAGCGATCACCCACTAGACAATGCCCATCCCATGGACACATCGGTGCTTTCGTTTTGAGCTGAAGAGGTCTGGGGTCTAGAATTAGCAGGACGGAAGTGGCCGAGCGGGGTGTATCCTGCCCGTGTCCCTCCCACCACCGCCTACTGGGAACTTGAGAGCGGGTAAAGCGGTTCCTAGGATTGCTCTGTATTTGGAGGCATTTTCAGGAGATACTTGACCACATCTTGTTTTAATATAAGATGAACATTGCCAGGCAACAACAGTTCCCCTCTTATATTACAAAAGTTAGATTAAAAAAACATTGTAAAAAAAAAAAACCAAAACAAAACCCCAAACATTGTAAGACAAGGATCCTCAATCGTTTACCGACTTTCTGGGATTTCCTGGTCGCGTACATGAGTAATCCCTCTTGTCCCTCTGTGGCCAGGCTGAGAGGGGCCTGGTAAGCTTGAAGACTGACTGGCAGGAAGAACGACTTTTTGGAAACCTCTTAATATAATCTGTCTATTTCTCCTGTGTAAGTGCATTACGAATAGCAGAAATAGATTTTAAACCTATGAAAGAAAGAACTGGAATCCATGACAAAACTGAAACTCCTCCATATTCCTATAACACTACGTTCAGGCCAACTTACTGTGAAAAATCACTAGACTCACTGGTATTTCAAATCCAGGCAGAGCACACACCAGTTTATTTTGAAATGCAACACAGATCAGTATTTTATGAATACAACTTATTACTACATTAACATTATCAGGTAAAAACAGCTTCAAATGCATGCATAGAAAGTGAGGCATAGCCTTGGAACTCCTTATTTCTAAATATACAAAAAATACATTTAAATTATATAATTTTAGTGAATCAAAGACTTATAAAATTACAATTTTGGTTTTCACAACATAGAAAAAATACAAAAATGGACTATATATATGGTTGTATAATTTTTTACCCAAATTTCAAAGGAGCAGTATGTACTGATTTTGATGTTTTATAATGTTTTATCTAGAAACTCCGAACTGAAAGTAATTTGCAGGTTGTACCACATCAGTGCCGATCTTTTGTTATAAATGAATAATCCAAACAAACCAGTAGAGATGAGGACACCATCTTCATATGCCTCTTTACCTCTAGTTCTTCTAAACCCTTTCTGTGGGAAGTTCACTCCAGAGGAACGGATTTTATCTGGAAGGACAGTGCTTTATTCCATGACTAACTCTCCCTGGTGCCTTTGATAATGGTATGTGTTAAATGAGTGATCCCAACCTAAGCAAACAGAACACAGCAAGATGCAGATTAGCAGCTTGTGTCTACAAAGCACTACTGCGTACCTCAAAGAATTCTCTGCCGGAAGGTGGTCCCGAAGGGAGGAATCTGAAACACCCAACCAGGCGGGCAGCAGGGCAGATGATGCCTTTGACTATGTCCTAAAATGAAAATGAGAAGTCTGACAAAATACCCACCAAACACCGCCTTCCTCATTCACACTTTATAAGATGTGACAGTTGGTGGGGTTAGATGTTCTCCAATTCATAGAAGAACACCATCACTTCAAAGGAGAAATTAATTCGTGTCAGAGATAAAGCAACCAGTTACCGAGAGAGGTGAATGAAGGACATGGCCGAGTGCATGCCTTAGTTATCTGCCATGAGCATCTTAAATGTCGATGGACAAAAATACATAGTGGGGTGGAGACCCTTTCTGAGGAGGAAGTTGCTTGCTGTGTTCTTGCTGCCAAAGCTCAATTTGATGCAACACCACTGTTTGTGACAGACTATTTTTCATAAATAGTGACAAATTATAACAGAGAGACCCGAATAAAACCCCCAATCCAGCGATCCTGGAAAACCTATATTTTTCACCCCATCTTCTATAACTATTCCAGAAACGACTGAAAAAAATCTTACCCAAACTAAGTAATTAAGACTAATATAACTCAAATTGTTTCTATTTTACAGCAGAAATACATTTTGGAAAAAGAAAAAAAACCACGAAAAATAATCTTTCCTCTATATTTAGTTTATGAAGTACAAGAACAGATTCTAGTCTCAACATGCCCAAGTTAAGACTGCTGACTTAAAGAAGCAGAATTTTAATGTTCAATTCAAAAACAATTTTATTACACATCTGCCTGCATTAAATTTTAGGCTCCATACTTTCTTTTTTTTTTTAGGCTCCATACTTTCTTCTCATTTTCATCTTCATTATCAGGCTTCTATGAAAATAATTTAAAAAATGAGTTTTCCATTATGACACTCTTCTGATATTAGCAATTATATTTTAAATAACTACTCAGTAAGCTAGTAACTAGGCCTTTAAAATTTTAAAGATCAACGATTTAAAAAGAAAAAGGGGAGAAAAGAAGCCACAAAGAACATTCTGTGTTTAAAATTTAATGCACATCTGAACTTGGGCTTTACATTTTCATCAACCCTTCCTTCAAGAGTCTTAAATGCACAGTTCAGCAATTAAATGGTATGAAAACATGACGGCAATTAGACACGGTCCACATGACCAAAGTATTTCTAGGCCGCTCCCACACACGGGAGAGGGAACTGCTTTCAGCTCATGTCTGCCCAACTGGAGCACTTCACCACCTCTGGACTTACAGCGTGGTGGGGATTACACAGGACCGTAATTAGGAAAAGGATCCTAACTGAAGAGTTGAAGGAAATTTAAAAATAAAGTAATAAGGGTATAGAAACCTATTCCTAAATGTTCTTCAGGTCTACATTTCTAGAGTAACACCTTCCATGTGCTTTCACAATTACAGATTCTCTAACCCTTACGTGACTAGCCTGGCTTTGGGTCCAAAAGTGAGAATAGCTATGGGTAAATACATTACTCAGAGGTGTTCTGAGAATGACACGGTGAAAGGTACTTGTCATTTACTGGCGATTGAGCTTTCCCTTTCTGAGAACTGTCACTGTGTTAAAATATGATTGAGGCTGAGCCCTAGATAAGATAGGTTCTCTACGATGTACACATACTTACTAAATCCAAGCACGTTTCTTAGCGGCAGGCTGTAATGACTCCACTGAAAACAAACAAAAGGGTTCTAGCTGTTTTCAGATTACAGGTACTACCCCAAAGCTTCACGGACATATACATGGTATAATTCATTCATTAGACAGGGGGGAGACAGATCCCAGCCATAACTTCGTAACATTCCAGAGAACAAAGTTTGCCGCTTCAAAAATACAGTTTCCAGCATGCAGTCAAGCACTTTGAAAAGGGAATGCAAAACACTGCAGACTGGAACAGAACTCTTACTGCAAGCTGGGCATTCAGCTGGTACAACTTCCTTACTCAGACTGTAACTCTCAAGTATTTAGTATTACAGATCTTTACTTATCAGACACACGAAGGAAACAGGAGGATATAAAACACCAAATCCCTTTCCAGCGCCATCATAGATACTGGGAACTTCTGGTTGAAAGAGCATGCTGAAATGGACCAGCCAGGATGTTTTATGTAATAGTTTTTGTTGTTGTTGTTTGTTGTTGCTGTTGTTTTAAATAAAATCCCAGGCCTGTGTGACACTGGATTTGGGTTTTTGTTTTATTTTTTTAATATTTTAAAAATAGTTCTTACTTATTTTCTATGAAACGTATTGGGAACTCAAAAAGTCTGCAGCATTTTTTTGTCATTGAAAAGTTTGTTTTTTGGGGGTGTGCAGGAAGCAGGAGCTATTCAAATTTCTTGTGTTCTTCAGTATGAGAAAGGACCTTTCTTCTCTGGTGTATCATGTGGAAGTATAACTGGGGAAAAACTGAAAGAAAAGAAAGAATTGGTTAAGGAGCTAGATCATTTAAAACTGTATGTTCTCTTTAAAGCACATGGACTTGGGGTCCTCTTTGACTCACTTTCTCATCCAGCAACCAAGGAAGGGAACACGGTGGGCTTGGGTAAGGGGAGGAAAAATGCACAGGGACTTACCTTTTCCTGCTTTAGCTGAAGGGGAAGGGTGGTCCGGACTGGAGTGACACATAGTACCATCACTATCATTACCCATCGAGATGCCACAAAGCCGCCAAATAACACTCTGCCCTCCCTCGTAGTATCTTCACATTTATTCTCTGATGTTACCATTAGGTGAATTCTAGTGAGGGACTTATTATTCCTGTTTACAGAGGAGGAGTTCAAGCCCCAGGGAGGGTAGGTGACTTGCCTGGGATTTCGCAGCAAATTCCTGACAATCAGGACCAGGCTCTGGGCTCCTGACACTCAATCTAGTCCCTTCTGTCACCTGAGGGGATCTCCCAAAAGCATTTCCCGAGAAAGGTTGTTCTTTGAAGGGGAAGACTGAGGAGGGGGAAGAGGGCCATGACATTTTATCTGAACATGAAGAAGCCAAGTTTGGCTGTAGAAAGTCCTTATGAAAAGTAAGCTAATATCTTAGGCACTAGAGATTCTGTTCTTGGTCATTTTTTTTTTTTTTTTTCCTTAAAGATTTATTTATTTTAGAGAAAGAGCAAGTGTGGGCGCAAGCAAGCAGGGGGAGGGGGGAGAGGGAGAGAGAATCTGAGGCAGACTCTATGCTCAGCATGGAGCCTAAGTGCCACTCCATCTCACAATCCTGAGATCATGACCTGAGCTGCACCGCTTAACTGAATGAGCCACCCGGGCGCCCCTATTCGTGGTCATTTCATAGGTTACTTTACAAAGTACTGGTTCTAAAGAAACTGGGTGGTACCACCTCCCTGAGAGTATTTGGAGGCTGGGGGGAGGGGGGTAGATTTGCAGGAGAGGTTACTGGCATTCAGCACACGAAGCAGGAATGCCAAAATCTGCAATGTGTGATGGTCCCCCAAAACTAAGAATGTCCTACCCCAAATGTCTAAAGGATTCCTGCTGGGAAAAGCCAGCTGAAGCTACTTGCCTTCACCAGGCTACTGTGAACTGGGGGTTCAACAACTACGTAAGAACCCCAGTGAGTTGGTTTAAATGTACACTATCCTTCCTTCCTTCCTTCCCCTTCTCAACGGCTCCAATCTCCATTTTGTGGAATGTAACCTGTATTTCTGGGGAGGTAATTTCTACGATTCCCCTGACAGTTTCTTTTTCTTTTTAAAACCCACAAACCCACTGACCCTGAGGATCAAGACCTGAGCCTAAATCTAGAGTCGGACGCCTAACTGACTGAGCCACCCAGGCACCCCAACAGTCTCTTCCTTTTTAAATGGGTTCCAAGTTGGCCAAATTTCAAATGATCCTCCCAAAGTACTCCAAGACATCAGTGGGTGTGTGCACACAGATCTGATAAACTTCAGAGGAGGCTCCGACGCTGAACAGGGCTGCCATCCAGTCCACTCGCTATTTGTAGGCAGGAAGTTATTCAGAGAAAAGACCCAGCTTGTGCATAGAATTCAACAGGGGAGAGAACTATTCTGGTATGAAAGCCAGAAAATTTGACAAGCTCTATAATCTAAAAACTGGAAGTAAAGATATAATTAAACCATAAGGAATGCTAATTGCAATCATTTAAAAATGTGGGGCCAGTCATATTTCTATAGATATGCTTTACTAAAGGGAAAATTTGTGGCAAAGTACACTAAGGACTTTTCCACCGGTTGCAGGGGTGGCTAAAGCTTCCCTGCTAGTTCAGAGGGTCTGAGGAAGGATGACCTAGAAACCATTCATCAGGCCCTTGGTGGCAGTTAAAGTAAGATGGTGGAGTATCCTCATCCCCACAGGCAAGGGCCTGCTGGCTACCAGGAGGCCAGAGGTCAGAAATGGAGGGCTGATATGGCTCTTTCAATTCTTTCCAACTTCAGAGGTTTCTCAGCGCCCAAGCAAAGGAATGTGTGTGGGCGAGGCCAGGAGAATGGGGGCACTTGGGCCGGAGGTTCTCTACAGTTCTAGTAATGACTTCTTGGTGACCAGAACTTGGGTGACACTGTCTCCATCTGAATTTCCCACATGTTTAGACTGGCCCAACTGTAACAGCTGAAACAATTCCAGATGCATGGCTACTCTTTTTAACCACAGATGACAATGAAGAAAAACCCCAAGACAATCTCAGCCTGACAATAGGCTATTCTGAATTCTACCTTCTGCTCTCCCAGTCCAGGACACATGCAATGGAGATGGTCACTGTGCACACGAGTGTTGCAGTGGGGGTAGGGGTTCCTCTAGGCAGAGGAAAAGTTGCAGGCTGAGAGCAAATGGAAATGCTCTGCCTGGGCCAAGTTTCTTCTTGGTCTCTCTAAAAATCTGAGGTGTGGTTATGGTTACTGACAACCTGGACAGCGCCCAGCTTCTCAGTATCATCATCCAACACCAGTGTTTCTCATTTCTCAGCCTTTTTTTTTTTTTAAATCCCCACTCCTATTGGGTGGTAAAAGCCAACTTTTACCAATTTGGGGGGCAGGAAATGTAGACAGGACTTAGATGTCTACCGAGTTTGGAGAGACTGTACATACTGCAGCTGCAGCAGAGTGGGAAAGGAGCACCTTGCAAGGGATTCCACAGCACCCCAATATGAGAAAATCCTGGGGCCGAGGCTCATGGGCCACAATTTGAGCCACATGTACAACAATGAAAGGGTGTTACTTTGTATAATACATGTATATCACCAACTTCCCATTAAAGAAGATTAAAAGAAACTTACATTGTAGAAAGAAAACCAAATTTGGTAAAGAAGACTGGATGTCAACAGCAACCCCTCTTAACTCTGCATTTTCTTCTTATAAATACAAAGTTTTGGAAAGTTGGAAATGTGCTGCTGGCTGGAATGAACTGTACAAACTGGTCTCAATATTAACAACCTAAACAACTAAAAACATGCAGGACAACTGGCTCAGGCCAAAGGCATAATGAGTGCCAGCAGGCACAAATGATCTGTAGCAGAAGATACCGTCTGGGCCGTCATCTTGAGCCTGGGTGCGGGGTCAGGGATTGGGAGAAAATCTGTTCATCTTTATTTGAAATCAACCCTTTTTCTTGGTCTATAGGAGTTAAACTACCTTAAGAAAGAAATAATATAGACTTTCACCACCCAAGTTCTTACCAACAGGAGGCTGAGAAACAAAGAAGGGGAAGGAACCAAGGTAAAGAAAGCCAACTTGGGTTGAGAGCCCCGCCCTACTCTTTTTGTGTTTTCTCTTCTCTCTCCGTCTGAAGGCCCAGAAGGAAAATCCCACCGAATGGGGTTTGTTTTCCTTCAGGAATCCTATCACTAGGGAGGGCTGCTGTGCTTGACCAGGCCCCTTAACTAGATCAAGGGGTCAGGAGGCAGAGGCAAAAAACTGGGCGCTGGCTGGCCACCAGAGCACAAAAAAACGAGGAGGTACAGAGAGACTGAGGCTGTCCTGGAGAGTTGCTCCTGGAATGAGGACCCTCCTTCTTTGGCAGACTAAGATCTTAGAGCAACTCTCAGGTAGGGGTCCCAGATTTCCGTCAATGTGGCAGCATCCTGCTATTGGTTTGATTTCATCACACCCTCCCTGCTCCTTTTCCAGTTATCCAATCTGGCATCTATCTCTTATTCAAACCTTATGCTGATTTTATTTTATTTTATTAAAGATTTTATTTGAGAGGAAGAGAAGGGGGGGGAACAGAGCTCAAACAGGGGGGAAGGGCAGAGGGAGAAGGAGAAGCAGGCTCCCTGCTGAGCAGGAAGTCTGACTTGGGGCTCCATCCCAGGACCCCGAGATCATGATCTGAGCTGAAGTCAGATACTTAACTGACTGAGCCACCCAGGTGCCCCCTTATGCTGATTTTTAATAAATCCTGTGGTGCCCACTGGGATAATATGTGTTACTCTGGGTGTGGCAAAACTCCAAGTAGGAATTGTTGCTCTAGAGACTGGAAAATGAAACTCTAAGGGAACAAAACTAAAAAGATGAACAACTGTAAGCTAATTTTTATTAAATTTTTAGACTCTTCCCTATTTATGTTTTCTTTGAAAATCAACTACCTTTTTCAATTTAAGAGAAAAGGCCTTTGGCCACCATGGTTCCAGTACCAAAGAGGAAGACCTGATAATTAATAAAGAGTGGAAAATGAATCATTAAGCAGAACTGCTGTCCAAGAATTTCTCCAAGATAAACGGTCATATGAAATCTGGATATAGTTTTTTTTCTCACAATGCATGAAATGCAATTTTCCACAGAGGGACACAAACATGTCGCTTACGACTGTTACGATGATTCATTCAGTTCATGCTGTGGGCTGGAGAAAAATCCAACCTTCCTGTCTGAATTGAACCTGAGGTTTAGGGAAGAATATGGCATCTTACAGACCAAAATAAGATTCACAGTGACAATGGCTACAGAAATAGCTAAATGAGAAGAAACCTTAACTTCTTATGTCCTCGGGTAAAACAAAATCCTTTTGGATACATGAAAATCAGTCATAGGATTTTAAGTGAATATCAGAATTTGAGAAAAGGACTAAACAACTCTTCCTCAGCAAACAGGACTCACTTCACAGAAGCCTCAGACATGGCCATTTCTCCTTGGTACTGAGTACGCTGATAGGCACTTTTGATTATCTGAATTTAAACCTTTAGCAGTACTATTAAAATAACTGGAAACTGTTCTGAAGAGAACATTATGTCCTGTTCAGATGATTTCAGTGCTTATTTCCAAACAAGAAAATAAGAAATATAGAAAAAAATAATCTATTTTTATTTTGTTACTTGTTTCTAGTTAGCTGCTGATTCCTTAAAAATGAAGTGTCTATTTTGATTTAATGAAAATGCAAATATCTCTTTACAATGTTTTCCAAATACCATAACAAGCAGTTCTCCAGAGACAGAAAAAGTCAAGGTAAGGTCTTTAATGGCCTTTTTTGTTCTGCATTCAGTACATTCCCCCAATAGGTAGTTCACCTTTCCTGCTATTCACTGTTTCAAACCCACACACTGAGAAGGGCTGCATTTTGGCAGCTGTATTGAGAAGGGTCCATCTTTATTCAATTACTACTAGAGAAAATTCCCTCTGACAGACAGCATTCAATAAAAACCAAAGCGTTCCTAATAAATTAGATTTACATTTACTTGGATATGGTATAAAAACATCCAAAGGCATTTGACTCTAAGTATTGTAGAGCCAATTTTAAAAACATAAATATATATACGCATAACTGTTTACTTACTTGGAATGTAGGAGATCATTATCAGAATTAGGAATGCATAATAGTCAAAGGAGAAATTGTATTTGTTAGGTAGACTGATGGAGTATAGGCCAGCCTGTCGGACGAAGGGCAAAGCAGCATATATTGTGAGCAGTTCTCCCGACACTCCCATTGGGTACAGCACAATGAAAAGTGTGTACCTAAAACAAAACAAAATATTCATGAAGAGGCTTGAAGCCAGCATGAGTAGAAAGATACATTCCCACCCCTCTAATCAGTACTGGTCTTTTAGGAAGCTATGATTTCTACATTTTCCTATTTACCCACTAGTTGTTTCTTTTTAAAGTAGGTTCCATGTCCAACGTGGGGCTTGAACTCATGACCCTGAGATCAAGAGTCGCATGCTCTACTGACTGAGCCAGCCAGACGCCCCCGTTTACCCACTGTTTAAATTCAGGTTTTACAGCCAGTTTTTGAAAAGGGCCTATAGCAGGTATGTCTCTGAATGTTCTAAAATAGATGTGTTTGGTTGGCCTCAAAATTTGGTCCAACTAAATAAACAACATTCAATACAACTCCCTAAAATAATGATGATGATGCCAATCATTAGTAAAGCAGGGGTGCCGAGTCACGGTTTATAGAAGGGTCCTGCCCTGTGGCAGAGGTGGGAGTGGAGCTGGGGGGTTTGCAGGGAGTTGGTGGGGGACATGTTGGAGCACGTGTCTAGGAATCCCTACAAAGCACACCACGTCTGGTCTGTGGACTGAAAAGAACAGCACATCCAGTGTGCTTATACTGTTATTAGTCAAATGTCTATACATTATCATCGTGAAAAATGAAATATATGCCAATTTTAAAAACCTTAAAAAATTCACAATAGCTTTTGGTCATTGTGTAATTTTTCAATAATAAAAAACCCCTACAATGATTATCACACAGAAGAATCCACACCATTTTTTTCACATCAAAAAGGAGTTCTCTATGTTTCAAAAAGAATTCAGAGAGAAGTTCATCCTATGGAACTAACTGGAAATCATTCTGAGGGGTAAGAATTGCTAAAGAAACCAGCAGCTCAAATTTTAAAGAGGCTCTGGCTGTTTGTGGCTGACAGTGAGCAAACTTCCAGGTGCAGAAGTTGTGCCGAGAAATCAGTGACAAAGAGCGGGAGCTGTGTTTGTGGGGTTCCCTGCTGCCAACTTCAGCTATGCTAAAGAGGACGGTGGAACGGGAAGATTCTTCCACAGGCCGTGCACAGCCATGGACAAAAGAGCCATTAAGATCAGGGCTTGGCCATCCAACTCTCCCTGTAGCAGAGCAGACAGCTCCCACAATGCCTGCCCAGGTTGGTGAGTTAGTGACTGCCATCTCTTCCCATTCTTCCCTTTTCCTAATAAAACTGTGTACTGGGGGGAAAAAAAAGAAAGAAAGAAAGGAGTTTGCACACTTGAAATGTTGGAAACAATTGGTTTATGTCTCTAATTTAATCATTAAACTCATAAGTTGTCTAGGAACCACCATTTTCCTTCTAGGAAATGAGGCACTTGGGCCCCAAGGACAATTTTGATCCTTTTGCTTTGTCACTCTCCCCATAATCCTCTCCAACTCAGAAAACTGCTCATAACCATCTCATGAATTAGTTCATATAAACAGATAACTGTTAGCCTTTTCCCCAATTCATAACAAATATTACTGGTAAAACTTATCAAAGCAAAATAAAATTGCTAACAAGATAAAACTGCATGTAATGTTGGTTATTAATTAAAAATTAAGAGTCATAGCTTGTTGCCAAAATTGAGACTAGGAGAACTGGACTTGGTCCAAAAAACATAATGGCAGGAGCTCATCAGTAAAATTTGATAGGAACAAAAAAGGGATGTGACATCAAATTTCTATTGAATTATTTAAATGAAAATAATCAATCCAATAAAAATAACAAGTATATCAAACGTCAAAGTGTTTCTATTAATCAAAGTTAAGTAGCATCCCTTATCCTGATGAAATCCACAGACCGGTCTCACATCACCAATCCCAACTCTTTTGTCTCACACAATTAAAGAAAAAAAATTGAAATACAGTTGACATTGTACAACTTTATTTTTAGGAGTTTGGAGGCAATATTTAGCAATAAAGGACAAATACAGTGATGGGTCACTTCAAAAGTTAATCTTTATCCCATGTAATTTACCTGGCCCATTTGATGAGGTAAGGCAGATGGTTTAATAGACTGAAAGTATAAAAGGAGTAACGGATAATTTCTGTGATTGTCCAGGCAATAACAAACAGGAGGACACTGTCTTCACTCTGCACCTGAAGGAAAAGGAAAACAAGAGCAAAAGCAAACACATAAAACATTTTAACAAAGAAGCACTCTCAGTGTGCAGCGCCAGCCCCCTGCTCCCTGGCAGAGCCGGGCGGTTGAGCAAGTGGACACAGCCCTGGGCTGGTCATCAGTGGCCACAGGACAGGAAGAGCTTGCCACGTCCAGGAACACATGCCTATGACAGCAATTGTGTAGAGCCAAGTGATTAGGGGCAAGTGAGAAGAACTCAGCTTACTGATGAGTAAGAGAGGCAGAAACAGGAATTCCATGAGCTATAGGCCACAGGAAAAAACACAGATGAGTGAGTTTTGTCTGTGGGCCTCCTGTGGAGAATGTGGACTGATGGTAGTGGGAGCCAAGACTAGTTAGGTAAGAAGGTAGAAGGGCAAATTGGTGGAAAGCTTGGGGTCTGTCCATTAATAAGAATTTTAATTTGATTTGCATGACAACTAAGAATCTGAGGAAATTTCAAAGAAGGGGAATGTAGTGATTGAAACACAACTGAAGATGAGGCTCATTCACTGGGTAGGATGAATTCAAGCGAGGAAAGAAGAGCCAGAGACCATCTGAACGGCAGGGCCCATTTACTCTCTCCCACTGGTGACTTCTGCCCCCAGATGTAGCCTGGTTTAAATTAAAAATGATAAAAGCTTCCATGCTGACCACAGGAGGTGGCTAAAGCCAGAAGGGCTCTGGAATTTCCAACTTCCTCTGAATTACTTTCATGCTGAAAATGCAGTGAACTTTAAAACAGCCCCCACCCCCGTGGTTTTTGGGGGCCATTCTCACTAGATGCCTTGGACTGCAAATCTCACATGGAAATGTATCTCTGCTGCCCTGGCATTTGCTTTCAGTGCCCCCCCCCCCAGCCCCCCAGCCAGGTCTATAATGATCCTGTGCCCAGGCTTGAAGACCAGTAACAAGAAATTGCCTTGCACCCAATTCACTCACGTTTTCTTGTATCCAAAACAGGCAGTTAGAGTTGGATGTGACTAAGAAATTCCACTGAGTGAACTGAACAGATTTTGACAAGATGGATCTTCTCTGTCTCATTCCTAACGCCTAATACAACAAAGGTACAGCATTCTAACTTTAACTTTTCGTCTTTGCATTTGCAATGTGAATAGTTTTTAGCACTTATATTCTTCCTCAGAAAGTATACATGGAGCGATCCACCTACACAATAAAATAACTAGTCATTTACATACCTATTAACTAAATTGTTCTGACAAAGAATTTCATAAATGCATAGTTACTAATCCCTAAAAATAATAAGAATTTTACATTGTCAAGAGCAAGAGTACTTTTTGTTTTCCTGGTGCTCTTATATTAGCCAAAGTGAAACCTAAACACCTCTGAAGCTTTTATGTTCCATTTTTCAGTCTGTCCCCAAATCCTTGCTTAAAACCCAGCTATACTAAAACATAATTTCAGAGCACATTTTGCTTTTTGATGTATTTTGTAATCCTCTTCATCTTAAGGAGGTATATTTTACAGCTATGGGATGAAGCCTTACTTAAAGATCTTTGGGTTGCAATAGAAAGTTCTTCCAATATTTTGCATTCTCATCACCTTGAAAGCAGGGAACGTGTTTTATTCATCTTCTGATTCCCAAAAGCACTTTGTGGATTTCACAAGTAGGAGCTCAATAAATGTTTGTGGAGCAAACAAATTCAATTCTCATCAGGTCACCCCAAGATTAAGTTCCTGCCTTTGATACCTGATATTAGTTTCTGTGTAGTCTTAAGTGGCCTTCAGAAAGACAACAAACCCCCCTCAAACCTTGCACTTTGATCCAGCCTAATCTGACTCATTTCCCCCCATACGCAAGTTAAGACTTGATCCAAAAGAACTCTAACAAGCTTAGACTCAGGCTGAATCTGTGAAAGCAGCTGCTCCCAGAGCCCAGCTGTGAAGACCATGTTATAATTTTAAAAAGAAAGAATGGGGGAAATGGCCATTTTATAAAAATGATATCTTCAGATCAATAGGAAATGCAACACTGTTATAAAGAAGGGACTTGGGAAGGGGCGCCTGGATGGCTCAGTCAGTTAAGCATCCAACTCTTGATCTCAGCTCAGGTCTTGATCTTAGGGTCATGAGTTCAAGCCCCACAATGGGTTCCACGCTGGGCGTGGAGCCTACTTAAATAAACAACAACAACAAAAACAAGGGACTTGGGTAAAAGTTGGAGATCAAGCTTATCTGATTTGCAATTATCCAATGACACAAAACAGGGGCAGAATGTAACGAGCTGAAGCTATTAAGATCAGTGAGACTCAAATGAATATATGTACACCTGTGTTCACAGGAGCATTATTCACAACAGCCTAAAGGTGGAAAAGGCCTAAATGCTCATCAACAGTTGAATCCATAAACAAAATGTGGTATATACATGCAATGGAATATCAGTCTTAAAAAGGGAATTCTGACACATGCTACAACATGGATGAACATTGAATACAATTTGCTAAGTGAAATAAGCCTGTCACAAAAGGACAAATACTATACGATCTCACTCATATGGTACCCATAGTAGTCAAATTCAGGGAGACAGAAAGTAGAAGCAGAAGGTTGCCAAGGGCTAGGGGTGGGAGGAAATAGGGAATAATGTCTAATGGGTATAGAGTTTTGGTTTGGGAAGATGAAAAATGTTCTGGAGACAGATGGTGGTGATGATTATACAACCACGGGAATGTACTTACTGCACCCGAACCATACACTTAAAAATGGTTAAAATGGTAAATTTTGTTATCTATGTTTTACCACCACAACAACAAAAATCCAGTAAGATAAAATTTAACAAGGTTAACTGTAAATTATACATGCTTCAGCAACAAAAGGACTCCAGTACAGAATGGGGAAGACCCAGCTCATGAATCCAAGAGATGAGTTTTTGGTGGACTACAAGCTTCAAGCGTGCCAACAGGGTGCAGGTGGTTGTTCAGACGACCGACCAACCAACTGACCGACTAACCAAGCAACCAACCAGTATTTGGCCACATTAACAGTCTCATCCCAATGATTCCATTCCAAAGGATTAGATCCCACCCAGGGATCGAAGTAGGTTATAAGAGCCCCTGAACTAGCAAGCTTACTTTGGAAAAGGAGACGGTTAACTACTTCAAAATATGTAATTGAATGTTGTGTGCAAGAGGCAAACGGACACAAGACTAATGGCAGACTTAACAGGAGTAAAATACCTGGTTTGAAATAAGAACTGTGTAACAAATCAGATGACTAATAAAATAGGTCACCGCATGAAGTTGTGTGCTCCCAGACCCCGGACACAGCCAAACTGAGACTGCTCAGGAGAAAGCGCTATGAAGGGTGGAAGGCTGCCCTGGACTGGCTGCCGAGGGCTTCCACCTGCTGTTCTTTGGAGAGGGGTGTGCATAAAACCTGTACATGGGAAAGGCATGAAACTCTGGCTAATACGAACTTCCTTGCCTAAGTGGAAATTTTTTTAGTTGGAAAAAAAATGGGTAGAGACTTTAAATAGTACTTCTTAAAAATAATTTTCCTTTATCAAAGAAGGTGAGAGAAGAGAGAATAACTTTAAGACCTCCCTTCGTTATTGCCTGCTGAGGGTATACCACAGGCTTAGTTCCCTGGCTCTTTACTCCCTGACCGTCAGGTCTTCAGGGCTCCTGGGCTCCTCTCAGTTGGCTTTCTCGGCCCCTGACACAGGTCTGCACACGAGGCATGTGCGGAGTCTGTGCCCCTTAACTTGAATGATACCTTCTATTTTCTTTTTTAAGATTTTTTTTTTTAAATTTATTTATTTGACAGAGAGATAGCACAAGTAGGCAGAGCGGCAGGCAGACGGAAAGGGAGAAGCAGGCTCTCTGCTGAGCAGGGAGCCCGATGCGGGGCTCAATCCCAGGACCCTGGGATCATGACCTGAGCCGAAGGCAGCCGCTTAACCGACTGAGCCACCCAGGCGCCCTCTTTTTTTTTTTTTTGAAAGCAGGAGTCGGGAACATTTTTCTAACAAGTGGGGAGCCTCCTTTCTATCAAGGGCCAGTGACTCAGAGAAAAGGGACCAGTGAGGCTTTAAAAAAAAAAAAAAAAAGAAAGAAAGAAAAACCAGCCAGTTTAGCTTTGGAGGGGTTTTTGGAGGGGCTAAAGCCTAGGATTATAAAAAGCTCAACCCAGGGGCGCCCGGGTGGCTCAGTCGGTTAAGTGTTTGGCTCAGGTCATGATCTCAGGGTCCTGGGATTGAGCCAACGTGGGGCTTTGTGCTCCAGCTCCCTGCTCGGCGGGCAGCAGGGAGCCTGTTTCTCCCTCTCCCTCTGCCCTTCCCCGCTCATGTGCGAGTGCTCGCTCTCTAATGGATAAATAAAATCTTAAAAAAAAAAAAGTTCAACCCAGCTACTTTTTGAATTAGGAACTAGAAACACAGAATTTTATTATCAAGAATAAGAGGTTTAATATGCCCGTGCAAAGATGTGCCGGCAAACGATCACACAACATTACCCAGAACAGCTGAAAAGTAAAAACCACCCAAATGTCCAGCAACTGGTAAATGGATAAACAAAATGTGACATAGTCCATACAATGGAATACTATTTGGCCACACAAAGGAAAGAAATACTGATACCTGCTACAACATAGATGAACTTCAAAAACATGATGCTGACTGAAAGATGCCAACTGCAAAAGATTTCATTTATATGAAACACCCAGAAAAGGCAAATCTAGAGACAGAAAGTAGATTATTGGTTGCCAGGGGCTGGGAGTGGGAATGAACTTTTATTTTTTATTAAAAGATTTTATTTATTTATTTGACAGAGAGAGACACAGCGAGAGAGGGAACACAAGCAGGGGGAGTGGGAGAGGGAGAAGCAGGCTTCGCGCTGAGCAGGGAGCCCAATGCGGGGCTCGATCCCAGGACCCTGGGATCATGACCTGAGCCGAAGGCAGATACTTAACGACTGAGCCACCCAGGCGCCCCAGGAATGAACTTTTAAAAGCCATGAGGATCACAGTGAGGTGACGGAAATGTTCTAAAACTGGATTATGGTTATGGTTACACGATTTGGTAAATTTACTAAAAAGCATTGAATTGTACACCTAAAATGGTGAATTTGATGGTATGTAAATTATACCTCCATAAAGTTGTTTTTTTAAAAAGAATATGTTTATTTAAATTTTTTAAAGTAATCTCTATGCCCAACAGGGGCTTGAAGTCATGACCTCATGACCCTGAGATCAAGAGTCGCACACTCTCTCAACGGAGCCAGCCAGACCCCTCGGTGTTTACTTTAAATTATTGCCTTTTAAGAGAAAAGGGGGGCATTTGGGACGAAAGGGGGGAGAGGGGAGGGAGATAAAGGAGGATTATCAAGGTTTACAAAAGAAAAGAGGGGGACAAAGGGTTGGTTGCCAAAACTGTCCTGAAGCCATGTTTCAAAGCTGCATCTTCACAATCATGGCCCCAACCAGGGAGTGGGCGTGGGGCAGCGCTGCCGTCAGGAAACCTTCCTCTGCCCGATGCAGTCAGTGAGCCGCGTACTGGACCCTCCACGCTACAGAAGGCAGGTTTCCGTCCCCGGCTCTATAGTGAGGGAGGCGGCGCTGGGTGTGGGCGGCTTGTGTAATTTAGCCAAGGGAGTTTACATAGAAATTCAAGCTGGAGAAACAAATGGGTGCAAGAGAAAAACCTTTACACACAAATAGCATCATATGTTTGACTTTAAAAGGCTCAGGGAGTATCAGTACATGAAAAGCTGTCATTTTTATTACATTCAAAGAAAAACAGATGGTGCCACAAAGAAAATCACTATTGTAGAACCCCTATTCTTCTGAGCATCTTGGAACCCGCTGCTTACCACTCTGGTTATTTCAAAGAAATACCCTTATCATGCTTTATGGTAAGTGTTCTTTCCTCTTCTTAATATCCCCTTCATTTGTGGAGAGAGGAGATTTTGGTAAAATTTAAGAGGCGAGGAGTAGAGTCTGTCTTGGCAGAACTCTGAAGAGTATGTTTGTCTTAAGTCTGCTCAGGCTGCCATAATAAAATACCACAGACTGGCGGCTTAAACAACAGAAATGTGTTTTCTCACAGTTCTAGAGGCTGGAAGTCCAAGATCAAGGTGCCAACATGTTTGGTTTCTGGTTGGGGGGTGTCTTCCCGGTTTGCAGCTGGTGCCTTATCACCGTGTTCTCACGGGGCAGGACGGGAGGGGAGAGCTCTCTGGGGTCTCTTCTTCTAGGGGCACCAATCTCCTCATGAGGACCCCACCCTCATGCCCTCATCTAAACCTAAGTACCTCCCACAGGCCCCATCTCCAAATACCACAACACTGGGGGTTAGAGCTTCAAGACACAAATTTGGCGGGGTACACAATTCAGCCCACAGCAATGTTTCCAACCAGGTGTTGGCAAACTTTTTCTGTAAGAGACTAAATAACAAATCTTTTAGCCTTTGCTGTCACATGTAATCTTTGTCATGTATTCATCTTTGTTGTTTTTTATACCCTTTAAAATGTAAAAACCATTACAAATTATAGGCTAGGTTTGGCCCACAGGCCAACCCCTGTTCTAGGTTCATTTGACTGCCGCCCTCCCAACTTTCCCTTCCTATGACCTGTTTATCTCTACAAATGTCATTCTTCAGCCTTCTTCTGACAGACTGTGTGTGTCAGGGGAGGGGATAAATACATCTATAACCAATGGACACTATGAAAAAGGGAAGTACCCATAAGCATGTTTTTCATGTTACGCCATCTTAAAATCTCAGTAATCTCTTTTTTTTGTTTGTGGTAAAATACACATAACATAAAATTTACTACTTTAACCATTTTAGAGTATATAATTCAGTGGCATTAAGTATATTTACCATGTTATACGACCATCACCACTATCCATCTCAAGAACTTTTCATCATCCCAAACAGTGTACCCAGGAAGTAAGAACCCCTTTCCCCCCCTCTAGGCCCTGGTAACCACTAGTCTACTTTCTGTCTTTAAGAATTTGCTTATTCTAGGTACCTCATTTAAGGGGAATCATACAATATGTGTCCTGTGTCTGGCTTATTTAACATAATACCTTCAAGGTTCATCCATGCTGTAGTATGTACCAGAATTTCTTTCCTTTTATTTATTCATTCTTTTTTTTTTTTTTTTAAAGATTTTATTAATTCATTTGACAGAGAGAGACACAGCAAGAGAGGGAACACAAGCAGGGGGAATGGGAGAGGGAGAAGGAGGCTTCCCGTGGAGCAGGGAGCCCAACGTGGGGCTCGATCCCAGGACCCTGGGACCATGACCTGAGCCGAAGGCAGACGCTTAACGACTGAGCCACTCAGGCGCCCCAGGAATGAACTTTTAAAGGGCATGAGGATCACACTGAGGTGACGGAAATGCTCTAAAACTGGATTATGGTTACAGTTACGATGCAGGGCTCGATCCCATGACCTTGAGATCATGACCTGAGCTGAAGGAAGATGCTTAACCAGCTGAGCCACCCAGGCACCCCTGAATAATCCCTTTCTAATAATTTTGGTGACAATAGCAGTAAAAATAATAATTATACTCAATAGTTACTGAACTCTTAGTGTATACCAAGCATGTTTTTACATCTATTACCTCGTTAAATCTCCATTTTACAAATGAGGCAAGTGAGGCTTACAGAAATTGAACCCAGGCCTGTGCCCCTAAACTCTGAACAGTACACACCCACCCACCCCTACTGTTATGGGGAGAACACCTCTCTTATAAAACCAAGAAAACTTCAAAGGAACCCATATATAGGAGCCAAGAACAGATAAGGTAAATGTGACAATCTCCTACTATCAAGAAAGCTATTAAGTTCCCCCAAAAATGTGGCCCATCTCTGAAGAGGACACTGAAGGAACTGAGTGGAATAGGCTCACTGCTGTCCAGAGATATCTTGAATATATCCATGAAATGAACTTAGTCACGAATCAACTGACTTGAGATAGAAACCAACATAAGAACTTGAAACAAACCCTAATGAATTCCCTACAGTTAGTGTGAATCTTCTTCCCTGAGCTTTGCTTTGCTAATAATCTTCACTGCTTTTTTGTTGTAGCCCCATTTTACCTCCTGGGTTTAACTTATTGCCAAGACCCTAAAATCTATCTCAAAAGCTTGTTTCTCTTTTCTATCTTTGCTCTGCAGGAATAAAACTATAAAATATGATCTGAATTCAAAATGAAAACAAGCTCATAAAAACAAAGATAAAAAAGAAAATGAGAAAAAAGAAAGAATGCAATACCTTATGGGACAAGCCAGAGAAGTGATCATACCAATCATTTCAAATTTGTCTCATTAAAATTCACCTAAGTGTCTCTTTCCCTTCCCCTCATGGATGAGTCACATGGGGGCTGAAAGCTCAAGGTGGTGAGGGGTAGGGAGCCACGTGGACATGAAGACCAGCAGGCCTAGAGGCCAAGGGAATGGACAGAAGAGGGAAGGTTGGGGGGCTGCAGACAGGTGAACCAGAGGCTGGGTAACCAAGGATAGGGAGGTGAGAGGTGATGGGCAGAAGAGATGATGAGTGTGGTTGGGAAATCATTTACATGGAGTGAGTAAACTGAGCGAAGAAATCAATATGCAAAAAAAAAAAAAACAAAGGGCTTCTTAGTGTTGAAGAGGTATTTACAAACATGGAAGGAGGATGCCAGAAAGAACAGTAAGGTGTTGGATTATAACTGGAGGAATCCGTATGAACTCATAATTAAACTTACATATAGACACACTAACACAGAGCTATATACTTTTAGATGTACATGGGTATGAGTATATATGTATGTACCATGAGTGTGTATGTGTGTGTGTGTGTGCATGTATCTCCTAGCTTTCTCCATGGAGAGGACCTAGAAGCATTAACACCCCAGTAATGTGAAGCACCTCAGCTACCCAGATCTTGGTTCCTAAATACCATCTCCCACTAAAAGGAACCAGAGCTCCTTGGCAAAATGGCTGATTCCAGGGCTGGGGCTGGGGAAGTTCAAGGTAAGTCTGGAAATCTTTTTTGTCAGAAAGTAGGGGAATGCTCAATGAATGAGGGAGACAAATCAAAAGGACAAGGAGAAAGCGTTCCCCCCTGGCGAAATCACATTTTTAGCATCAAAGTAAATAAGAGATTACAATCCACTGAATTGCATAGGAACTCATGAGTCCAAACTGATATAAATGAAATAAATGAATAAATAAATGAGAGAAAAGGAAAGCGATTCCTTATAGTAGGAAGCCACCTAATATATGTAAAGGAGGTAACAGAAATAGAGGATCATCACCTGGTAACCACCACCGAGGTGGCTGACACAGGTGGGAGTCATTCCCACAAAATACTAATCAATAAAAATGGGAAGACGGTGACTTGAAAGTGGCGACAGTTGGCAGACATCAACAGGAGCAGGTGGTTGGGGTCAGCATCACTGGGATAGGATGGGTAGTCATGGCACTGCCACCTCACATGATGTGCTGAGAAGAGCATGGCACCATTTCTGTAGCATTCTACGTGACGCAAACTGGTTATGGGGGAACACTGGATGGATGTGGGTCGAGGGTCACCCTACAGAAATTAAGGCCTGTACTCTTTAAAACTGTCAAGGACATTAGAGACAGAGCAAGACTAACAAGCTCTCCCAGACTGATGTGTCTTAAGAGACCTGACAACTAAATGTAACACGTGTGTGGCAGGAATACCATAGCAACACGTTTCTCCTTTCCTTGAGTATCCTAGTGCTTACACAATACCTGGAGCACAGAAATACTTAGTAAATGTCTGCCATTCCAGAATGGGAAAAAAAAAAGTGTTTGGGCAGCTAGTGAGATCTGAATGGGGCCTGCAGGGGAGGCAGCAGTGTCGTGTCAGTGTTGGCTTCTTGATTGGGAGGTCACAGGAAGTCATCACCTCCACTGCAGGTGATGCAGAATGTTTGCAACATGAACTTGAGTATTTAGGGGTGCCAGGACAGCAAGTACAGCTTGCTTTCAAGGTTCAGAAAGGGCTGGATGATAATGGGTATATAAATACAGAAGAGAAGGTGATAGAACAAATGCAATAAAATGCCAATAGGTGGGGAATCTGAGTGAAGGGAATCTGAGAGTTTTTGTACTTTTCTGGGGGCGTAATTAGGAGCAAATACAACTATCATTTAGTTTCTAGATATACTTTTTCTGATATGAAGCCTCCAAATCTGCTGGAAGAGGCAGGCTATATACCACAAAAAGATGTAAGAACATTTACAATAAAGCATATAAATAAGAGCACACTGTGAGATGGTAACTTGTGAAGGAATAATAGATTCAATGCCTCTCAACTGATATTAAATGGTAAATACCCTGAAGGCAGGTCTACAAATTTGCTTTGAAGAGAGGTTAGCTTTAATTAAAAGGCAAATTTAAATTTTTTTTTTAAGATTTTTGAGAGAGAGAAAGTAAGTGTGCGTGCATGTGTGCACGGGGCGGGGGAGGGAGAGAGGGAGAATCTCAAGCAGACCCCTAGCTCAGCACAGAGCACGACTCAAGGCTCAAGCTCACGACCCTGAGATCATGACCTGAGCTGAAACCAAGAGTCGGATGCTTAACTGACAGAGCCACCCAGGCACCCCCAAAATCTAATTTTTAATAAATGCTTTAGATTAGGATAATAATGATGATTAAGATAATGATAACTCCCATTTGCAGGGCTAATTATTCCTTAAGTATGATCAAAGTAATTATGTATAAATTTTTACCAGCTAACTGTGAAACTATTTTAATAAGTATAAAAAACATTCATTTCTATGCGAAAAGTCAATTATATCTGTTTTGAACCTCAGGACACAGAAAAGAATTCAAAACAGCTGCAGAGAACTTTGTCACTGAAATTTTCTGGTAAGATTAGATTACATTATACAGAATATGTAGGTAACATTTATGAGCACTTCCTAAGTACCAGGCGCTATACTAAGCGCTGTGTATATATTCCGAGTCCCCAAGGCTACCCCATGAAGAGAAACAACTGGGCCAGGGATACTGGAACAGCTGAAGTGACCACATGGTCCCAGCAGCCCCCTGTCCTTCCTCTGCCTCACCAGCTATCCCACTCCAGGGTACTGCTGTCCACTCAATTCTGCTCCTGGACTATGCCGGAAGCACTGTGAGGACGGCACCCATGACTTTCCTTCTCTTGTGTATCCTAGTGCTTCGCGCAACGGCTGGAGCGTAGAAGATACTGAATAAATATTTGTTGAGTGAATAAGAATGAATAAATGGTGACCCGGCTGCAGTCCAAGCCTGCATGTTCTCTGACTTGTTTGGAGCAGCCTTGGGTGAGGAGGGCAGCTCCCCAGTGAGAATGAGGCGGAGGGTCACAGGGCTGCTGCCTGATTGGTGACGTCAGCTGAGGGCTTGGGCTGGAGAATAGGACAATTCTGACGATAATCCTGGTCCTTTCCATAACTTTATTAAGTTTTTGAACAAAGATAGAACTCATTTAGTTATCTACTTAAGAGGAATTTCATCCTTGATAAGAAAAAAAATTGAAATGTAATAAATATTGACATGTGGTGGTTTAAAAAAAAAGTTTGAATCAGTATTAGCCTTATTCACATGACAATTCATGTGTAAAGTGCCCTTCATGATTAAGCATTTATTAAAAATCCTTAATAGGGTATACAGTAAACAAACCAGAAAATATTATTCCTTTTTTATGGAAAATGTGAGTTACATTATAAAGAAATATTAATATTTTTTCCCATTTAAAGGAGAGAAAAATGTGCATCCACATAGATTTTTTTAAAACTACAATGACAAAGGGAACTGGTTAAAAAATTCTTTCCATTACAATACAACAACTAAAGACTATTTTTTGTTGTGGATGATGGCCTAGTCAAATGTTTTTTCACTTACCAAAACAACTCTTGGTCATGAAACCAACTTTTCTGAACATGCAATGAAAAAAAATGTATAAGCATGCAGTCAACACGCAACGCTCAATCAATGCTGTACTTATGGCAAGGTCAGACATGCAGATCCGAACGCTAACATGTCCCCATGAACCCAACTTTAATGCTACCATGTGGTCTGCCCATTTCTTAGAAAACATGATGGGAGGGTAGGAGCTTCCTTAACCAGCCTCTTCTCTAATCAGTACCGCTCTGGAAGCAGAGACCTTCAGACTTCTGGGCTGCATGTCCTGAGACAAGTTACTTACCCTCTCTGAGCCTCTGTTCCCTCATATGGAAACTGGGGAGAATATCTGCCTTTGCATGGTTGTTGTAGGATAAGAAAAACATAGCAAGTGCTTAGTGAAGTGCTAGTGATTTAATAAATAGCAGTTGTTATTTTTCCATGAAGAGAAAAATTCAATTCAACAAACATTTATTAAGTTCCTACTATCTATGCTAGCTGACTCTGTGACTCAGTGATGGCCACCTCTTTGGCTTAATTACCAAGACAATGTTTTGTTGTTGTTTTGCTTTTTGTTGTTTGTTTCAGTGTTGCTTAAGAGATGCCATCCCTCCCTCTACTTCTACCATCTCTGGGATGTCTAAGGACCCCCAGCTGCTAGGCTTTCCCAGGATTCTTCCTTAGTTCTGTTTGATTCTCTCACTCCCAAAGAGCATGTTATTTCAGGCAACTATTTCCTTCACCCCATCTCAAGCATGGAGATCTCATCAGAATGGGGTCATAGGCAGTCCCAACCTGGATCCTATATGTCTAATCCAGTCTAGAACCACAGCAGTAGGTTACTGCGATCCAATGGGGAGAGCTGGAGCATACTCGCCCCACAGAGTCTGCCCCCAAACCTCCAAATGCAATGTGCCTACTCAACACTTTAGGGAGGAGAGGACTGATCACTGTCAGAAACCTAAATGACATTCAAAAGAATACAAGATTGGCCATATGTATCGTGAAATGGCATGGTTCTTTTAGTTCTACAACAGTTTATTAATTGCAAAATCTTCAATAAGACAGAAAATAAAAATCAAGGCTATGAATACCATCTCCTGGATCACAGATGTTCTTTTTGGGCTTGTATGGTGCTTTAAAGATATTTGAGCCAGTTAGTAAAGCTGGGAGATTCCTCATAAAAAAATAATCTAGATTTCTACCTTTTCTTTAAAAATTCATACTGCCTAACACTGGATCCACTTAGCAATCACTAGCTGTAGCTGAGTACTTCTGCTCTTGTGAGATGGTATACCCCCCAGCTGCTGGGTTTTTCTTGAACTTTCTCTTCAAACCCACCTGGGGGATAGATCTGCTGCCAGCTCATAGCTTCTGCACAGGTTGCAAAGCGCTACACAAATGTAACATTTTGAAAAGCTCAAGTTTTAAAAACTATACAGTATTACTTAAAAACTTGGCTAGCTTGATTAGCTTTTACAACATAATTTTCTTTGAGGCAATGACCTCAAAAAAAGATTCCTTAAACCTGATTTAACAGTCCAGCACCAAATGCAGAACGCAAACGAGACGTACAATTTTCAAGTTTTTGGTTATTCTGGTAATTTTTTGCCAGAGCAAAATAAGGTAAAAGGGAGAAGATGCCCAAACTCTTCTTGTTAAAAACAAACGTTTATGGCGGCAATCTGAAGAAAACAAAAGTTAAGTCTTGAATGCACCAAGCCTGATAATTAGTTCTCTCCCAAACCCACTTCTAAAATGCAAAGCATACTCTCAGCATGCACCCACACATATCCACACATACACATCAAGTCACGTCTTACAAATTCCCGAAGTGCACCAGGATTTCACTTCAGACTTGAAACGGGTCCTCTTTCTGGAAAATGCAGACAACTTAGTAATATGCTTTATTTTATCCGTGATGCATCACAGCTTGTAACAAGAGGTGCCTGACTAGGGCTTCTTGAGACGAGTAAGTATAAAACATTATTGAACCCTTTTCCCTGAAAAAACGAGAATACATTTTATCTGTATTTCATAGGAGCAGGGGGTTGGGGATGATTTCTTCAGGCCGCCCCATCATCGTCAAGACTCCCAATGAGACCAGTTATTGCTGCATTCACTGTGCAGGCCAGTTGTCAGAAGGCTGAATATACTGGTATTCTTGTCAATTTATATATTTTTCATTAAACTATCTCATACTCCAGATTCATGCTTAAAAATAAAGTTATACTGGAAAAGCTACAGTACCTAAAAGACCGTTTTGGCAGAGGAGAAGGTAATCTAAGAGATAGTTCCTTCTCCCACGTATTAACAATTTTCAAATGAATATTAATCAATGCTTTAGAAATGCCACTCATCGTACTGTGGGACACACCTGTTTAAAAGCAATTTATAGGTAATAATTTTTAACTTTCCTTGACTTTGCTGGCATATTTTAGCAATGCTCACGATGCATGTCAATCATCTCACTTTTACAGTGTGAAATGAGAATCTTCGAGCTCATTGGGATAATGTTGACTATACTTCTATGGCATCTTTTATGTTTTTATTATGTTATTATGCTACTATTTATGTTATTTTACCAACCTCAAAAGGACAGAGAAGGCTTGTGAAATGGTTTTCATAAAGGGCAAGACTGAGACATGTTACCATGGTGAATCCACCACCGCGGAGGCCAAGTTGCAGGCCTCTGAAAGGTCGGGCCTGCATGGCCTTCTGCCTCGCCAGCTAATCGACTGCTATCTCTGCAACAGAGAAAACCATCCACACTGTTTCCCACATCTGCAGGTAGGGTTGTGTGTGTGTGTTTTTTTTTTTAAGATTTTATTTATGTATTTGACAGAGAGACAGCGAGAGAGGGAACACAAGCAGGGGGAGTGGAAGAGGCAGAAGCAGGTTTCCCGTCCCGCGGAGTGGAGAGCCCCATGCAGGGCTCGATCCCAGGACCCCAGGATCATGATCTGGGCCGAAGACAGATGCTTAACGACTGAGCCACCCAGGCGTCCCTGCAGGTAGGGTTTTTGTAACGATTTACGCTCGAGCATTATATAAAAAAAAAAAAATCACTGGGTCTAAAGTACACAGCATATCAAGTATACCATATACATTTCTTTCAGACTGTTTTTTGAAAAATCACACAGTCAGGGGTGCCTGGCTGGCTCGGTCAGTGGAGCATGTGACTCTTGATCTCAGGATCGTGAGTTCAAGCCCCAAGCTGGGTGTGGAGGCTACTTAACAAAATTTTTAAAAAAGTAAAAAAAAAAAAAAAAAAAATCACACAGTCATGCACATATGAGATCAAGTATATGAAAACCCAATTGACTGAAATCAAGAGAATGGCAAAATAACATCACACTGAACATCTACAGCTACACTACTACGGCAACCTCCAGTCACATGCAGCTATTTAAATTACACTACATGAAATTAAAATTTAGTTTCTCAGTCTCACTAACCTTATTTCAAGGGTTCAATGTTTTCACATATAGCTAGTAGCTACTGTATTGAACAGTGCAGATACAAACATTTCTACCATTGCAGAAAGTTCTACTAGACAGTGCTGGGAAAGAGCAAATATCCAAAAGACAAATGTTGGTAACCAAAAAGTTACCTTTCTTTGGCGTGGAATAAACAGTCGAAACAAGCACCTTACTGCATTTCATTTTCAAACCATGGATGAGAACAGTTTTGAATGCCAGCATTCACTTCCTGGTAATTGTCCACTGACAATACACCTCAGCAGCACAGTTCTGTGACACAGAGCTTTGCTTCCCCATGTGATTCTTTAATTCGAACTGATGCCTTGTAACCAAAGCTGAAACCATAAATCTCATGGCCTTATTTGGGAAACTACTATTTCACACCCAAGGTATCCAATTTTTCCTTCCTTCACTCTCATTCCTTCTCCATGATAGTTTCCTAATGTCAAGGGTCAAGATCTTTGCTAATCTCAGGACTGCAAGGAACCAGATTTGGTTCTAAACAGGCTTCCTTCGATTTGTAAATAGCAGCAATACATAGATTAAGATACTACCCAATAGTATAGAAATGTCTAATGCTTGAAGATGATGCATTCCAACAAGAAGTTTCTTCGTCAGAAATTTCATTATCAAAAAATAGGAGCAATGTAGGTGACCCTACTGATGCATCCAGAACATCAATTACAAGAGGGAAGGGGACTTTAGCATAATATATAAAAAGACTAACTGAACTATAAAATGCTCTGGAAAACCTAAGATCTGGAAGCTCTGGGGCAGAGGAAAAGGAAGAAGCCAACAGTGCTCAAGCCTGAAAGGACTGGGAGTCTCCAGGGCAGTCTGCAATGAGTTAGGCGGGGGCAGGTTTGGCCCCCGCTCCTCCTCCCCGGAGTGAGATCCCACCCAAAATGAAAATAACTGTGCAGCCTTCCGGGGCGTTTGCCTAATGTAACTGTTCCCTCTTGTGCCGGAGTTGACAACTGGGAATGGTGGATGTCAGAGTTAGCCCTTGGGGTGAGAGAGCAGAAGAAAAGGTCCTGAGAAGCTTCAAGTGTAGGGGTGTCTGTGGGGCAGGGTCACTGCGGGGAGGAGAGCCCGGAGGAGAAAAAGATTAACGTTAAAGACAAATGAAACCAATTTCCTGATTTTGTTGCACTTGGAACCTATTCAATGATTAATTGACAAAGAGGGCTATGTTCTGTAGAAAGTGGTGGTAATGCTGGCTTGCATGGTTTAAGATATTGGATTGTTTCTTGTTTTAACACAACTGACTTAATTATCAAAGAACAGTACCGTCAGAGTATAATACATTTTGAACAAATGAGTTCCAATGGAGGTTTTCAAGGGCTACAAAAGCACTGAGACAATGCGAGAAAGAAGCAACATGGGAGGGCAGAAGTGAACTTATGAAAATCTAAATATTTTTCAGTATTTCGAAATAAAAATCTTTATACATAGCTCAAGAAAATGTTGGAAAGAGACAGAAAAACACTGAGGGAAAAACAGGCATTCTGATTTTGCCCGAATCCCCTATGCTCAGTACAGGCAAAGGCAGAATGAACCACCTAGCTCTGAGGAAAGTACCACTATCTTCAAATGTCCATTATGAACAGTTATGGAAGTGGCCATACAGTATGGCTGCCTTTGTCTAGGACTTGTCTCAAGTTTGACAGTGTCTGATTAATGATCAAATAATGAGGTTTTCTACCTTTAGGAGAGGTGCTAATTTTAAAAGTGAAGGTGATGCAAATCCACCTACAGAAATATTTAAAATAGAAAGTACGGGAATAGATGGAATTGGGTGGAGAATCTGAGACGTTCGGCATTCCGGGGGCAAAAGATACTGACTGTATCCCAATGGCCTTTGCTAAGATGAAATGTCACTATGGAAAGGGCGTACTAGAAGACAGAGCGGCATGGTTCCGGGTCCAAGTACAGAACGTGAGGGGGGACCCTGTACCGCCGACGCAGCACCTGAGCTCCTCATGTGACTGATGGGGCTAAGAAGGTGCCCGTCCTGCCTCAGGGAAACGCCGTGTTCACAGACGGCCATGTGGAACAGCAAGAAGCACGTGCGCCACAGGAAACACTAATGGGAGAAGCCACCTCGAGAGGTGACAGAGAGCACGCGCATGCTGTGAAGCCAGCAGAGAAGACAAACCTGTAATGCAACCAAAATAGGATGAGGAGTGTGGGAGTGAGGGTGTCACTTTACTTAGTATTTTAGTTTCTGCAAGAGTGAAAAAGAAGAGAAGAGGAAGAAAAAGCAAACTGTTCATCTATGAAAGAAGGAACATTCCTTCTGAGGTGAAACTGCTTTACAAGGGCTTTCAGAAGCTGCTCAGCAAAAGCTGCATGCTAGAGACCTTGATTTCTGAATACGGCTGCCTTGTTTCCACAAACCCTTCTCATTTCTTCTTCACAAAAACTCCATGACATAAGCAGGACAGATACTTGCATTACAGATGAGAAAAACAAGGCCCAGAATGTTGAAGCATTTTGTCCTGAGCTTTAGGATAAGTGTCAAAGTCAACACTCATCAACTCCTCACATAAGTTATGGGTGCTAAGCCTCCAGGTTCTATAATACTGAGTTCTAATTACCTAGAAAATAATAAAGCTGTCCAAGGAAGGTGACATTTCTTGATAAATCCCAGGAAGAGAAGGGTCTGCACAGTACTTCCTCAGGTGGGAATGACCTCCTACTCAATCAGCCTGGTGGCTCTGGCCGGGCACCATGAAGCACATGCCCAGGATATAGCCCTTCCCAGGACCCACCCCAAAGTGAAGCAGCTGGATTCTTCATCCTCGCTCTTAAAAACAAGCAAACGAAAGTCAGTTTTGCTTCTTTAATGCTGTGCCTTCTGCTCTCCCTCTGCCTTCAAGGTGAGCCTCCCAGGCTTCCTCTGACAAGCGCATGAGTCCCAGCTCAGCAGACACTGTATCTTGGAAAAAGCTCCAGAAACTCCACAGTGCCTTTACTTTAGCAGTGTTGAGGGAACCCTAAGGCTTTCATTCTTTAAGAATGAAACCACGGCTCTTGGACTTGAAAAGAATGATGAGAGCTGGTTAGGCTTCAAGTAAATTAAGTAGAAATACGAAGTAAAATCAAGAAAAGAGAAGGTCAATTAAAATTACAGCACAACATATGGTATCTTCAGAGTATTCTCCAACCTTAGAATTCATACAGTTATCTGAGGAGCTTATTCACAGTGATATTCTCTGGCTCCACTGCCAGAGATTCCGTATCAAGTGTGGGGTGGGACTTGGAACAGGCATTTTTTAATAAGCTTTCTGGGTAATTCTGTTCCAAATACTCCATAAGTCCCAACAGGAAAACGGTCTTGGAACGTTCAAGGAGAAAGGCTAGTCAACTGGACAGGTTCATCACAGAGCCACTGGAGCACCGGACTAAGAGAGGAGCAAGCGGGCAACGTGCCGCAGACGAGCGCCCCGAGCCCACAGCTCGTGTGGGCGCTTCACATACAGATAGATGACCGATCTGAGAATCCTACCTCAGCAAGCATGTGGCACGACAGAACTGCTTTCAAGGCATGTGTTCCTCGGTCTGAGACGGGGGCTTTCCACTCCGTACGGGATAGAGAAAGCCCGGGCAGCACACAAAAATAAGGTTGTGTTCATCCCACAATTTAAATGGTGAGAGGGAAGCTCTGATACAGAGGGAAGACTTTGGAATCAGAAGTCCATTCCCAACTCTGCTTATTTGGATGTGTGACAGTCACTTTGTTTCTCTAGCTTCGGAACTCTAATTGGAAGCTACAACCTACCTCAAGGGACAGTTGTCAAGAGTGAATAACCACAATATATCTTAATAAAGCCTTCTGTAAACTGTAATGCATCAAACAGACAAAGATCAGTATAAAGAAACTGGAGGTTACTTTCTTAAACACTGATTGCAAGCTTTTTGTAAGCATCTCACTGAGAAGTTGACAAGAATGGCAGATTAAGTGTCACAAAGCCCAGCAGCATGCCAAAAAGAGGTGGGAAACAGCTGACTGGTAGAATCAGGAGAACTCACAGAACATTCTGGAAGAATGCAGGAAAACATCCCTTTCTCCACTGGTGGCAGAGATTGAGGAAGATAGGAGAGAAGGCTCAGCATTCCAGGGTACAGCTTTATTTTATACAAACTGTCACTAGTAGACTGTAGAGGGTATTCATTGCACTTGGGCTAAAGTCACAGTGAGAGTCCAGCAACTTCTTTCTCAACTACTGCCCACGTTGGTGACCAGGGACTTCTGCTCAGAACATGGTGATTTTCCATTGAGAACTGTGACGAGGATTTGGGTGGCTTCTTCTAAGAGGGTTGGGCCAGGAAAGGGACAGTGGCTCATTTGAGTATCTACGAATCTGGGAATCGGCTTAGCTACTTTTGGACAAAGGAAGAATATCTGCCCTACGAACTCCTGTGTTTTTGAAGAGGGGGTTATAGTGAGGGATAGAAAGTGGCATTTTCCACTGCAGTTCACTTTGGAAAAAGCCAGTCTTGTTTCAGCTCAATGAGGAGACAAAGGACAGACTCAAACAGAGTGTGAGGAGAAAAAAGCCCATAGCGGTCTGATGTGGCAGCAGCGTGGCCAGCCTGGCTAAGAGATGGAGAAGGAGCCAGTTCAAGCCTGGGAGACAGGTGGGAAAACTGGAAAGGAAAGAGGTCAGCTAGAATTGCTGATTCCCACACCCTACCTCCCACCCTGAGCCTGTCATTTTTGTCAGAAGCTTTACTACGCTCATATAGGTGCTCTCTTTAGAAGGAAAAAAGTGGGAAGGTTATTTGCTATGCTTAGGTAAGAAAAAGCTTTTCAACAAAGAGACCACAATTATTTCTTTAATAACCTACCAATCAAGATGTCACACTAACTGATGGGTGAGTCCTTTTATATCATAATAGAAAACTGTCTCGTCACCTTCTGGTTCTTTTTTTTAAGATTTTATTTATTTATTTGACAGAGACAGAGATAGCGAGAGCAGGAACACAAGCAGGGGGAGTGGGAGAGGGAGAAGCAGGCTTCCCGCTGAGCAGGGAGCCCGATGCGGGGCTCGATTCCAGGACCCTGGGATCATGACCTGAGCTGAAGGCAGATGCCTAACGACTGAGCCACCCAGGCGCCCCAATAAATAAAATCTTAAAAAAAAAAAAAAAAGTTAGCTATTGATGACCTGGGGTGAGCCGGGAGGGGATCTTACTATGTACACAAAATAATGAAAGAGTTTTATTCAAAGAAAAGGGGAACTAGGAGAAAAGAACTATGATCCCTGAACAGCAGAAACACTGAATCCTAATTACGTGAGAAAGGAGCAAGTCAACTAATTAATAGAGCGTATGTGAAAAGAAGAGGACCCAAGAGGCGGCAGAAAGACAACAGAATTAATTGCACCACATTCTTAAGAAAATAATATGTCAATGATAGTGGAAACTGGGTAAGTTTGGTTGCAGAGAAACAATTTTGAATATGCAAATGTAACAAGTGTACAACTTAACTGCAGAGCTCAAATATGACACTATATATGAACCATCTGAAATGGTTAAATCTATGCATCTGTCAGGTAGTATGGTTACTGAGGACAATGGCCAGGTCCATGTACCCGTCTGTAATCCACACAGTTAATAGCTTTTAAAGCAAGCAGTCTTAATGATCACCCAGGAAATCCTGGCAAATGTTGCTAACAGTAATATGGCAAACAGAACTGCTTGACGTGAATTATAAGCATTTTAGATTTACCTGTTACCCCCCCCTTTGCCAGAAGGCTAACAAGGAGAAAAGGAGGAGAGTGATCACTAAGGCAGAAGAGAGGAGGAAAAAGCAGAGGCCATAAATAATCTATCAGCCAGAGGAATAGCACCTGGACAATTAATACCTGATTGTTTAGGCAAAGCGATTACACACCCTGTAGTTGACAATACCCTGTCTTCATGTACCTAACATCTAATTACTGAAAGTACATAATTACCTATTTAAGAATATGGATGAGTTACTATCAGAAAAAAAAATTTAGGTCACTTGAGACTATCAGGAAGTTAATGAGTTGCTGGTTAAAACAATGGAACTGTTGGGGGAGTTGGGAATATTAATTCAGTCCAGAGCAGTCCTCTTTATAGGACCAGGAGAAACAAACTTGTTTCCAAGAAATGAGATCACTTTTTAAAAAGTATGTGATTAAACGAACAAAGAAAAAAAGGGACAAACCAAAAAACAGAGTCTTAACTATAGAGAACAGATGGTTATCAGAGAAGGGATGGGTGAAAGAGGTGAAGGGGATTAAGAATATACTTATCACAATGAGCACTGAGTAATGTATAGAATTGTTGAATCACTATATTGTATACTTGAAACTAATATAATACTGTATGTTAACTATACTACACTGGAATTAAAGTAAAATTTTTAAAAAAGTGATTGTTTTGACATTCTTCTTGCATGTAAAGGTTAGATATCTTCGAGATGTGAGAGGTTAAAAAAAAGCCTTTGGATCAGCAAATTTCATATGAATGTAACAAAAATAATAAATGAGCTTAATCAGCTTTGGTTAAAAACTCATTAGCCACGTGCATTTTTCTGTATGTATATCATATGCCAATAAAAAGTTAAAAAGAAAAACCTCATTAGTTGAAATACAAATGAAACTGTCAAAATAAATCCTGAAAAACAAAATGTTTTGACAGGGGTTTTGAAAGAATAGAACACAAAGAAAACACCAGAATAATGCTAATGGATAAGCACATTTCATGAGTCCCAAAGATTCCAATACTGCTGGTGACTAGGACCGAAAAACTGAAAAATGAATCCTCCTGGTGGCTACAGGTACTCTGTTTCAAGGTGACATTAACAAGAAATAAATAAAACTTTTAAAAAGCAAAAAACATACAGGAAAACAATCCCCTTCTCCGATACTAGAAAATGAAAGCTTAGCTGTGGATTCATACCGACAGTAATGCTGGCTTTCTCCCAGCATCACCGGGCCTGCCTGGGTACCTATCGCCCCAGGCCCCCTGCAGAGTACTTCCCTTCCAGAACCACTAGACTCAGCACATTTGGGAATTCCATTAATCCTGGTGGGTGGGGTGGAAACAAGTTTGTTTCTCCTCGTCCTATAAAGAGGACTGCTCTGGACTGAATTAATATTCCCAACTCCGCCAACAGTTCCACTGTAAGGATGCAGATGTCCAGTTTCGTATGCTGAATACAAACAAGATACCCCCAAAATATAACTAAACTGCAGACCACATCCATATTATCCGAATCTCTATGGGAACTAAGATTGCAGGACTTTATCATTTAACCAGTCTTCTCTTTAACAACACTGCAAATTTGGAGTTATGTTTCCCACCAGTAACCCAGTTCCTACAGCGAATATGCATTTTATTTGGGGTATACTGATGTGACACAGTTCCATCTGTAGCCATAACACACACGAAACAGAAAAGGTGACTAGCATTGACCAGCATTGCTGGCATTACTTTATTTTAGTCTATGTAAACACTTACCTCTTTGACGCTATGTGTTACTGCCCATATCAGAAAAACTCTTGACATCACCTGGAAAGAAGTCAGGACAACAGAAGATGGAACAATTCCTGAAAGAAATTTTAGGATGGGTAAATAAATGGATATTGTACTAAGTTTCAACATGTAATACATTTTCTGAACCATTCAATTTTACTGTTTAGACATGAAACCATCTTGGGCAACTGAAACTTTATATAAACTGTTTTTCAATACAGTCAATATTAAAAACTTTTTTCCTCCAGGGATGCCTGGGTGGCTCAATCGGTTAAGTGTTTGCCTTTGGCTCAGGTTATGATCCGAGGGTCCTGGGATCGAGCCCTGCATCAGGCTCCCTGCTCATTGGGGAGCCTGCTTCTCCCTCTGCCTGCAGCTCCCCCTGCTTGTGCGCTCTCTCTCTCTCTCCTGACAAATAAATAAAATCTTAAAAAAAAATAAAAAAACAAAAAAAAACCCCCAAACTCCAAATTTTTCCCTCCAAAACTCTAATATTGCTTCCCCCCAAAACAATAATATTGTTAATGCCAACGGTATATCATGGAATCTAGGTACCCCCCCCTTTTTTTTTTAAGATTTTATTTATTTGAGAGAGAGCGCACAAGCAGGTGGAGGGGCAGAGGGAGAGGGAGAAGCAGGCTCCCCACTGAGCAGGGAACCCGATGTGGGGCTTGATCCCAGGACCCTGAGATCATGACCTGAGCCGAAGGCAGATGCTTAACTGACTGAACCTCCCAGATGCCCCTCTAGGTACCTTTCTTAAAGCCTTTCAAAATCACTGGACAAGTGCAATATATTTTACATTTATCATATAGAGAAAACAAAACCATCGCTTAACCACTAAAATTAGACACTGAAAGGTCATTTTATACTATGGGTTTCAAAAATGAATAGGCACCTATAAAAGGGAAATCAACTGTATTTGTATCTAATGAACATTAGCAACTCCTGCATATCATATGTACTATATATACTGTATATTGATGTATTATCTAATGGTTAAATTATCTTTTAAAATTCACTTGAATATTTTGCCAATAAGCATACAAAAATCAAAGTTTATTATCTTTATAAATCATTCTCACCTTGTTCATTACAATAAACATTGGTATAATTATCCTTCCAATGCCCTGAAGTTATAACGCTGGAATCATTAGTTATTTTAGATAACCATTAAGTTCTGCTAAGTTTAAATTTCTTTGGCTTCTCCTTTCAATTCCTACAATCACAACCCCTATGGAGAAACCAGCCACCACCATTACAAAAAACTCTTGCCTCCATTAGGTCATCTTAAACCCAGCAATAAGCCATTATCTGTAAGCCTCATTTTCTCATTGTAACTTTATACTGGTAAGGAACTGCTACTAAAGTAAAATCTGGAAGCAGAATTATGGGTACCCAATCTAGCAGCTCCTCCATCCTCACCTCTTTGCCATTTCTCACTGGCCTTACTACTAGCAGCAACTACACTTACCAACTTCCTGGACATTTCAGGTTGCATGTGGGCCATTCCATACCTGCCAGGAGCCCTCATCATGGCTGCACATCTTCCTTCCACTCTAAAACTAACCTCTTCTTCAATACATCCACTGGACTATCCTAGACCAATTTTCATCCTTCCAAGCCTTCTAAAACACACTCAGACTTCTGAACATTTATAAAACAGAGAAACAACTTGCCAAAAGACTGTGTACAAATCAGAGATAGTATTGTCTCTATGGGTGTGGCTATGAAAGGAAATCACTTCATATCTCATTAAGAAAAAGAGATGCAAGATCCTGTTAGAATGTGTTTCTTGGAGAAGATTTGGGCTTCGAAGAGGGACAGTTTAGTTCCCAAAAGCAAGTAACATGGATGTGTCAAGCAATGCTTGCCATATAAAGACACTCAATAAATCTTTGTAGAATGAATGAAAGAAAAATAAATGCATGGACATGTAGCCCAATGGAATACAGTTGAGAGTCTAGAAATAAATCCTTACATTTATAGTTACTTGACTTTTTTTTTTTTTAAAGATTTTATTTATTTATTTGACAGAGAGAGACACAGTGACAGAGGGAACACAAGCAGGGGGAGTGGGAGAGGGAGAAGCAGGTTTCCTGGCCAAGCAGGGAGCCCGATGCGGGGCTCGATCCCAGGACTCTGGATCATGACCTGAGCCGAAGGCAGATGCTTAACAACTGAGCCACCCAGGCGCCCGTTACTTGACTTTCAACAAGGATGTCAAGACAATTCAATGGAAAAATAACTGTCTTTTTTTTTTTTTAAAGATTTTATTTATTTGACAGAAACACAGTGAGAGAGTGAACACAAGCAGGCGGAGTGGGAGAGGGAGAGGGAGCCCGATGTGGGACTCGTTCCCAGGACCCCAGGACCATGACCTGAGCCCAAGGCAGACGCTTAACGACTGAGCCACCCAGGCACCCCTGTCTTTTCAACAAATGGTGCTGGGACAACTGGATAGCTGCATACAAAAGAATAGAGTTAGAACACTTCCTTATATCAAATACAAAAAAATTAACTCAAAATAGATTAAAAACCAAAATGTAAGAGTTAAAACTATAACACTCTTAGAAGAAAATATAAATGGGGGGGCAAGAGTCCAAAATGGCAGTGGAGTAGGAGACCTTAATTTCATCTGGTCCCAGGAATTCAGCTAGACAGCTATCAAATCATTCTGAACACCTGCAAACTCAAACGGGGATCTAAGAAAAGAATAGCTGTAACTCTACAAATAGAAAAGCGACCACTCTCTGCAAGGTAGGAGGTGTGAAGTGAATCCCAGGTGATACATGGGAAGATTAATTGCGGGGGTGGGGGGTCGGAGCCTACATCAGCCGGCTACCAGCAAGTGATAGAGCAGCAGAGCACAAAATCGGAACTTTTAGAGGTCTGCTCTAGTGAGGGATGTTGCTCAGGTGCCTAAGTGAGGGTGCAGTGTTAGCCGGGACAGTGTGGTCTCAGGACCCTCAGGGTCACAGAAAGACCAGGGGTGCCTGAGTGCGGCAGAGCTCCCAGGTATCAGAGCGGAGAAGTCGGCTGCCGAGATGGAGCTGAGGTGCGGGCTCTCAGCTCAGGGTTGCCATAAACAGTGATCTGCGGCACAGTCGGGCCACTGCTCCTCCAGCAGGGACCCAACAAGCGGCAGATCCGGGGAGACGCCCCTTCCTCCCCCGGGAGGAGCGCGTGGGAGCGCATGCACGGATCTGCTAGGTTTGGAGACTCCACACGGGGTCGTGTGCCAGAGATAGAAACGCTCTGTCACAGGCCGGGTGAGCACGGAGGGCGGCCGGAGACCGGGGAGACGGGAGTGATTGACTGCTTTTCTCTGGGGGCTCACTGAGGAGCGGGGCCCCGAGTTCTCGGCTCCTCCGGGGCCAGAGATAGGGAGGCCGCCATTTTCATTCTTGTCCTCTAATGCTGCGTGGAAAGCTTTCAGGGAACAAAAGCCACGTAGAGCAAACCAAACCGGAACAGATTACTTAGCCCAGACGGGCAAGGGCAGTACAATTCCATCTCCGGCAAAGACATTTGAGAACCACTGCAACAGGCCCCTCCCCCAGAAGATCAGCAAGAACATCCAGCCAAGACCAAGTTTACCCATCAAAGAGAACTGCAAAACTCCAGCGCTAGGGGAATACAGCACATAGAATATATATTAAAAAAAAAAAAAGAAAAAAAGTAGGAAAGGAAAAATGAAGGGGGGGGAATCGGAGGGGGAGATGAACCATGAGAGACTATGGACTCTGAGAAACAAACTGAGGGTTCTAGAGGGGAGGGGGGTGGGGGGATGGGTTAGCCTGGTGATGGGTATTAAAGAGGGCATGTATTGCATGGAGCACTGGGTGTTATACGCAAACAATGAATCATGGAACACTACATCAAAAACTAATGATGTAATGTATGGTGACTAATATAACATAATAAAATAAAATAAAATAAAATAAGAAAAACAAAACAAAACAACCCACAAAAAATCCATGGCTTTTTTCCTATGATTCTTTAGTCTTTCAAAGTTAATTTTTTTTCTTTCCTTTTCAACCAATTTCTTATTTTATCAACTTTTTTTAAATCTTAATTTTCATTTTTATAGTTATAGGCTATCCCTTCATTGTATTTAGTCTGATTTTTGTTTATAAGTTTTTCTTTCTTTACAATTTTGGGATGCAGTTTTCTTCTAACAGACCAAAATACACCCAAAATCTAGTTTATGACTCTGTTCTATTCATCTGTCTGATCATATTCTCTTTTTTGTTTTTTCTTCCTCCTTTCGTTTTTGTTTTGTTTTGTTAAAGTCTTTTGAATTTTCACCTTTACAGTTACATTCTATCCTTTCAATGTACTTAATTTTATTTTTGTATATATACATTTTTCTTTACTATTTTAAGATATAGTTTCTTCTAACAAATTGACAAAAACCACTCAGGAGATAGTGTATTGCTCTGTTCTGTTCACCTGTTTGTTTATATCCCTTCCTTTTTGTTGTTGTTGGATTTTTTTCCTCTTTTGTTTTTTCTTGTCTTTTAATTTCAATTTTTACAGCTACATTCTATTCTTTCATTGTATTTAATTTTATTTTTGTACGTATATAAGTTTTTCTTTACAATTTTGGGATCTAGTTTTCTAAAAAACAGACCAAAATACGTATATAATTCAGTGTATTGCTCTATTCTGCTCACCTGTCTGATTATATTCTTTTTTTTTCTTCAATTTTTTTTCCTGGTTTCGGGTCTCTCCTGATTTGTTTAGTGTATTATTTCTCTGGGGTTGTTGTTGCCATTTTATTTTGTTCTCTCATTCACCTGTTGTTCTCTGGACAGAAATGACAAGATAGAAAAACTCACCTCAAAAAAGAGAACAAGAGGCAGTACTGACTGCCAGGGACCTAATCAGTATGGATATAAGTCAGATATCGGAACTAGAGTTCAGAATAACGATTATAAAGATACTAGCTGGGCTTGAAAACAGCACAGAAGACACTAGAGAATCCCTTTGTGGAGAAATAAAAGAACTAAAATCTAACCAAGTTGAAATCAAAAAGGCTATCTATTAATGAGATGCAATAAAAAATGGACGCTCTAACTGCTAGGATAAATGAAGCAGAAGAAAGAATTAGTGATATAGAAGACAAAATGATGGAGAATAAAGAAGCTGAGAAAAAGAGAGATAAACAACTACTGGATCATGAGGGCAGAATTTGAGAGATAAGTGATGCCATAAAGCGAAACAATATTAGAATAACTGGGATCCCAGAAGAAGAGGAAAGACAAGAGAGGGGCAGAAGGTATGTATATTGAGGCAAATTATAGCAGAGAACTTCCCAATCTGGGGAACGGAACAGGCATCAAAGTCCAGGAAGCAGAGAGAACCCCCGTCAAAATCAATAAAAACAGATCAACACCCTGATACACACTAGTGAAACTTACAAATCTCAGAGACAAAGAGAAAATACTGAAAGCAGGTGGGGACAAGAGATCTGTAACCTACAACAGGAGAAACATTTAGATTGGCAGCAGACCTATCCACAGAGACCTAGCAGGCCAGAAAGGACTGGCATGATATATTCAGGGTGCTAAATGAGAAAAAGAATAGCCAAGAATACTTTATCCAGCTAGAACATCATTCGAAATAGAAGGAGTGATAAAAAGCTTTGAGGGCAAACAGAAACTTAAAGAATTTGTGACAACCAAACCAGCCCTACAAGAAATATTACAGGAAATATTAAGGAAAGAAAGAGCCCAAAAGTAACATAGACCAGAAAGGAACAGAGACAATATACAGTAACAGTCACTTTACAGGTAATACAAATGGCACTAAATTCATATCTTTCAAAAGTTACCCTGAATGTAATGGGCTAAATGCCCCAATCAAAAGACACAGGGTATCAGATTAGATAAAAAAGCAAGACCCATCGATAAGCTGTCTGCAAGAGACTCATTTTAGACCCACAGACACCTCCAGATTTAAAGTGAGGGGGTGGAAAACCATTTATTATGCTAATGGACATCAAAAGAAAGCTGGGGTGGCAATCCTTGTATCAGACAAATTAGATTTTAAACCAAAGACTGTAATAAGAGATGAGGAAAGACACTATATCATAATTAAAGGGTCTATTCACAAGAAGATCTAACAATTATAAATATTTATGCCCCTAACATGGGAGCAGCCAATTAATAACAGAATTAAAGAAACACATCGATAATAATACAATAATAATAGGGGACTTTAACACCCCTCTCACTACAATGGACAGATTATCTAAGCAGAAGATCAACAAGGAAATAAGGGCTTTTTTTTTTTTTTTAAGATTTTATTTTTTGACAAAGAGACAGTGGGATAGGGAACACAAGCAGGGAGAGTGGAAGAGGGAGAAGCTGGCTTCCTGCTGAGCAGGGAGCCCAGTGTGGGACTTGATCCCAGGACCCTGGGATCA
Organism: Halichoerus grypus; assembly: GCF_964656455.1. Classification (NCBI taxonomy): domain Eukaryota; kingdom Metazoa; phylum Chordata; class Mammalia; order Carnivora; family Phocidae; genus Halichoerus; species Halichoerus grypus. The sequence continues at coordinate 67,500,335 of NC_135712.1, forward strand.
TGACCTGAGCCGAAGGCAGACGCTTAACGACTGAGCCACCCAGGCGCCCAGAAATAAGGGCTTTGAATGACACACTGGACCAGAGGGACTTCACAGATATATTCTGAACATTCCATCCTAAAGCAACAGAATACACATTCTCGAGTGCACATGGAACATTCTCCAGAATAGATCACATACTGGGTCACAAATCAGGTCTCAAGCATTATCAAAAGATTGGGATCATTCCCTGCTTATTTTCAGACCACAATGCTTTGAAACTGGATCTCAATCAAAAGAGGAAATTTGGGGCGCCTGGGTGGCTCAGTTGGTTAAGCGACTGCCTTCGGCTCAGGTCATGATCCTGGAGTCCCGGGATCGAGTCCCGCATCGGGCTCCCTGCTCAGCGGGGAGTCTGCTTCTCCCTCTGACCCTCCCCCCTCTCATGTGCTTGCTCTCTCTCATTCTCTCTCTCTCAAATAAATAAATAAAAAATCTTTAAAAAAAAAAAAAAAGAGGAAATTTGGAAAGAACTCAAATACATGGAGGCTAAAGAGCATCCTACTAAAGAATGAATGGGTCAACCAGGAAATAAAAGAAGAATTTAAAAAAATGCAGGGCGCCTGGGTGGCTCAGTTGTTGGGCATCTGCCTTTGGCTCAGGTCATGATCCCAGGATCCTGGGATCGAGCCCCGCTTCGGGCTCCCTGCTCCGCGGGAAGCCTGCTTCTCCCTCTCCCACTCGCCCTGCTTGTGTTCCCTCTCTCGCTGTGTCTCTCTCTGTCAAATAAATTTAAAAAAAAAATTTTTTTTTAAATTCACAGAAACAAATGATAATGAAAACACAACTGTTCAAAAGTCTTTGGGATGCAGCAAAAGTGGTCCTAAGAGGAAAGTATATAGCAATACAAGCCTTTCTCAAGAAACAGGAAAGGTCTCAAATACACAACTTAACCTTATACCTAAAAAACCTGGAGAAAGAACAGCAAATAAAGCCTAAATCCAGCAGCAGAAAAGAAATAATAAAAGATTAGAGCAGAAATCAATGAAATAGAAACCAAAAGAACAGTAGAACAGATCAACTAAAGTAGGAGCTGGTTCTTTGAAAGAATTAGTAAGACTGATAACCCCCTAGCCACACTTAATAAAAAGAAAAGAGAAAGGACCCAAATAAATAAAATCATGAATGAAAGAGGAGAGATCACAACCAACACCGAAGAAATACAATTATAAGAACATATTATGAGCAACTATGTGGAAACAAATAGGCAATCTGGAAGAAACGGATCAATTCCTAGAGACGTATAAACTACCAAAACTGAAACAGGAAGAAATAGAAAACCTGAAAAGACCCATAACCAGCAAGGAAATTGGAGCAGTAATCAAAAATCTCCCAATAAACAAGAGTCCAGGTTCGGATGGCTTCCCAGGGGAATTCCACCAAACATTTAAAGAAGAATTAATACCTATTCTTCTGAAGCTGTTTCAAAAAATAGAAATGGAAGGAAAACTTCCAAACTCTTTCTATGAAGCCAGCATTACCTGATCCCAAAACCAAAGACTCCACCAAAAGGGAGAATTACAGACCAATATCCCTGATGAATATGGATGCAAAAATTCTCACCAGAATCTAGCCAATAGGATCCAACAGTACATTAAAAGGATTATTCACCACAACCAAGTGGGATTTATTCCAGGGCTGCAAGGATGGTTCAACATCCGCAAATCAATGTGATACAATACATTAATAAAAGAAAGGACAAGAACCATATGATCCTCTCAATAGATGCAGAAAAAGCATTTGACAAAGTACAGCATCCTTTCTTGATTAAAACTCTTCACAGTGTAGGGACAGAGGGAACATACCTCAATATCATAAAAGCCATTTATGAAAAGCCTACAGCAAATATCATTCTCAATGTGGAAAAACTGAGAGCTTGTTCCCTAAGGTCAGGAACACGACAGGGATGTCCACTATCACCACTGCTGTTCAACATAGTCCTAGAAGTCCTAGCCTTAGCAATCAGACAACAAAAAGAAATAAAAGGCATCTGAAATGGCAAAGAAGAAGTCAAACTTTCACTCTTTGCAGATGACATGATCCTCTATGTGGAAAACCCAAAAGACTCCACCCCAAAATTGCTAGAACTCATATAGGAATTCAGCAAAGTGGCAGGATATAAAATCAACACAGAGAAATCAGTTGCATTTCTATACACTAGCAATGAGACAGAAGAAAGAGAAAGTAAGGAGTCAATCCCATTTACAATTGCACCCAAAACCATAAGAGACCTAGGAATAAACCTAACCAAAGAGGTAAAGGATCTGTACTCAGAAAACTATAGAACACTCATGAAAAAAATTGAGAAAGACACAATGAAATGGAAAAATGTTCCATGCTCGTGGACTGGAAGAACAAATATTGTTAAAATGTCTATGCTACCTAGAGCAATCTACAAATTCAATGCAATCCCTATCAAAATACCATCAACTTTTTTCACAGAGCTGGAACAAATCATCCTAAAATTTGTATGGAACCAGAAAAGACCCCAAATAGCCAAAGGAATGTTGAAAAAGAAAACCAAAACTGGTGGCATCACAAAGCCAGACTTCAAGCTCTATTATAAAGCTGTAATCATCAAGACAGTATGGTACTGGCACAAAAACAGACACAGATCAATGGAACAGAATCCAGAATCCAGAAATGGACCCTCAACTCTATGGTCAACTAATCTTCAACAAAGCAGAAAAGAATGTCCCATGGAAAAAAGACAAACTCTTCAACAAATGGTGTTGGGAAAATTGGGACAGCCACATGCAGAAGAATGAAACTGGACCATTCCCTTACACCATTCACAAAAATAGACTCAAAATGGATGAAAAGACCTAAATGTGAAACAGGAATCCATCAAAACCCTAGAAAAGAACACAGGCAGCAACCTCTTTGACCTTGGCTGCAGCAACTTCTTGCTAGACACATCTCCAAAGGCAAGGGAAACAAAGGCAAAAATGAACTAATGGGACTTCATCAAGATAAAAAGCTTTTGCACAGCAAAGGAAACAGTCAACAAAACCAAAAGACAACCAACAGAATGGGAGAAGATATCTGCAAATGTCTTACCAGATAAAGGGCTAGTATCCAAAATTTATGAAGAACTTATCAAACTCAACACCCAGAGAATAAATAATCCAATCAAGAAATGGGCAGAAGACATGAACAGACATTTCTGCAAAGACATCCAAATGGCCAACAGAAACATGAAAAAATGCTCCACATCACTTGGCATCAGGGAAATACAAATCAAAGCCACAATGAGACATCACCTCACACCAGTAAGAATGGCTAAAATTAACAAGTCAGGAAATGACAGATGTTGGTGAGGATGTGGAGAAAGGGGAACCCTCCTACGCTGTTGGTGGGAATGCAAGCTGGTGCAGCCACTCTGGAAAACAGTATGGAGGTTCCTCAAAAAGTTAAAAATAGAGCTACCCTATGACCCAGCAATTGCACTACGTGGTATTTGCCCCAAAGACACAAATGGAGTGATCTGAAGGGGCACCTGCACCCCAATGTTTATAGCAGCAATGTCCACAATAGCCAAACTACGGAAAGAGCCCAGATGTCCATTGACAAATGAATGGATAAAGAAGACACACACACACACACACACACACACACACACACACACACACACAAAATGGAATATTACTCAGCCATCAAAAAACCCAAAATCTTGCCATTTGCAATGAAGTGAATAGAACTAGAGATTATGCTACGTAAAATAAGTCAATCAGAGAAAGGTAATTATCATATGATCTCACTGATATGTGGAATTTAAGAAACAAAACAGAGGATCATAGGGGAAGAGAAGAAAAAATGAAACAAGATGACACCAGAGAGGGAGACAAACCATAAGAGACTCAATCTCAGGAAACAAACTGAGGGTTGCTGGAGGGGAGAGGGTGGAGGATGGGGTAACTGGGTGATGGACATTAAGGAGGGCATGTGATGTAATGAGCACTGGGTATTTTGTAAGACTGATGAATCACAGACCTGTACCTCTGAAACCAATAATACATTATATGTTAATTAAAAAAAAGGATTATATGGTCAGGTCAAACTCTGACCCTCCTCCCCAGCATTTTAGCAAAGATAAAATTCAAATGATGTCTTTAGTAAAAAATGATCGCCTTCTTTAAAAGATTGCATTAAAGATTAAAAAAAAAGAGGAAGAAAACATAAATGTGAATCTTTGTGACCTTGGATTAGGCAATGGTTTATTAGCTATGACACTAAAAGCACAAGAAAAAACAGACCTCATCAAAATTAAAAACTTATGGGCTTCAAAGTACACTATCAAAAAAGTGAAAAGACTACATACAGGAGAAAATATCTATGAATTGTATGTAATAAAGGACTTATATCCAAAAAAAAGAATTAAAAATTTTTTTAAATTAAAAAAAAAATTTTTTTTTGAGAGAGAGAGAGAGAGAGGGAGGAGAGGGGCAGAGGGAGAGAGAGAATCTTAAGCAGGCTCCATGCCCAATGCAGAGCCTGACATGGGGCTTAATCTCACAATACTGAGTTCATAACCTAAGCTGAAATCAAGAGTCAGATGCTTAACCAACTGAGCCATCCAAGTGCCCCGAAAATAAAGAATTCTTACAACTCAATAATAAAAGACAAATAACCCAATTAAAAAATAGGCAAGGAATCTGAATAGACACTTCTCCAAAGAAGATATCAAATGGATAATAAAGACATGAAAAGATGCTCAAATCATTAGTCAGCAGGGAAATGCAAATCAAAACCATAATGAGATATACTTATACTAGGATGGCTATAATCATCAGATACATTATTACAGAGAATAACAAGTGCTGGCAAGGATGTGGTGATATTGGAGCCCTCATACATTGCCGTTAGGAATATAAAATGGTATAGCTACTCTCTGAGAGTACCTCAAAATGTTACATATGGAATTACCATATGACCCAGCAATTCTACTCCTAGGTATATATGTACTGAAGAGAAACAAAACATATGCCCAAACACTGGCAGTGAATGTTCATAGTGGCATTCATCTTAGCTCCAAACTGGAAACAATCAAAATGTCCAACAACAGATGAGTGGATCAATAGAATGTGGTATATCTACACAATGGAACATTAGAAATAAAGTAAAAAGTAATGAATAATAAATAAAAAGAAATGAAGTACTGATACATAGTATAATATTGATGAACTCTGAAAACATGCTGACTGAAGAAGCCAGTGACAAAAGACCACATTACATGATTTGGTTTATATGAAAAGTCAAGAATTGACAAACTATAGAGACAGAAAGTAGATTGGTGGTTAACGGGGGCTAGAAGGTTAGGAGGGAAACTGGGAGCAACAGCTAAAGGGTACTGGGTTTCTTTTTGGGCTGATGAAAATATTCTAAAATTGACTGTGGTAATGGTTGCACAACTCTGTGAATACTGAATTATATACTCTAAATGGGTGAAATATATATGTGAATAAAGCTTTTATAAAAAATAAATATATGAATTAAGCACAAAGCCTGGTGATATAATATGTAATACTGCTAAAGAAGCTAAATCAGTGAGTCAAACATTAAGTGAATATACTTAGGTTATACTGTAGATTACATTACCAGAAAATCTAAAGATCAATAATCAAAGGCTTTCCTAAATGAATTATTAAGCATTTGCTGCTTAAGGAAAGACCACCAGTATTTCTAGTTTCTTTTTTTTTTTTAACTCAAAGACTAGCTCATCACATAAAAATATTTTTTTCCCTTTCATTTCTGCTTTCTTCTTTTGCCATTGAAACAATGGGCTAGACTGCTAATGGTCTGACCAGTGCTCCAGGGTTGCTGATATATTTTGGTGGGAATCAAGAGGTCCAGAATTTGGACCTCAGATTTCCAACTTCAAAAAACTAATTTTATCCCATTCATGAGCAAAAATCAGGCTCTTGGGAGACTGATTCAGACTCATCAAATCCAGAGGAGTCTAGATAATAAACCAAAATGTCATTTTATTCACTTACAACAGAAGCACAGCCTTTGTAATAACTGAAATGTTGGGATTTTAGAGACCCTCATCTAGGGGCATTTTTTTCCTCCTATGGAAATCAGAATGCTTGTTAGGAAGTGTGACTTCAATGAAGGGATCTGGTTGTTCTGAGGGATGAATATTGCAATTCGGTGGAACCCTTCTTTACTCTAGAGCTCCCTTTCATAGGGAATATGAAGATTTATATATGTCTTCCTTTTGAAAGTGCTAATCAAAAATTACCATATTATTTTTTGCCAAAAACATTTATTCCTTAGGTAGATTTCCCACCAGTCTTTTCTTCTCAGTATACATATATACATTTTTAAAGATTTTATTTATTTATTATGTTGGAGAGAGAGAGAGAGCACACGTGCATGAGCAGAGGGAGTAGCAGGCAGAGGGAGAAGCAGGCTCCCCGCTAAGCAAGGAGCCCGATGCGGGACTTGATCCCAGGACCCTGGGATCATGACCTGAGCCGAAGGCAGATGCTTAACCAACTGAGCCACCCAGGCGTCCCCTCTTCTAAGTATATTTTTAAATACAGTTCAACTTCTATTGTTTATACTCTTTGTAGTTTGTTTTTCTCACTTAAAATTTTGAGAAATTTTCTTACAACATATTCTTCAAAATATTTTAACTTGAGTCATAGTATTCCTTTGAGTGGAATATATTTATCTATTCTCCTTCTGTGAGACATTTAAATTTCTCAAATTTCTTGATATAAAAGAATAAAGTATTACAAATAATACTTAAAAAAATTTCTGAGGCTTAGAAAAAAATTTTCTTAAAGGATTATTTCCTTGGGATAGTTCCCAGAAGTAGAACTACTAGGTCAAATGCTATGAATGCCTTTAAAGATCTTGAAATACATTGCCAAATTGCTCTCCAAAACATCTGTATTAATATACACTCCCACCAGCAGCATACAGCCTGGCTGCTTTAGCCTACTCCTCAACAGTAAATTTAAATCTTAGTAAGTTAGGGAGTAAAAAGCCAGTAAATTTAAATCTTACTAAGTTAGGGAATAAAAAGCTGATCAATGCTTTCTAATTTGATGCAGATGCAGAGATGTTTCTGGCTTTGCCTGCAGGTGCTCCTCAATTCCCTATTCAGGAAATTGCCTATTTAATATTTAGGCACCTGAATTTCCCCCAAATGATGTCATTCATACCAACTCTCACTTGGTTTCTGTGGCATATGTACCTACCTCAACTGGTCACCCAGCAAACAGAAGCTCTGGCTCTAGCCTGACAGCCCAATCTCAAAATGCCTGCTCTACTGGACCAGTCAAAAGGCCAGTGGGAAGAAGGACCCCTTATATAAGAAAGACCATCTGAAGACCAGGATCTCCAAGTTTATCCTTGGAGTTAAGCCAGATGGAATCATCTTTGCCCTGAACAGAACTGATATCATTGAGTTGGGTGTATTGTTATTGTCAGCTGGATTTCATGAAATTAAAAAAGAAATAAAAAAAGAATTATTTGCTGTAGGAATGGTATGCAGTATAATATCCACTCTATCACTCAATGCCCCTTATATTAGCCCATTAGGAATGGTATGCAGTATAACATCCACTCTATCACTCAATGCCCCTTATATTATCCCTAGGTGGGAAGTCTGTTTTAGAAATCAATGCTAAGTAATATTTACGCCTCTCCAATCTGATAGGATTTCTATAACTCAATTGCCCTTTTCTTTTTTCTTTTATTATTTTATTTTAATTTTAGCATAGTTAACATACAGTGTTATATTCTCAGTTGCCCTTTTCAACATGGTAGTCAGAAAGTTTCAAGCCAAATCTGAAGCATACTACATTATTACATTTCCTGTAGAAGTTATACAAATCATTGTGGAATGAGGAGTATAGACAGACTGGATCCTCTTCTCTAGACTTCTTGCAGTCACTCCCAATGTGATTGCATTTATTATGCCATTATCCCTTATTTGAACACAATGACACAGCATGTTAAAACTACCTACACCTCAGATTTTTGGTTGTTGATTACTTAAGTTGGTTGTTTTCAGACAACGAGAGACTCTGTAATCTTATCAGTAAGCCATCACTAGGACAAAATTCATTAAAAAAAGACTTACCAGGCATCTACTATTCATTAATTGAATTCAACAAATATTTTTGGAGTACCTACTTTGTGCCAAGTACTGTTTTCCATGCTGGGGATGGTGAATGAGATACGTCTCTGCCTTCATGAACTTACACTCTCAGGCTGTAATGATTTGCTTTGGGATAGCTCTTATTTTTAGGACTTTTTCCTGAAGGTGATGTGAGGCAACTAAACATTTGTAAACAGAATGGCATGATTACTTCTTGGTTTCAGAAAAATTTCTCTATCAGCAGGGCACATCTTTGGCAAGACGAGGTTATAACTTGAGAAATAATTATGGGAATTTATGTTGAAAGGGCAATGAACTTTTGAAGCAAAACACTGGCAGATAAAAGAAACAGGCATTTATTATGTGTGGAGTGTGTGTGTGTGCGTGTGCACGCGTGTTGTTAAGCAAAAGCTGTATAAAGGGATCTGGCAAACAGTTGTGTGTGTGTGTATGTGTTAAGCAAAAGCTGTATAAAGGGGATCTGGCAAACAGTTGTGTGTGTGTGTGTGCATGTGTGTTAAGCAAAAGCTGTATAAAGGGGGTCTGGCAAACAGTTGTGTGTGTGTGTGTGCATGTGTGTTAAGCAAAAGCTGTATAAAGGGGATCTGGCAAACAGTTATGTGTGTGTGTGTGCATGTGTGTTAAGCAAAAGCTGTATAAAGGGGGTCTGGCAAACAGTTATGTGTGTGTGTGTGCATGTGTGTTAAGCAAAAGCTGTATAAAGGGGGTCTGGCAAACAGTTTGATTCTCCAGAACCAGGGTGCTCCGAGGACTCTCTGAGCCCGGCAGAAGTCGGCAGCACTGGAAATCCTCCCTGTTCGGAACAGCCCTCAAATGGACCAGGTTAGTGGGTTTAGGAGATTAGCTACTTAGGACCAAGACTGGTTTGCAAGTCACGTATAGTCAGGCAGGTTGGAGCAGAGCAGGATAGTGTTCAGCTGGAGCCCACAAACAGAAAAGGAGTCCACCATCAATCATCAAGGAATACATGGTAATGGAGGCCAGACCAAAGCAAGGCAGGCAACACAAAGCTGGTGCCAGTAACTAAACTAAATGATGGCAAGTGAAACCAGAATCTCCCTACCCAAATACCAAATCCACTGAACTAAAAGTAGCAATATTCAATAACAAAAACAACACTCACCAGCAGCAACCAAAAAGGAATGGGGTAACAACTGTATGCCACATATTTTTAAAAGTTCTAGCCAAAAAAGGAAAGATTATTGCACACCTCCTACTCTATCCCCATCTCCCAAAAATGGTATTGGTGAATCAACACAACTTTGAGAATTTTCACCAACAGGCTCAGATTTGGAGAGAAACACAAATTTCTGAGTGGAGTGCGACAGACATGGAGGCTGGAAAGTGATGGTAAAGTGGAGGATGTGACTAACCAGGAGCCGCCTCAAGGATGTCAACCCTTTCCGATCCCACACTGAGCTGGAGGACTGGCACAAATTTCCCTATGGGAATGGGATATACTTTTTAGGAGGTGGCAGAATCCCAGCATGGAGCAATTAAATCTCAGAAAGGAAGGAAGAGCTCATGTGTTTTTAAATAAGTAATTCATTTGCATTGTTCAAAATAAGTATAAAAAGATACATAGAGAAAAGTCTCCCTCCCAATCCCATCCTACTACCACTCAGGTGCCTTTTCCACAGGCAACTAATTATTAATTCCTTGTCTATCACTCCAGAGATATATTTTAGGTATATAACAGCAAATATGTAAGTGAATGCATAAAGATGTATTTATATCCATCCTTTTTTCCAACTTTTTACATAATGGCAGCATTTTATACACATTGTTCTATACTCTGCTTTTCTTCCCTTAAAAAATATCCTGAAGAGCTTTCTTCATCAATACATATATACACTGTTTTAATTACTGAGACTTTATGTCTTAATATCTATGCACTCTCCTAAGCCCTATCCCTATGTCCTCAGCATGTACAAAAATATGTAAAACAGGAAAAGTCCAATCCTAAATTGTAGCTCAGTGGGGAAAACAACTGAATAAAGACTGTGGACATGCAGCCAGAGAGAATTCAGTAACATCTATATCAGAGCAAAAAAAATGGCTGCACAGGGCTGCTCACACTTTAGAAAGATAGAGAGGCATGGAAACCATACAAATGTAATATAAGAAAAGAAAATAATAAAGCATGCATTACATTTAGAGGAAAGTAAAAAATTAAAACAACTGGAAAGAAGATAATAGTTATGGAAAACAAAGGCAATCCAACAAAAGAACTGTTATCCCCGAAGTAGAGAACCCAATATATGAAACAGAAAATGTATTCAGGGGTATAATCCAAGAAATTTAAGAACTAAATTTGTACTGAAAGAATACACTGTGTTCCAGAAAAAAAACTGATAGTGAATGAGTAAAACCAAGAAATTTCTTGGTTACAAAAATACTTCAGGGATCCAGACAAAAAAAAAAAAGCAAGTCACCTACAAAGTAGCAAGAAAATCAGCCTGGCTTCAGACTTCTCCACAGCACAACATCCAATGTCAGAAGACAATGAAGCAACACTACAAAGGTCTGAGGGAAAGAAAGTACATCCAAGAATATTATACCCAGCCAAGATGTCATTCTAGCACAATGGCAAAAGCTAAACATCACTAAATATGAAAGGACTTGCCACATAATGCCTATGCAACCAATGTTCTTAAGAAACACATGCTATCAAAAATTCAGCCAAACAAGAGATGAATCAAAATAAAGAATTCAGGAACGGAGAAGTCATGGTCAAAGGGCCCAGAGTAGGCAATGAATCCATTCAAATATAAAGCTAAGACTAAACAATTATGCTAACTATGGCCACAGAACATAGTATAAATGCTTATGAACCATAATAATATATTAGTAACATAATAATGGGAGCCAGGGAAGAAGAGATGGAAGGAGAAGTGAGAATATTAATTTCCTTAATAGAATTAGGAGATACCACCAAAAACTAAAATATAGCCAAATGTAATTCTAAACTAAATTTTTGTAACTTTTTGTTAAACTTTAAGGGACTTTCAATAAATAGTATATCTCATGGTAAAAAGATTTTATGTTTATTAATAAAAACAGTGATTTTAATGAAAAATAACATGTATAGTATGAACTTATCTTGATTCTTCCGTCCATCTACTTTTTTCTTTTCTTAATATATACGTGAAGGAAACCCTTTCCAGAATGGTATTTATCTAATATTAACGAAGATTAGTTCTAAAATGGTAGAATTTGGAGTCATTTGTAAACTTTGCTCTTTGTACTTTTCCACATTGCTTGAACTCCTGACAAAACACATGAATTAGATTTCAAAATTAATAAAATTACTCTTAACGAGAAACACTTGGCACCAGCAAAAAGATAATTCTGAAACTGAGTTAATTGCAATTTTAAACAGGAATTTTCTTAAATATTTCTCTTACATTCAAGCTAATCTCATGGAAGTAAAATATTTCTGGCCAAATGAAGAAAAGGGTGGGAGTGTGGGACTCAAGGAAGATGACTGGCTTTTTAAAAAATATATTTTTTAAAGATTTTATTTATTTACTTGAGAGACAGAGAGAGCAAGCAAGAGAGAGAGCATGAGCGGGAGAGAGGGGCAGGGGAATAAGCAGACTCCCTGCTGAGTAGGGAGCCTGACATGGGGCTCGATCCCAGGACCCCAGGACCATGACCTGAGCTGAAGGCAGATGCTTAACCGACTGAGCCACCCTGGCACCCCTTTTGTTTAATTTTTAAAAGGAAGGACAGACAGAAGGGCAATTCTCTATTTTCCCAGAACACAGAAAATTGGCCTTGCCTTTTGGGGTTGCAGCACCTGACCCCCCCAAAAGCGATGTTCAATATATTTTACTTAACCACACCTGCTTTACTGAGCTCTGACAAAAGAAATTTGTGTCTTACACTGAAATCAATAGCTAAATTATGATATTCATATGATAAGCTCTGGATTTATTTGAGGTTAGCTTTCTAAAAGATGTACTAAACTGTGAGAGGGCATTATATTTCTTTGTGATAAAAGGATAGTGATACTAAGTGTATCATGCTTATTTTTGACTAAATTGAAATGGATAAAAGGGGAGACACATGAGAAAATCAAATACAGTGATATGTCATGTTTCTAGCATTGGAAAGAAATGTGCAGTTAGAATTAAATCTTTTCCCTTAATGTGACCAAACTTTAAACACTGAGGAGCTTCTCAAGCTGGGGCACACATACTCCAAAGATGCGCAGCAGGGTCCAATCCCGTGACATCCTAGTAGCAGTTAACTTACTCAAACTCAACTGTATGAACACAACCCAAAGAAAACAAGATAGAAAACTAGTGTAGGCAACTCCACCTAGTATTTCAGTGTGAATGTGGGCGCCAGAGTGAATGGTAGTCTTAGGTCTCCTGGTCACTCACCACCCTGACTGTGATTTCACTGTTCAAAGATATGTAAGAGTCATCCAACACAGACCCTAAATGTGAACCAACTATTTCATCTAGCATTCAAATGAAGAAAGAGTAGACATTTTCAATACTGGAGGGAAAAGTGGCTGTGCTGGACTTACTGAGAGTCAATACTAAGTTGCATTGTGTTACATGAACAATTCAAAGTATTTTTCATTGGAATTTTACCCCTACAAAAGCAATTCTATTTTAGGAGAAAAGCCGCAGCATATATTCAAAGTACATCACCCTGGTTCACTGATTTTCCCTGAAAATTTTTTGGGGGGAGTATCCATTTTCACATTAAAACATAAAAAAGGGACTTCAAAAGTTCTCACATTTATGGCAAGCTATTTCACCTTTACTCCCAAAATCCCTGGGGTAAAACTATACCTCCCCCCAAAGATAATAGGGAAATTTGAGAAGAGCTGGAAAAACACAATGATACATAATACAAATATAAGGTAGGAAGCCAGGCTTAGGGAAAATAAGTCTAAGAAAAATATCTTGAAACAATGGGAGAAATTAACAACTAAACAGATGTGAAGAGGGCCTGTGTACTTGCATTTGGAGCAGACCATGAACTTAGCACTGTGCTCCTTTATGGTGAATATAAGGAGGAAAAAAAAAAAATCCAGTTGTAAAATTCAATGCACATGAAAAAAAAAGAACCAGGTGCTTGGTTTTGTTGAGCCATATCCCTACATATTAAATGGCTTTGACTATAGTAGTAGTTTCTAGTTTATTAGATGTCCTTTATATAGTTTACTGTTTCAGATGGCCAGCTGTCAAAGTGTCGGCCACTGGCAGGTTGCTTTTCTTAACTGAGGTTCTCACATGTAAAAAGTAGTAATAAATTGGCTCCAAGAGAGGAACCAGAGGTCTTTGAAGGGAATGAGCCTCTGAAGGGAATCAAATATCCAGAGGCTTTTCATTTGTTTGTTTACTTTGGGGTCTCCACTCTCTAAGAATAAGGTTACCGAAAGTCTAATCTCCAAATGAGAGCAAAATACAGACATGAAAAAAAAATGAGACGTTCCCCACCTTTCTGAAGATAACAGGAGTGTCACTTTTGAAAAATAGGAAAACATAAAAATATTAGAAGCCGTTCTCTAAGAGAACACAATGAGTCAATTATACGGAAACTCTCAAACCTCTGTATTGTAGTTAGCATTTCAATAGCAAATTGCCATCCGATTATTTTTATTGTCCACAGCACTCCAGGTATTTTAGACCAGACTGTTAACTGCAGCCTTGAAATACATATATTTGGAATATACATATTTCATATATATTTTACAGCAAGACTACATCGTAAGCGTCTCTTAAAAAAAAAAAAGATAAAATAAAACTGTCAAGACCAAATAAAACGGATAGTTGAACGCTTAGATTTACAGTCACTTTTGGCTAAACTTATGATAACAATCCATAAGTGCCCTGGATATTGGGGATAAGAAAACATTTTATTTGCATCTCTATTTTGAAATTTTATTAAATTTTGTCTCAGTATACTCTGAAAATTCTTTTTATGTAAAACTTTCTCAAAAGGCTGAACCCGATCCAATGGTCACTGGCTTGAAATAATATAAGATCTAATGACAAGGTTGAGAAAGGAGAATCATTTCCTTATGACTTGAAAAAAACAACAATCACAGGATTTCATTTAAGCAAACCAAGAAAGATACTTCTACCAAACCGTGTTCTTTCTCAGAGTTCTGCTAAACCATGTGGGCAGTGAAGGAAGACCGAAGAAGATGAAATTTAACCACACAGGTGGTGGTGGAAGAAGGCTTCCATGGGACAGATGCTCTATTTATAAGAGCAAGGAACCACAAGGATTATTTAATATGGTGATCTGTAGCTAAGAAAATCTTAGCTGTCAGAACTGGAAAGGATCTATGAGAGCAAGTTCAACCCAATGTCTGATAGATTAGAAAATGAGGTCTGGAGAGGTAAACTGACTTGCCAAGCTTACAGAGATAGTTTTGAATAAATAAATTAATGTTTATGTGCAAAATTTGGTGGTTACTCTCAAAGGTTACTTGTTGGTCAATATATAACCAGAAGAGAATTAAAATATTTGCAACCAAGGGGCCCCTGGGTGGCTCAGTCGGTTAAGTGTCCGACTCTTGATCTTGGCTCAGCTCATGATCTTATGGTCCTGGAATCGAGCCCTGAGTCGGGCTCTGCACTCAGTGGGGAATCTGCTTGAGATTCTCTCTCCCTCTCCCTCTGCCCTTCACCAAACCCCCCAAATAAATAAATAAATAAATAAAATATCTGCAACCAATATGAGAAAAAGTTAACTTTCAAAGTATATGAAACAGAAACTGTTTTTGTCTTTAAAAAAATCAAGATCTTATTAGGCAAATGAGCAAAGGGTGTAAGTAAATGATCCACATAAAAATAAACATAATAAATAATATGGAATATTTCACAATTAGCAAAAAATACAGTAAACAAGAGTACCTTTCAGTTTATGACTAACCTAGTGAATATTAAAAATATCATAATACCTAAATGTTGGTATTGTGTTAAAACCACCATACTCACTTTGCAAATGGGCAAAATCCTTTAGCAATTCCTTTAACAATCTGGCAATATTTTTAAGAGTTAAAAGGATACTCATGCTCTTTGAATTAGTAATTACACCTGAAAATGTATGCAAAGGGCAAAAACCAAAGACTAAAAAATCTATATATCAACAGAGATATTGGCTGAAAAATTATTAACACTATTTAAAAACGGGAACAACCTAAACATTCCCCACTAGGGGAGGCATAATGATACATCTAATTCAATATTTTGTAGCGAATTTAAAAATTTAAAATATCAGCGAATAAAAGATGAGCCTGAAACATCTTTTCATATCAGAAAACAAGGAAGTTATCAAAGATGACTGGGGTCCTGTCAAAAAAGACTTGGAAGATAATCTAAAGATGCTTCCACAGGCCAAAGATGGCCAATCTGAGCATTAAAAAGATTTACAATGGACTGAATCACATCAGTTATGTTAAAATCCACAAGTTCATGATGATAAAATAAAAAGCAAAACCTTTACTATCCCTTGGACATATCTGATTTTTGCTGTTTGGGAGATGGTGTGTGTTTGTGTGTGTGTGTGTGTGTGTGTGTGTGTGTGGTGGGAGAAGGTGTGTGTGTGTGTGTGTGTGTGTGTGTGTGTGTGTGGTGTCAACCAATATTAGTGTCTGCCTGAGGTAGGAAAATCACATGTCTGGTTCTGTATGAGAAGGGTGTATAAAGCAACATGAAATACTAGCCTTCATTTTGTTTTAAATTACAGACTAATGTTAATTGTTCTCAGAACTGGATTTTTTCCTCAAAATTGAAGTGGCTTTTCCTTTTAAATTTAATAAAGTATTGCTAGCTGAAGCCACTATGACATGCTGAGAGAGATGTCAGATTGATGAGAAATGTTGCTGCCTGATTTAAAATCAAGCCCTGAACTTTTTTAAAGAACAATAAATATACTTCCTGTGGGAAAAAGAACCCCACAAACTTTCATTGGTATGCTTTAGAGGATCTGGGGAAACCAGTATGTTATATACCAGGTATGTATATAAAAGGAAAGAATCAGCTAAAAAAAAAAAAAAAAAAAAAAGTATATATACACAGTTATGTTACAAAAAAAAAAAACAGGGAAAGCAGGGTGCCTGACTGGCTCAGATGGTTAAGCGTCTGCCTTTGGCTCAGGTCATGATCCTGGGGTCCTGGGATTGAGCCCTGCATCGGGTTCCCTGCTCAGTGGGGAGTCTGCTTCTCCCTCTCCCTCTGCCTCGCTCCCTTGCTCATGCTCTCTCTGTCTCACATGAATAAATAAAAATAAAAAAATCTTAAAAACAAAAACCAGGGAAAGCAGTTTTACCTGTAGGAAAAGGGGAAGGGAACTTGGATTACAAGGAACCAAGGTGGGATAGGGACTTTCCACTGTACACCCTTTTATATCTTTTGAATTTTTGTACCATGTGAATTAAGGTGAGTTCTGAACCTTTTTGTACCATTTGAAAAATAAACTCATTAAAGTATACTACTGAAATTATGTAACAACATAGAAAATGATTATATTAAAAAACTCAGAAATCAAATGATAACCGCTTTAATTATAACAACGTAAAAACTGCATATGCATATAGACCAGGGCTAGAAAAAAAAAAAAAGAAAAATAAAATTGTTGACTAGAACTGCAGAATTTAGGGGCATTTTTTTTTCCTGTTGATTAAAATGAATTCCATTGTTATATCTATTGTGTTATTTGTCCAATAAATAATGTTAAAGTGGCATTTAAATGGAAAACAGTATTTTCACTTACTCTGCTATCCATACTTATAGGAAAGCCTAGCTATTTGAACCCTGAGCCCATAATCAAGGCAACTAAGCACCATTTGGGGGTAACTTGACTCTCATTGTAGGCAAGAGATCTCAGAAGAATAAAAGAAAAGGTCTACTGAGGGCTGTTCATACAGTAGCTGTTCAAAGTACAATGACTCTGCCCAGCTCTGTTTGCCCATCCCTGCACTAAGGCGGGGGTGGAGGCGGTGGTGGTATTCACTGAGTAGGAGGCCAGGGGAACATGGAAAGAGCCTGTCGACAGTGCATAAAAGACACACACTGAAAACACTGCTTGCAGGAGGAGTGAAGCTTGTCAAAGTACTGCAGAGGCTGGGAAACTGAAGAGAAGAGAGAGAGAGCAATTATAACCTGAACCTAACAATTCCTCAGCTAAATTTAACTAGAGAGGTGGAATATATCTGCAGCTTGAAAACGATAGGCAAATGAATGTGCAGGTATAAAAGGACCCAACCTACACAGATCTTTAAATGGTCACTGTTTAAAAAAAAAAAAAAAATCCTATTTTCCTATCAATCATCTGCTATTATTCTGATAATATTTCAACTGTGAGCCCCCAAAATAAATAAATGGCCCCAGGGAGGAATAAGGAAATCCTAGGCTCAGAGCAAAAACCTTTTATTTTTTGTTACGAGATAAATCAAAGTCAGTAAGGATTTATTAATGTCAAACTTTTCCATTAATACTAGTTTAAAATTTTTCAGCTATGAATAATGAAAATGAAATAGTAACTTTTATTTACCTTTTTAAGGTTGAATGGAGTTATTTATCCAAAGTTTTCTCAAATTTTTATGTCAAGAGATATCTCAGTTAATAAACTTATTCGTGCTGAACTATGTTCACAGATAATTCCCAAATATATTACCTACATACCTAAAATGCATGATCCTAAAATGCAAATACTTTATATGTATAGGAATGTAGATCAAAAAGGTAACAACAATTATTTCAGGGTAAAGTCATTTTTATTTTCTTCTTTGTGTCTTTCATCATGAGCTGAATTTTTCTTACAATGTGCATGTGTTACTTTTATATCAGGAATGTAAGAAATATAAGATATAAAATTATAAGAAATAAGGTTACTTTAGAAATAAGGCCTTTCCATTAAAAAAAAAAAAACAACTTGATTTAATAGCCACCATACTGTAAAGTCTGTTAAAAATAAAAATGGGTACAATTTCGATCAACACAATGTGTAATCACTGTCACACACAACTGATTTATAATCATTTTCGCCAAAAAAAAAAAAAAAATCACATATAATAAAAAATCTAACTTCAAACAGCTTTTGGAAATGTTTATTTATTGAAGTAACTCCTATTCTATGAAGACTGCTGGAAGGAGAAGATCATGTACAGGTCATTACTGAGGTTTATGACCATGTACATTACTTAGGGGTACTGAGATTTAGAATATATATATTCTCTAGGGGTTAGCCAATCTATGTTTTTGCTTCTCAAATCCAACTTTAGAAATATAAAACAGATTAATTACTCATACCAAGTACTATAATATCACCATATTCTGTTGCCTAGGATGGACTGGTGGATTGCTATATTAGCTTGAGACTTTAGCAACTATCCAAATCCTTTGTGGCAGCCACTAATAGTCACTTATTCACTATGCATTCTCCTTCTCTTCCTCACTAACAGAGCACTGATCTGTAGCAGTGTACCCTGCTTAAGCACTAGCTTCCTTGGAATCCACTGCAGCTGGAGGAAGCCAGGCGGCCCAAATCTGACCAATGAAGGGCTGAGAGTTTCTGAAGAGCCTTGCTGTGCAGCATTTTCTGCCTGGAATATGACAAGATACCACATAACTCACCACAGCAGTCTTCTAACTATGGGATCACATGTACCAAGACAGAAGTCACACTACGGATGGTAGAGCAGAAAGACAGATTTCTGGTTATATGAAAAAAGAAACCCTTATTTGGTTAAAGCACAGTAGTTAGAATCCTGGCATATATAGCCAAATGCAATCCTACCTATATAATTTCTTTCAGAGTTGAAAAAATGAACCCCAAATCTGAAGGGAATTTGGGTAAACTTAAGAGATCCGAGTATATAAGAATGTGGGACTAGCTAACACTTTTTTTTATTAAAGATTTTATTTATTTGTCAGAGAGAGAGAGAGAGAGAGAGAGCACAGGAGAAGCGGCAGGCAGAGGGAGAAGCAGGCTTCCCACTGAGCAAGGAGCCCGATACAGGACTTGATCCCAGGACCCTGGGATCATGACCTGAGCAGAAGGCAGACGCTTAACCGCCTGAGCCACTCAAGTGTCCCTAGGTAACACTTTTTAAAAGAAGCTATTTCAATTATACTTTTCAGCCACAAAGACTAATGGTATCAATAACAAAGAAGATGGTGGAAATTTGGTGTAATAATTCCTTCTGGTTAACAGTTTTCTAAATCCTCTATAAAACAGAGTTCATATCTCAAAGAAATCACTAGTATTTTATGTCCAAAACAAAACAAAACAAAACAAAAAAACCCTGCTTTCTTTTGCAATTTTGACATGTGATATTCATGAGCATCTTTTAAAAACATCTTTCTGGAGCCAAGAATGTGGCAACTCAATGCCAGGTCAAGATCTAACCGATATAAATGCAGTATTTACTGAAGTATTTAACAATTATAAATAGTTGGTTGCTCTTTAATAAACCAATTTTCTTTAAAAGTGTTGGAATTGTGATTACCCCACTCCCCCTACACAGATTATTTTAAGGAAAAACTCTAGCATAAGCCCCATACTCTCTCTATCTAAACAAGTGAGTCACAGATCTAAGATGAAATGTTACATGAAAAGAGGTGTATACTCCAGAGAGCTAGGAAATATGTATTTTACTTGATTCTTCACAGTAAATAAAGTACTATGAAGAATCATCTTGCTTTGAACTCCAAAGAAATTGTAATAAATATTTACGGGCTGAATATATCAATGAACTGTAAGAATAATGAACACAGAACCCATATCCCAAAGCAGGTTGCTGCAAAGTTTAGGAGAAAGTCCTTTCCAGGTCAGAGTTTCAGAGTGCAGAGGGATACACTCTTCTCATGGTATGTCCTTAGGAAGCTAAGGTCCTCACAGGCTACTCTACTGCAGGTGCAGTCTACACTGAGAGTCACCAGCTCACTTTGATCCTATGATGGATCCATATTCATAAAGGATTTGTCAAGATGACCAGAAACTCTGTATTAGGTGCTGTGTTAGACCAAGCATTACTTTAGATGTTTTGGAAATAAAGAGAGAAACATAGAAGGCTATACTGTTGCCCAAACTGCAACAGTACTAAAATCTACTATCTATTGAGAGTACTCTACACATCAGTCATGATTCTACATACTTCATTTATATTAGCTAATTTACTTTGCACACGCTCTAATGAGGTAGGGACCATTATTTTCCTCATTGTATAAAAGAGGGAAGTGAGATCCAGAGAAAGTAACCCATATGAAATTAGTAAGTGGCAGAACCAGAATCAGACCCAGGCAGTCTGGCTCCAGGATCCCTGCTCTGAACTACTAAGCTATACTACTTCTAACCACGGGAAGGAGAAAATCAGGCAAAAAAAGGGCTCTGATGATTTTTAAATATGCCCCAAAATTATTTGATAGTCCTCCTTTCAAGAGGTAGAGCCTAATTCTTTTGCCTTTGACTGTGGGGCTGGACTTAGTGACCGGCTTCAAACAAACAGAAAAAATAGAAGTAACGGTGGCTGGCAATAGGAACTAGATCATAAAAGGCACTGTGGCTTCCTCCTTGCCCTCTCTCTAGGATCATCCACTCTGGGGGAATCCAGCTGTCATGTTATGAGGGACATTCCAGCAGCCCTACATGGAGAGGATCAAATAAATAGTGAGGCCGAGGCCTCTGGCCAACAGCATGTGAGTGAGTCATCTCAGGAACAGATCCTTCAGTTCCCAGTCAAGTCTTTAGCTGACTGCAGTCCTGGCTGACATCTGACTGCAACTATGACAGGGAATGAGCCAGAACCCTCCCTCCCCCCCAAATGGCTCCTGAATTCCAGACCCACAGAAACTGGGAGATAGGAAATGTTTGGGATTTTAAGCCACTCAGTTTTGGGGTAATTTTTAATGTATCAATAGATATAGAACATTTCAGCAGAACCATATTTTTAGTATAAATTGTATTTAGGTAAGCTATAAATTGCATAATTACTTAAGGATTTATTTATTTTTATTTATTTATTTACTTTTTAAAGATTTTATTTTTAAGTAATCTCTACACTCAGTGTGGGACTCAAACTTGCAATTGAGATCAAGAATCACATGCTCTACCAACTGACCCAGCCAGGCACCCCTACTTAATGATTTTGAGTTCTGTTCATTCTTTGGAAGCAATAACCATTTTAATTCCTGCAGAAGGGTGGAATGACATATCCCTCAGCCACCATTACTTCTATTTTTCTATCTGTTTGAATTAGAGCATTAGAACTGAACTAATTATTTTCTGAGATTCTACTCAACTTACTTTACCAAAAATTAACCAGTGTATGTTATACATGTAGAAAGAGTATTCCCACCTTAGATTGTCACATATCTTTTGCTTTTTCTATTTTCTTATAAGTCAATAAGGAAACAATATATTCCAGCTCCAAAAATCTATCTATAAGAGCAAGCTGTCTATTTGATTTCTGACAGTCTATTCAAGGTGCTAATCTGCCATTATTTATAGACCCTTGATTCCTTTCTGAGCACCTGTCACTAACAGAACAACTTAGAAGTTCAAAACACTCTTTATTCAACTCAACTGCCTCCTGGAATCATTAGTCATACTCCTCAAAGCTATGACTGTGATAAAAGCTAATGATGAACCAAGTCTCAAGAAGGTTGTGAAAAAGAGCCACCATTAAACACACCAAGATTAGCTGATGTTCACTGATTGATATTTCTTTAAAGCCCTCATTCCTGATCATTTGGGTCTCTTTTATCAGGCTGAAAGTTTTCTGGGGGTGCTTCTTGCACCCAAGTTTTAACTGTTTGTGGCTTTTAAGGCACCCCTGAGCTGTCATTTGGGAACTCATGTTATGCTCAGAAGACAAATACTGGCTAGCTCTTGGGAGTAGAAGGGAGAGGGAGAGTGCAGCAAGTTGGCTTCTAGTTTAGAAGTATTTGATACTTTGCCCACCCCATTCTC
The DNA here is from genome assembly GCF_964656455.1 of Halichoerus grypus. Taxonomy (NCBI): domain Eukaryota; kingdom Metazoa; phylum Chordata; class Mammalia; order Carnivora; family Phocidae; genus Halichoerus; species Halichoerus grypus. Next base: position 67,522,458 of record NC_135712.1, read on the forward strand.
CTCTGCCCCAGGCTTTAGAAATGGTACTCTGGCCTCAAGCTGTCCCAACCAAACTCAAATTCTCCAAAGGAAGAAGAGCAGAGGCATGACCAAGACTCATACCTGGCAGTGAGGGCTGACTAGAGTCTGAGAACAGGTAATACAGAGGGAGCAAATGGGTAAGGAAGTGGAAAAAGAGAAATGGAGAAAATGAGCAACAATGAAGTGGTAAGAGAAATAAAAGGAAGGGGGAAAAAGCATGAAGGAAGAGAAAGAAGGGTAAGAGAGTTTCAGGGTAGGACATGAGTGCAAAAAGAGAGAGGATAAATATAGAGGCAGAGAAACTTCTTTCCTGAAGGAAAAGAGAGAGACAGAGTGTGCAAAAAGTCAAGGCTTACTCCCAGATTTCTAATTCAGTAACCAGTAGAAACTGCTAATGCTATGAACAGGTCCAGCAGAGAACAGGAGAAAGCAGGCCTGGCATACAGTGATGAGTTAAGCTTTATACATGTTGAGTTTGACGTTTCTGCAGAGTAACCAAGTGGAGATTACAGACAGCTGGGACAGAAACTCAGGAGATAGATGTGGCCCAGAAGTGAATATGTGGGGGCCACTGAAGCCACAGGGAAGGTATGATGAGGTCACACAGAGAGATTGTATAAGGGAAAAAAAAGAAGGCTCAGGGCCAAAGCAGAGGGAAAACTCACATTTGAGGGCCATAGGGAGAAAGAAGAGCCCATGTACGAGTCTAAGGACAGGGGCAGGTGGCCTAAGGCCAGCAAGAGCTGGGCGAGAGACTGGGTGGGTGGATGAGTGAGTCACCCCACTGTGAGGGGCAGCAGGAGAAGTGTGTCCTCAGAGAGCCAGGGTTCCATCAAGGTAAGAAAGCTGAGGAAGAATTCTGTGAAGACACATGTGAGTTTGTTTATAATAGAAAAGGGTTCCAAAATGTACTCTCACCTCTCCTGTGCTCATATACTGCTTTTACCTTACCCTTTGGGCAAAACTTTGGTCACATTGTGCTTCATGTCTGTGTCCTTGGCTCGAGAGCAGGACTGGGTATTTGTATTCTCCATGTTTAGTCAGCGCAGTACCTGCCACCCAGCAGAAACTCAATAAATGCTTGGAGGTTTTCTGAAGGGCAACCGGAAAGTATGCATTAGTAAAAGTATTAAAATGTAATATTACTGTTAACCTATTTCTAGGAATTTATCTGTAGAGACTAATCACAGCTGTGCAAAGACTTAGCTATAGGTACAGTTATAATTTACACATTTTAAAACCACCTACATATTCAAAAACAGAGAACTAAATAAAAATCACATCTATATAACGATACTATGCATCCTCCAAATAGCTATACAGATCAAAAATAACAAATCAATACAAAACATACATCCTCACTATAACTAAAAGACATAGACAACTACAGGCATAAATCATCTGAAAGTAGAAAAACAAACACCAAATTCCAGCAGAGTTATCTTTTGAACTGCCACTGCAAACCTTTGTGGAAAGTGAGGAGTTTGGACATAAGACACGGAAAAGAGAAAAGAGGAACAGAGGGCCTAAGTTTGAACTAAAGTCACCACAGAGAGAGGCAGTCTATCCTAAGTACAAAAACACTGAAAAAACACCTTGTCAATGAGAGCACCAGCTAGAGGGGAGGGACTTTCGTCCAGGGGACTCGAGTGGCAGTCCCAAGAAAGCATTGCTTCTGGGAAGAAATGGGTAAAAAGGGAAGGGACAGGTGCCTTCTAGTGACCAGATGGTGAAGGAGAAAAGAGATGGGGAAATTTAGATTCCCACAACACAAATTAGAGCTAAAACAATTGATGGGCATACAATTTCTCCCTCCAATAACCTCCTCAAATAAAGGCGCTCAGTTGAAGGGGCTACATTCACTACATTTACAGATAAAAGTTTTCTCAAACTAGGAATCTTAAAAACGAACTCAAACTTCCAACCCTTTCCACAAAGTGAATAGATGAAAGCAATTTACAACTATGCAAAGCTATTATCAAAAGAAAACAAAAAAAGAAGATCAAAACATTTCAGCTAATGAAAATGCACTCCACAAAATCAATCACAAGGAAACTTAAACACAATACTCCAAACTGAATTAAATATGCTTAAATAAGCATTTGGGGATATGAAAAATTATTTTTAACAAGAAGTTCAGAAACTAAAAGAACAGAAATGGACAAAAGCAGGCAGAAGCAAAACAAAAATTGATTGACTCAGAACAGAATGAAAGAAAAAAGACAAAATCATACCTGAAATGAAGACTAATTTCAAGGTGATCAAAGGAGAATAGATTCAAATGAAAATTTAATAAAGGGCACTGAAGAAAAGAAGAAAAGCCACCAAGAGAATGAAAATGAGATAAATAAGTAAAAGGGATCAGAGAAAAAGTGGATGGAAGAGAGGCAAAGAAGATCCAACATAGAGACACACCTCCTTTTATTGTGTTTCACTTTACTGCGCTTCACAGATGTTATGCTTTTCCACAAATTGAAGGTTTATGGCAAATCCTACTTTAAGCAAGTCTATTGGTGCCATTTTCCCAATAGCATTTCATCATTTTGTGTCTCTGTCATATTCTGATAATTCTTGCAATATTTCAAACTTTTTATATTATTGTATTTGTTGTGGTGATCTGTGATCAGTCATCTTTGATGTTACTATTGTAATTGTTTTGGGGCAACATGAACTGTTGCCCATATAACATGGCAAATTTAACTGATAAATGTTGTATGTGTTCCAACTGCTCCATTGATGGGCTGTTTCCCCATCTCTCTCCCTGTCCTTGGGCCTCCCTATTCCCTGAGATACAACACTACTGAAATTAGGCCAACTAATAACCCTACAATGACCTCTAAGTGTTCAAGAGAAAGGAAGAGTTTCTCTCTCACTTTAAATCAAAAGCTAGAAATGATTAAGCTTCATGAGGAAGGCATGTCAAAAGCTGAGACAAGCCAAAAGCTAGACCCCCTTGTGCCAAAGAGTTAGCTAATTTGTGAATGCAAAGGAAGAATTCTTGAAGGAAATTAAAAATGCTACTCCAGTGAACACATGAATGATAAGAAAGCAAAACAGCCTTATTGCTGATATGGAGAAAGTCTCAGTGGTCTGGATAGAAGGTCAAAGCAGACACAACACTCCCTTAAGCCAAAGCCTAATCCAGAGCAGGGCCCTAACTCTCTTCGATTCTAGGAAGGCTGAGAGAGGTGAGGAAGTTGCAGAAGAAAAGTTGGAAGCTAGCAGAGGTTGGTTCATGAGGTTTAAGGAAAGAAGCCATCTCCATAACATGAAAGTGTAAGGGGAAGCAGCAGGTGTTGATGGAGAAGCTGCAGCAAGTCCTCCAGAAGATCTAGCTCAGATAATTCATAACGGTGGCCACACTAAACAACAGATTTTCAATGTAGATAACACAGCCTTCTGTTGGAAGAAGATGGCATTTAGGACTTTCACAGCTAGAGCAGAGAAATCAATGCCTGGCTTCACAGCCTCAAAGGACAGCCTGATTCTCTTGTTAGGGGCTAATGCAGCTGATGACCTGAAGTTGAAGTCAGCGCTCATTTACCATCCACGATCCTAGGGCCCTTAGGTATTGTGCTAAATCTGTTCTGCCTATGTTCTGTAAATGGAACAACAAAGCTCGGATGACAGCACATTTGTTTACAAAATGGTTTACTAAGTATGTCAAACCCACTGTTGAGACCTACTTCTCAGAAAAAAAGATTCTTTTCAAAATGTAACTGCTCAATGACAATGTACCTGGTCATCCAAGTACTCTGAAGGAGATGTACAACTAGATTAATGTTTTCATGCCTGCTAACACAACATCCATTCTGCTGCCCATGGATCAGGGAGTAATTTTGACTTTCAAGTCTTATTATTTAAGAAATACATTTTGTAAGACTACTGCTGCCATAGGTAGATCTGTGTCTGATAGATTTGAGCAAAGTAAATTAAAAACCTACTGGAAGGATTCACCATTCTAGATGCCATAAGAACATTCATGATTCATGGGAAGAGGTCAAAATATCAACATTCACAGGAATTTGGAAGAAGTTGATTCCAACCCTCATGGATAACTTTGAGGGTCCAAGACTCCAGGGGAGGAAGTAAGTACAGATGTGGGGGAATCAGCGAGAGAACTAGAATTACAAGTTGGGCCTGAAGATGTGACCGAATTGCTGCAATCTCATGATAAAACTTTAATGGATGAAGGGTTGCATCTTATGGATGAGCAAAGAAAGTGGTTTCTTCAGATGGAAACTACTCCTGGTGCAGATGCTGTGAAGACTCTTGAAATGACAACAAAGGGCTTAGAGTATGACATAAACTTAGTTGATAAAGCAGCAGCAGGGTGTGAGAGAGGACTGACTCCAATTCTGAAAGAAGTTCTGCGGGTAAGATGCTATCAAACAGCATCTCATGCCACAGAGGAGCTGTTTCTGAAGGGAAGATTCAATCAGTATGGCAAACTTCACTGCTGTCTTACTGTAAGAACTTACCACAGCCATCCAACCTTCAGCAGCCGACACCCTGATCAGTCAGCAGCCATTAACACTGAGGCAAGACCCTCCACCAGGAAAAAGATTATGACTAGTTGAACACTCAAAATGATGGCTAGTATTTTTTAGCAATAAAGTATTTTTGTTTATTTTTTTAAAAGATTTTTTAAAATTTATTTATTTGAGAGAGAGAGAGCGTGCAGAGTACACGAGAACACGAGTGGTGGGTGGGGAGCTGCAGAGGGAGAGGGAGAAGCAGCCTCCCGGCTGAGCAGGGAGCCCGCCATGGGGCTTGATTCCTGGATGCAGGGATCATGACCCAAGCTGAAGGCAGATGCTTAACCGACTAAGCCACCCAGGCACCACAGCAATAAAGTTTAATTAAGGTATGTACATTGTTGTTTTAGACATAATGTTAGTGTACACTTAATCGACTACAGTACAGTGTAATCATAACTTTTATATGCACTGAGAAACCAAAAAATTCATTTAACTCTCTTAAATTGTGATATTCGCTTTATTACAGTGGTCTGGAACCAAACCCACAATACCTCTGAGGTATGCTTGTACATACATTTGGAGTCCCTGAGAAAGAAAAACAGAAAAATGGAACAGAACTAAAATTTAAAACTATAATCCAATAAAGCTTTCCAGAAATAAAAGAAGGCCTGAATCTACATATCAAAAGGGCATACTAATTACCTAGGGAAATTGCCATATAATGGTCAACTCCAAGGCATACCCTAGTAAATGTATTAGACTTTAAATATAATGAAAAAATCCTCAGTGATGTCAGCAAGGGGAAGAATAGGATTATTCAGCGCTTATCCCCTCAAAAACATTTGAACAACAATCCAAGAACAAAAGTACCTTCACAAGAGCTAAGAATTCTAGGTGAAAGATTACAGTACCTGGCTGAAGCAGAGAAATAAGAAAACATTCAATGAAGACAATAGGAAGGGCAGTTTCACATTACCTACGTCACCCCAATCTCAAGCCTGGGTAATACAGTGCGGAGAGAGATACCCTTTGTTGTGGGGTAAGGAGAGTGAAGTAAACACCCAACTTTATCACAGCACCAGACCTGCACCTGTGGCCCCATCTGTAGAACCCAGCACTGGACCAGGCCCATGCCCGTGCACCCAGGTTTCAGGCCCATCCCAGTGCTAGACAGGCCACTGCAGCCCCAGCTTCCAGAGGTGGTCCCTGGAAGGTCCCTGTGGACCCAGGATTCAGGCCTGACACTGCAGTCCCAGGCACCAAGCCCACCCTGTAGACCGAGACTCAGACCCATCCTAGTATGCCCAGGCACCAGGCCTACCCACCCACTAACCTAGGCACCTGGCCAGCCTGTCCGACTCCAGCAGCAAGCTCCTGTGCAGACCCCCATTAGACAGCCTGCCCAGAACCTCTGGCCAGGTGTACTGGTAGAGGGCTTTCCCTGTCAAAGCCAGTCTATAAACACTGGAAAAAAGTGACTACTTCTTCAAACGCACAGACATCAATGCAAAGCTACAAGGGTCATGGATAATCAGAAAAACACGACACCATCAAAATAACAAAATAAAGCACCAATAGTTGACCCTAAAGAAATGGAGAACTATGAACTGCCTGAAAAAGAACTCAAGATAATCATTAAACATAAATGGATTAAAATCTACAATGAAAAGACAGAGTGACTGAATGGACAGAAAAAAAAAAAGATTCAACTATTTGCTGCCTACAAGAGACATGCTTTAGCTTTAAGGACACATAGGCTGAAAGTGAAGGTAGATATTCCATGCAAATGGAAACCAACAGAACAGAGGTGGCTAAAACATTATCAGACAAATAGACCTTAAGTAAAAATTGTCACAAGAGACAAAGATCACCATATAATGATAAAGGAGTAAATTCATCAAGAAGATATAACAACTGTAAATATATGCACACCCAACACTGGAGCATCTAAATACATAAAGCAAATATTAACAGAACTGAAAAGAGAAATAGATAGTAATACAATAATAGTAGAGGACTTCAATACTTCACTTTCAACAATGGATAGATCATTGTGACAGGTATCAATAAGAGAACAGAGGACATTAACAACACTAGAGACCAAATGGACCCATATACATATACAGAACATTCTATCCAACAACAGCAGAATACACATTCTTTGCAAAGTGCACATGGAACATTCTCCATTTAGATCATAAGTTAGGTCACAAAACAAGTCTTAAAAATTTAAGAAGACTAAAATCATATTAAGCATCTTTTCTCACCACAATGGAATGAAACTTGCAACTAGTAACTTTTACTAGAGTAAAATTGGAAAATTAGAAACCAAAATGGAAATAAAAGAATATCTTGAGACAAATGACAATGGAAACACAACATACCAAACTTATGGGATGCAGCAAAAGCAGTTCCAAGAGAGAAGTTTATAGTAATAACGCTTACATTACAAAAGAAGATCTCAAATAAACAACCGAACTTTATACCTCATGGAACTAGAAAAAGAACAAACTAAGCCCAAATTAAGCAGTAGGAAGGAAATAATAAAGATCAGAGCAGAAATAAATGACATAGAGACCAGAAAGATAACATAAAAGATCAAATGAAACCAACAGTTGGTTTTCTGGAAAGATAAATTGACAAGCCTTTAGCTAGACTAAGGGAAAAAAAAGGAAACCTCAAATAAATAACATTATAAATGAGAAAAGAGACAGTACAATTGATACAACAGAAACACAAAGGATTGTAAGAAACTATGAACATTTATGTGCCAGCAAATTTGATAACCTAGAAGTAATGGGTAAATTCCTAGAATACTACTCACCAAGATTGAATTGTGAAGAAATAGAAAAATCTCAACAGACCAATAAATGAGCAGAGAATGAATCAATAATCAAGAACCACCCAACAAAGAAAAGCCCTGGACTTGGTGGCTTGGCTGGCAAACTCTACCAAACATTTAAAGAGTACCAATACTTGTCAAATTTGTCCAAAAAATTAAACAGGAGGGAACACTTCCAAACTCACTTTATGAGGCTAGCATTATCCTGACAGCAAAGCCAAGCAAGGAAACTACAATAAAGGAAAATTACAGGCCAATATCCCTCATAAACACAGATGTATAAATCCTCAACAAAACACTAGCAAACCAAATTCAACAGCAAAAATCATACACTATGATGATCAAGTGGGATTTACCTCTAGGATGAAAGAATGGTTCAACATATGCAAATGAGTAAATGTGATATACCACATTAACAAAATGAAGCATAAAAATCATATGATCATCTCAATAGATGCAGAAAAAGCATTTGACAAAATTCAAAACCTTTTCATGATAAAAACTCGCAACAAATTACGTATAGAAGAAATGTATCTCAACATGATAAAGGCAATATACAACAAAACCACAGTTAACATCATACTCAATGGTGGAAAGCTGAAAGCTTTTCCTCTAATATCAGGAAGAAGACAAAGATGCCCACTCTCACCACTTCTATTCACTAGAGTACTGGGAGTCCTAGCCAGAGCAATTAGGAAAGAAAAAGAAATTAAAAGCATCCAAGTCAGAAAGGAAGAAGTAACATGATCTATGTTTGCAAATGACATGGTCTTATATATAAAAAAACTTTAGAGACTCTACCAAAAACCTGTTAAAACTAATAAATGAATTCAGTAAGGATGTAAGATATAAATTCAACATACAAAAATCTGTTGTGTTTATATACACTAACAACAAACTATCTGAAAAAGAAATTTTTTAAAAGTCCCATTTATAATAGCATAAAAAAATACTTAGTAATAATTTTAACCAAGGGGGTGAAAGATCTACACACTGAAAATTATAAAACATTGATGAAAAGAAATCAAAGACACAAATAAATGGAAAGATATCCTGTGTTTGTGGATTAGAAGAATACTGTTAAAATGTCCATACTACCCAAAGCAATGTACAGATTCAATGCAATTCCTATCAAAATTCCAATGGCATTTTTTTTACAGAAATAGAAAAAAAAATCCTAAAATTTACATGGAACCTAAAAAGACCCCAAATAGCCAAAGCAATCTTGAGCAAAACGAACAAAGTTGGAGGCAACACATTATTTGATTTCAAAATATACTTCAAAGCTACAGTAATTAAAACATCAGGGTATGAAAAAAACAAAAACAAAAAACCAGCATGGTATGGTCATATAAACAGATATATAGACCAAAGTAACAGAACAGTGAGCCCAGAAATAAAGCCATGCACATATGGTTAATTGATCTTTGAAAAAGGTGCCAAGAACACACAATGGGGAAAGGGTTCAATAATGGTATTGAGAAAACTGGATATCCACATGCAGAAGAATGAAACTGGATCCCTATCTCACACTATACACAAAAATCAACTCATAATGAATTAAAGACTTAAATGTAAGATCCGAAACTATAAAACTACTGGAAGAAAAGAGGGGAAAAGCTCCCTGACATTGATATGGGCAATTATTTTTGGATATAACCCCAAAAGTACAGGCGACAAAATACAGACAAATGGGATTGCATAGAACTAAAAAGCTCTGCACAACAAAGGAAAGAATCAACAGAATGAAGAGACAACCTATGGAATGAGACAAGATATTTGCAAACCATACATCTGATAAGGGGTTAATATCCAAAAAATATAAAGAACTCAAACAATTCAATACCAAGAACAAATACCCAATTAGAAAATGGACAAAGGACCTGAAGAGACATTTCTTAAAAGAACACATACATTATCATATGGTTTCACTCACATGTGGAACATAAGCAATAGCACGGAGGACCATAGGGGAAGGGAGGGAAATCCAAAGGGGGAGAAATCAGAGAGAGATGAACCATGAGAGATTATGGACCCCGGGAAACAATCTGAGGGTTTCAGAGGGGAGGAGGGTGGGGGGAGAGGGTAACAGAGTGATGGGTATTGAGGAGGGCACGTGTTGTGATGAGCACTGGGTGTTATACTTAACTAATGAATCATTGAACACTACATCAAAAACTAATGATGTACTATACAGTGGCTAATTGAATAGAATAATAAAAAAAAAGAACACATATAAATGGCCAAAGGTATATGAAGAAATGGCCAACACCACTAATCATCAGGGAAATGCAAATCAAAACCACAGTGAGATACCACCTCACACCTATTATATCTCTCCTCTCCCTCTCCCTCTCCTGTTTTCTTTTCTAAGTAGGCTCCAGCATGCGGCCCGACACGGGGCTTGAACTCATTGACCCTGAGATCAAGAACTGAGCTGAGATCAAGAGTCGGATGCTCAACCGACTTCGCCACCCCGGCACCCCAAAAAAACTGTATTTTAAAAAAATTTTAGCTAGTTAACATACAGTGCAATATTGGTTTTAGGTGTAGAATTCAGTGATTTATCACTTACATACAATGGCCAGTGCTCAATACAAGTGCCCTCTTTAATACCCATCACCTGTCTAGCCCAGCCCTCTCCCTCCTACCTCCATCAACCCTCTGTTTGTTCTCTATCCTTGAGACTCTCTCTCTCTCTCTTTTTTTTTTAAGATCTTATTTATTTGACAGAGAGAGACACAGTGAGAAAGGGAACACAAGCAGGGGGAGTGGGAGAGGGAGAAGCAGGGTTCCTGCCAAGCAGGGAGCCCGATGCAGGGCTCAATCCCAGGACCCTGGGATCATGACCTGAGCCAAAGGCAGACTCTTAACGACTGAGCCACCCAGGTGCCCCTATCCTTGAGTCTCTTATGGTTTGTTTCCTTCTCTACTTTTTCTTCTCCCCTTCCCATGTGTTCATCTGTTTTGTTTCTTAAATTCCACATATGAGTGAAATCATATGGTATTTGTCTTTCTCTGATTGACTTATTTTGCCTAGCATAATACATTCTAGCTCCATTCACATTACTACAAATGAAAAGATTTTTCTTTTTGATGGCTCAGTATTATTCCTGTGTGTGTGTGTGTGTGTGTGTGTGTGTGTACGTACACACACCACATCTTCTTTATCCATTCATTAGTCAATGGACATTTGGGCTCTCTCCATAGTTTGGCTATTGTTGACAATGCTGCTATAAACATCATGTACCCCTTCAAATATGTATCCAAAATAAGTATTCCTTTTTTTTTAGGATGTTTATTTATTTAAATTTTTTTTTTTTTAGAGATGGGGGAGTGGGAGAGGCAGAGGGAAAGGGAGAAAGAGAATCTTAAGCAGGCTCCACCCCCAGCGTGGAGCCCGACATGGGGCTCAATCTCACAACCCTGAGATCATAACCCAAGCCAAAATCAAGAACTGGACACTTAATTGACTGAGCCACCCACGTGCTCCAAAAATAACTATTCTTAAAAAGCCAAAAGATAAGTGTCGGAGAGGCTATAGAGAAGGGGTACCCTTGTACACTGTTGGTAGAAATGTAAATTAGTACAGCATTTATGAAAACAATATGAAGGTTCTTTAAAAATTTGAAACAGAACTGCCATATAATCCAGCAATCCCACTTCTGGATACATATCCAAAAGAAATGAAATTAGTATCTTGAAGAGATACCTGCAACTCCCATATTTACTGCAGCATTGTTCATAAGAGCCAAGATAGCGAATCAACCTAAGTGTCTACTGATGGATGAATGGATAAAGAAAATAGTGATATGCAATCCATACACACACACAGAATATATGTATAGAATATTATTCAGCCTTAAAGAAGAAGGAAATCCTGTCATTTGAGACAACATGGGTGAATCTGGAGGTCATTATGCTAAGTGAAATAAGCCAGGCAAGAAACAAAAATACTGCATGATCTCACTTATAGGTGGAATCTAAAAAAGTTGAACTCATATAAGCAGATAATAGAATGATAGTTGCCAAGAGCTGGGGAGATGGGGGAAATGGGGAGATGTTGGTAAAAAGGTACAAAGTTTCAGATATGCAGGATGAATAAGTTCTGGAGAACTAATGTACAGCATGGTGCCTATAGTTAATAATACTATACTGTATAATTGAAATTTTCTAAGTAGATCAGAGTACATCTTAAATGTTCTTACTACAAAAAAACTATGTGAAATGACATGTTAATTAGCTTAATTGTAGTAATCATTTAACAACATATAAATATATTAAAACCTCACACTGTATAACGTAAACATATACAATTTTTATTTGTCAATTATACTTTAATAAGAGTGGGAAAAAAAATTCTTAGGGCTTTCAGGGAAAAAGACCAAATAAAAGAGCAAAATAATTAGGCTGGCATCAGACTTCCCAAGAGAAACATATAAGCAAGGCAATAATGGAGCAGCGTTTTTAAGAAATCCAAGGGAAGAAAACCGTGAACTGATGATTTTACATCTAAATTGCTCCTTCAGATATTAAGGCTACAGAAAAAGTTTTAAGCATCTACGAACTAGAGGAATACTATGCCCGCAGGCCCTTCTTGAGAAGCTACTTTTGGGAAAGGCAATCTGACACAGGCCCTGAGCATTCCTGCACATTCCTGTTGTGTATGCCAAAAAGGCAAGGTACTGACAGCTTTCTAGCCCCTTTCTACATTTCTTATATTTGTGTCTGCATGGAGTAACTGAAGAGTAAGGAAGCATCTCCTCGAAAACAAAGAGCAAGTTGCTTCTGCTCACTTTAAAACCAGTAGATTCCCAAGCTCCATGTTCTTCCACTGCATGCTATTAGCACCCATTGGTCACAAACGAACCTCCTGGCTTACAAGTGGGGTAATAACTGAGACAGCCCTCACAGTCCCTGACACTGCTAGAGGTGAGTTTCCTCCAACTAAAAGGTGACAGGCCAATGAATATTTAACATATTTAAGTGTAGACAAGGCAGAAAAAAAACATACAGATGTTACATGTTTAGACAAAGTAAAAATAACGTAAGTAAAAAAACTGGGAGGAGAAGGGAGTGAGAAAGATGGAAAGAATAAGCTCACTGACTGCCACACAGGCCAGAAGTGGGGGGCAAAAGATAGTTTTAGAAATTGAATTAGTAGTAGGAATTAGTAGGAATTAGTAGGAAGAGTGTATTTCTTCAAAATTGGTTGTGGAGAAAAACTGATCTGGTAATATCTTTATTTTATTGAGTAAAGAATATTATGAATGTCAAACTGGAAGTTGTAGCTATTGCAGTTAAGAAAAAAAAACCAAACCCTGAAAAGTATATAGTATACACATTGGAAAGGAAGAAATAAAACTGTTTTCATTCACAGATGACATGACTGTCTATGCAGAAAGTCCCAAAGAATCTACAAAATTACTCCTGGAACTAATAAACAAGTATAGCAAGGTTGCAGGGTACAAGGTCAATATATAAAAGTCAACTGCTTCCCTACATACTAGCAATAAACAACTAGAATTTGAATTTAAAAAGGCCATTTATAGTAACATCAAAAAAAGGAAATACTTAGGAATAAATCTAACAAAACAATTTGTATGCAGAAAGCTGCAAAACAATGATGAAAGAAATCAAAGAAGAGCTAAATAAATGAAGAGCTATTCCCTATTTGTGAACTGAAAGACTCAATATTGTTAAGATATCAGTTCTTCCCAACTTGATCTACAGATTCAACACAATCTCATTCAAATTCTCAGGAAGCTATTTTGTAGACATTAACAAACTGATTCTAAAGTTTATATAGAAAGGTAAAAGACCCATACAATAGTGAAAAAAGAACAAAGTTGGAGGAATTATACTACTGAATTTTGAGACTTACTATAATCAAGACAGTGTGCTATAGGCAAAACAATAAGACGCAGATCAACAGAATACAATAGAGAGCCCAGAAATAGACCAACACAAATACAATCGACTAATATTTGACAAGAGCATAAAGATAATTCAGTGGAGCAAGGATAATCTTTTCAATAAGTAGTACTAAAACAACTGGACATCCATATGCAAAAAAACTGAACCTAGACATAGACTGGACGTCTTTTACAAAAATTAACTCAAAATGGATCATAGACCTATCTGTAAAATACAAAACTATAAAACGTCTCGAAGAAAACATAGGAGAAAACCTATGAAGAAAACATAGGAGAAAACCATGAACTTGGGTTTGGTGATGATTTTTTAGATACAACATCAAAAGCAAGATCTATGAAAGCAAAAAAGTAGTTAAGCTAGACTTTATTAAAACTAAAAACTTGTGGGGCACCTGGGTGGCTCAGTTGGTTGGGCACCTGCCTTCAGCTCAGGTCATGGTCCCAGGGTCCTGGGTTTGGGCCCTGCATCGGGCTCCCTGCTCAGTGGAGAGCCTGCTTCTCCTTCTCCCTTTGCCTGCTGCTCACCCTGCTCTCTCTCTCCGTCTCTCTGTCGAATAAATATTTTTTTTGTTTGTTTGTTTGTTTTATTTATTTATTCATGAGAGTCAGAGAGAGAGATAGAGAGAGGCAGCGGCAGAGGGAGAAGCAGGCTCCCTGCCTAGCAGGGAGTCCGATGCGGGACTCGATCCCAGGACCCCGGGATCGCGACCTGAGCCGAAGGCAGACGCTCAACCATCTGAGCCACCCAGGTGTCCCTCTGTCGAATAAATAAATAAAATCTTTAAAATTAAAAAAAAATAGATAAAATTAAAAACATGTGCTTTGCGAAAGACACTATTAAGAGAATGAAAAGAAAAGTCACAGACTGGGAGAAAATGTTTGCTAAATATATATCTACATACGTATCCAAAATATAATAAGAATGTCTTTTTTTTTTTTTTTTTGAAGATTTTATTTATTCACCTGACAGAGCACAAGCAGGCGGAGCGGCAGGCAGAGGGAGAGGGAGAAGCAGGCTCCCTGCTGAGCAGACAGCCTGACATGGGGCTCGATCCCAGGACCAGAGGATCATGACCTGAGTGGAAGGCAGACGCTTAACTGACTGAGCCACCCAGGCGCCCCTATAATAAGAATTCTTAAATCTCAACAAGAAAACAAACGACCCAATTACAAAATGAGCAAAAGATCTGAACAGATACCTCACCAAAAAATATACACAGATGGCAAATAATATGAAAAGATATGCAACATCATCTGTCATTCAAGAAATGAATGTTAAAACAAAAGATACCACTACACAGGTATTGGAATAGCTAAAATCCACAATACTAATTGCTGGCAATGATGCAGAGCAATGGGCACTTTCATTGCTGATGGGAATGCAAAGTGGTCCTGCCACTCTGGAAGACAATTTGGCAGATTCCTACAAAGTTAAACACAGTCCTATGACACAAGCCAACAACTCTGCTACCAGGTTTACACTCTACTGATTTGAAAATGCAAAATTATTTTTTTTTGTCCACATGAAACCAGCACGTGAATATTTACAGCATCTTTATTCATAATCATCCCAAACTGGAAGCAACCAAGATGTCCTTCAATAAGTGAACGGATAAACAAACCTGTACATCCATACAATGGAATACTATTCAGAAATCAAAAGGAATGAGCTATCAAGCCACACAAAGACATGGATAAATCTTAAATGCAGACGGCTAATTAAAAGAACATACAGAAAAAAATTATTGGAAAGACATTTGCTATGAATGGAGAGGAAAACAATCCTCTCCCAGGAAAGCTGTACAGAGCTATAAAAAAAGACATACCACTATCATACAAATATTCCTAAGCATTCTTGCTCCCTTTATTATTTATTTAACCATTCAACTCCTGCCAGTGAGTCATAAATCAAATAATTCTTTTGCTAAAAAGAACTCTAACTTTCCCCTTTTGGCTCAATGGAATTTACTCAACTCAGTCACTAGATGGTATTTCCAGCTTCCTTGAACTAAGTTTGCTTTTGAAGCTAAGAACATAAATGAAAGGTTTATTGACTTCAGATTGTCACAAACCATCTCACCAGAGAACTTTTTTTTTTTTTTTTAAAGATTTTATTTATTTATTTGAGAGAGAATGAGAGAGAGCACACGAGAGGGGTTAGGGTCAGAGGGAGAAGCAGACTCCCTGCCGAGCAGGGAGCCCGATGCGGGACTCGATCCAGGGACTCCAGGATCATGACCTGAGCCGAAGGCAGTCGCTTAACGAACTGAGCCACCCAGGCGCCCCTCACCAGAGAACTTCTGAGAAATTTTTTTTTTTTTTTTGGCCTGGCTTTTAATAAAGCAAATAAGGCTTATTTTTAATTTTAAAGACACTTTGGTACCTTAAAAAAAAAGAAATATTTATAAGATAATTTCCTTCAGGGTAATGCAGAAAGTTCCAGTTCTTCATTACTTCCGATATTAGTGATCAAATCATCAGACTTGACAGAAAAACATCCCTTTCTCTTTTTTTCTGGTAAACTTGATCATTCCTCAGTTTTAGCTATTGATTCATTACAATCTATTTTTTTTTTAAAGATTTTATTTATGGGGCGCCTGGGTGGCTCAGTCAGTTAAGCGTCTGCCTTCAGCTCAGGTCATGATCCCAGGGTCCTGGGATCGAGCCCCGCATCAGGCTCCCTGCTCAGCGGGGAGTCTGCTTCTCCCTCTCCCACTCCCCCTGCTTGTGTTCCCTCTCTCACTGTGTCTCTCTCTGTCAAATAAATAAATAAAAATCTTTAAAAAAAATATTTTATTTATTTATTTGAGAGAGAGAGAGAATGAGAGAGAGCACATGAGAGGGGGGAGGGTCAGAGGGAGAAGCAGACTCCCTGCCGAGCAGGGAGCCTGATGTAGGACTCGATCCAGGGACTCCAGGATAATGACCTGAGCCGAAGGCAGTCACTTAACCAATTGAGCCACCCAGGCGCCCCACAATCTATTTTTTTAATAAAGATTTTATTTATTTATTGACAGAGAGAGACAGTGAGAGAGGGAACACAAGAGGGGGAGTGGGAAGGGGACAAGCAGGCCTCCAGCAGGGCAGAGAGCCCGATGTGGGGCTCGATCCCAGGACCCCAGGATCATGACCTGAGCCAAAGGCAGACACTTGACGACTGAGCCACCCAGGCGCCCCACGATCTATTTTTATTAGAAGTTCTCCAGAAGTTCTGTAACTTCCAAGAGAAAAATCTCCTTACTAATACAAGGGCGCCATCTAGTGATGACTATGGGTAAATGCGTACTATAGAAAATGAGCATATGCTCATCTCCTATTTCAATTCTGCTTTGAGATGTGGCTTTCAAAATGCGTCGAGTGGAAAGATTTCCTGAAACTACAGTACTTGGAACAGCGCACTGTTGAAATAGTTTCCTAATACTAATACACAGGTACACTGAAAGATCTAGCCTATCCTCCTTTTCTATCACTACTCCGATAACTGAAATTCAATTGTGAAGCTACATTAGTTTCATGGAACGTCAGAACATCAAGTTACAAGGAACGTTAGAGATAATCTGTTCTCTAGTCCAACCCCTAGTTTTTCAGATGTGAAAACTAAGGTCTAGACAGAGGACATCTGACTTGTCACAAAACTAGTAGCGTTTCCAATAGGGCCTGGTTTGCCTTAGCTTGGTTTCTGAAGGACCGGATGCTACAATATTATCTTACAGAGAAGATACTTTAAATATCTCAGTAACCGGTTTCTATTCAAACCAAAGCCCTAGCTGTTCCTACAAGGATGGCAGAGGGTAAAACTCCCCAATCTAGGCTCTCTTCATGGCTTTCCCTTCTGAACCTTGACGGGGCCCAGAAACCCTCAGAGGTCAAGTTTTGCCCACTGATCATCAGCGGGGAGCTGCTACAGCTTCCTGAGTGCTGGCCAGGTGCCGAGCAGTGTGCATGGGCTCAGGATAAGTCTCCCACCTTCCCTGCTCAGGCACTTTGGGCTCCTAATGAACATGCTCTATTTCTCCCTTCCCTTCATCTCAGTACATTCACACAGAGCAAGGAACAACTGACAGAGCTGGGTGTTCCAGGCAAAGAGACTGCACGTACAAAATTATGGAGGTGCGAAAACACAAAGTTTATTTAGAGAACAAGTGTTTTAGCTTTGGGTACCAGGAACAGAAGATGCAGCTGCTAAAACTATCTGTCCTTCCTCTTTGCTTCCTTTCTGGAGGGGAGGAGGCAAAATTTGATCAGGAGGCAATAGAATGAATGAAGAGCCAAGGCAGAAGGAGACTAAGCGAGGCTGTTGTGAAGGGCCTGACTGTGGGAAAGATTATGGTTTGACCATGGTCATATGGTCTTCACACAGAGCTCTGGTTGTCAGGACATTGGGAAATGACTGTACCTAGTAAGTGACGAAGGCAGAACTGCAAAGATGTGAAGGTTGACTTTGGCAACCTCCTATCCAGGTCTCTAATTCTCCCGCTGCTCCCCAGAAACTCTCCAGGGGGAGCCTTAGAAGCGTCTAGGCAGGGGAGACAGGTTAGCCTGCTGGGAAAGGTTAGGTCCATTTTCCCACCTCTAAGGGCTCCTTCTTCCCTTTGCCATTACCACCACTAAACATGCCCCCAGGCAGAAAGCAGCACCTGAATCTAAATCTGAAACATTTTTATTCACTTTTGTGAGGGGGTCAGAGAAATGGGCTGGGGGGGGGGGGGATTCCCGGGGTTGAGCACACTAAAAACAGGGTGGAAGAGAGACAGAAACTGTGACTGTGTCAGCTCCCAACAACAAAAGGGGAGGCAGAGGTCAGGATCTAGAATTCCTACTTTGGGGATATGGGTATTTTTATACTGTTTGTATTTTGATACTCATTCCCTTTCTGCTCTTCTTTGCTATTTGGTAAAGTTCATTTAAAAAAGGTCAACTTGGGGCGCCTGGGTGGCTCAGTCGGTTAAGCATCTGCCTTCAGCTCTGGTCATGATCCCAGAGTCCTGGGATCGAGCCCCATGGCGTCGGGCTCCCTGCTGAGTGGGGAGCCCGCTTCTCCTTCTAACTCTGTCTCCGCCCCCCCCCCACCGCCGCTTGTGCTCGCTCTCTCGTTCTCAAATAAATAAAAATCTTAAAAAAAAAAAAAAAAATGTCAGCTAACCTAAGTGGAACCAAAGAAAGCAGTTTTTGTTTAAAGCCATACCCCTGAGGACTGGGCAGGAGCAGGGATGGAATGGGAATCCCAGGTAAGCGAATCCAGAGGCATTATCCCTTCCATCCAGGATGCTTTCCTTCCAGAGTTCTCTTCCACTACAACATGGAGGGGTCTGGGTCTGGTTTTAATAATATGTGATAATAGTTTCCCCTCACAATACTGCACTGTAAATGACTGCTAAAAGCTTGACCTTCTACCCTCTCAAAGTGGGAGGCAAAAGTGTTACAGTTTAACAAGGATTTAATTCACTCTAATTGGTGGAAGGGAAAAGATTTCTGGTAGGAGATGTAGTTTCTGGTGCTCATCTCCCCAGTAGCTGCTCTTCTTCCTCCCTGGCACCATTTATTAGCTAATAAAGTCAGGTTTAAAGCCACATCCTACCTACTAATACTTATACAACTGCAAATTTCTTAAAATTCACTTTTTAAAAATAAGTAAATAAAAGAAAAGGTGTCATTCGTTTGAGAAAGGAGTGCAAGCTGGCACATACAACAAATATTTGAAATCACAAATCCAGAATATCTTAGTAAAAGAGCTTCTGTCCTTGTCTGTTGATGATATCAAAGTGTTAATACTCAACTTTAGACATAATACCCTCTGGGCTATGACTGAGTTCCTGTTCTACACTTAATCAAAAGAGAACTTCCGAAGTTATTTATATTGACAGTATAATTTCCAACACAAAGGTTCACCGAATGCACAATGTCACGTCTTAACCAAGAGTATCTTCAGCTCTAGTCCCCCTACCTCTACTTTCCAATCCAACAAAGGAGAACCATACTCCAAAGTTAGCTGAGAACCACCCCATATCCCATATACCTCTTCTACATCTATTCTGAAACACAACATAGGAAAATAGGTAATGACTTCTTTCAATACAAATTGTGCCACATGAATAAAGAAACCAGAACCCTTCTTTATGGTCTTGTGAAAGACATGTCTCAGAGTTTTTTTTTTTTTTTTAAGATTTTATTTATTTAACAGAGAGAGATATAGCGAGAGAGGGAACACAAGCAGGGGGAGTGGGAGAGGAAGAAGCAGGCTTCCCACTGAGTAGGAAGTGGGGCTCGATCCCAGGACCCTGGGATCATGACCTGAACCGAAGGCAGAAGCTTAACGACTGAGCCACCCAGGCGCCCCTCAAAGTGTCTTTTTTTAAAAAAAATTCTCATTTCCAAAAAGAAAAATGTTGCATAAACATAAAGCACTACAATCTTGGGTTGAGGGCTGCAACCACAGTATTTAAGAAATCTTGTCTCAGAGAAAAGCAAATACTGCATTATCTCACTCATATATGGAATCTGAAAAAAAGAAATCCCAAACCAAACTCACAGAGGACAGATTGGTGGATGCCAGAGGGTGGGGATGGAGGAAATGGGTGATGGTGGTCAAGAGATGCAAACTTCCAGTTAGAAGATAAATAAGTCCTGGAAAAGTAATGTACAGCATGGTAACTATAGTTAATACTGTATTTTATATTTGAAAGTTACTAAGAGAGTCATCTTAAAAGTTCTCATCACAAGAAAAAAAAAGTATAACTATGTGAGGTGACGGACATGAACTAAATTTATTGTGGTCATCGTTTTGCAATGTATACATATATCAAATCATTATGTTGTATACCTGAAACAAACAGTGTTAGACGGCAATTACATCTTACTTAGAAAAAAAAAAATACATCCCCAATACGTGTTCAAAATTACTCCCCCAACTCCAAAACAGAACTCTCATCTCTACATTATCAATGGAGAACAAACCACCGACTTTGGAATAGTTGGGTCATGGGAACCCTTTTGCATGGACAGAAGGCTTGACTTCTCACAGAAACGAGCCCCTCATACAGAATTTTAAGGTACTGTTTCTGGAGCTATTTTTGCCCACTTGCATTGTCACAGCTGTGAACTAGAAGCAGCTCCAACCCAAACTAAGAATAAGTGGTCCTGAAGCACTCACTTACACAGAAATTATAAGTTAAGAAAACTAAGAATACGGAAAAGTTATACTTATATAAATATTAAACATTACATTAGGGACAAACTTTTAACATTCTGTGACATTACGTCGCTTTAGTTAATAATCATAGCTCCCATTTTGGGGGGCAGTTTTCAGCATTACCATGTTTTAGGCACTATGCTAAGTATTTCTCATGCATGTCCCCTTTCATTTGCACAACAACCCTACGAGGTGGGCATCATCCCCCTTTAGTTGATGAAGAAACAAGGTACACAGAAATTGAGTCACTTCCTGGAAGTCACACAGCTGATGAATAAGCCAGGTGTGACAGAGGTCTGGACTTTTCATCAACAGTAGGTAAACTAAACAGTCTGTAAACTCAAGGCTCCAAAACAAGTTTTAAAAGACCAAATTCTTACAGTGAAAAGTTTCACAAAGTCACAAGAAAAGAAACCAGCATTCCAAAAATAAACTTGAGTTGTATGAATAAAAAATAAGGCACTGTCTTTAAACTAATGCTAGAAACAGTTTATTCTTATTTTTTAAAAGAACTGAAAACATTTTGAAACAAATGTCACCAGAATTTGTAAGAGTATGAGCTCCCACTAGGCGCCCTGTATTGTCAGATGCTGGGATACAGAATCAATTAGAAATAGTTCTCATTTCTCAAAAAATTCAGTGGTGTTGGTGGGGGACACAGGTACAGTGATAGACCATAATACACGGCAGAAAGTATAACAACAGCGAAGTGCAGGATATTACAGAAAGGTGAAGAATGGTGCCTAATCTAGCCAGTGCATGGTAGGTTTATTGGAGGAAGAATGGTGAAGAGTTGCCAGCCGAAGGGGGTGGGCTGCTCATTCCAGACAGAGCAGAGCCTGGCACAGACTAAAGGCAGGAAGTAGGGCGGTAGTACGGTAACAGGGGAGACTCACAAAAAGGTCAGGGTGGCTGAAGCATGGAATGAGAGGCAGGGCACAGGTAAGGCTGGGGAGGTGAGCAGGGTCCAAATCATGAAAAAGTTGAAACCAGTGAAAGGTTTTAAGCAGGAAAACAAGCAGCTCAGAATTATTCTTTAACTAAATCCCTCAAGGGCTATGTGAAGCATGGGTTTAGAGTCACACAGCCAAAGGTTCAATTCCTGGCTCTAGGGTTTATTAACTGTGAACTTTGGCAAGATATAAAACCTTCCAAGGGGCCGCCTGGGTGGCTCATTCAGTTAAGCGTCTGACTTCAGGCCAAGTCATGATTTCAGGGTCCTGGAATCGAGCTCATTGAGGAATCTGCTTTTCCCTCTCTCTCCGTCCCTCCCCCGACTCGTGCTCGCGTTCTCTCTCTAAAATAAATAAATAGGGGCACCTGGGTGGCTCAGGCGTTAAGCGTCTGCCTTCGGCTCAGGTCATGATCCCAGGGTCCTGGGATCGAGCCCCGCATCTGGCTCCCTGCTCCGCGGGAGGCCTGCTTTTCCCTCTCCCACTCCCCCTGCTTCTGTTCCCTCTCTCGCTGTGTCTCTCTCTGTCAAATAAATAAATAAAATCTTTAAAAAAAAAAAATTAAAAATTAAAATAAATAAAATCCTTGAAAAAAATAAAACCTAAGCTTCAGTCCTGTCACCTGTGAAATGGGAAGTAAATGAGGTAATGAATGTAAAGCACTGGAACATAGTAAATGCTCAATAAATGATGGCTCTCATTATTACTGTTAATATTATAAGCCTAGAAGTTCAGGGAGACCCATATGGGAGTCTAGATGAGGCATACTAAGGCCCTGAATAGTGATGAAAAAACAGGACAATCTGAAACATGTGCAGGAAACAGAAATGATAAAATCTGAATACCACCTGGCTATGGGAGTGGGGGCTAGGGAGGAGGAGGAGCCATGAGTGAGCTCTAGGTCTAGGTTAGGTGACTAATGGGCTGGTGGCTGGTGGTGCCCCTGACTATGAGAATACGGGAGGCAGAACAAGTCTGGGAATCTGACTCATACTGAGAAGGAGGTGCGTATTCAGAAGCAGCCAGCAGGTAAAGGGATGATCTGGAGTCTGGGGTGCAGGGGTGGCTTGGAGTTAAAAAAAAGTGGGTGTCACAAGTATCTCACAGCATGAGAAGGGAAGAGATCACCTATAGAGGGCATATTCAGTCAGAATAGCAAAGAGTTAGGCCAGACCTTCGGAATGCCCACAATGAAGAGTCAAGGAGAGAAAGAAAACCCCCAAAGAAAGAAAAGAACCACAAAGGACAAGAAAGAGCCAGAACGGCTCAGTATAATGGAAACTAAAGGAGCAGGACCTCATGGAGGGAGTCATCAGTGGTGCCCCATGTAGTCAAGAAGTCCAGTAAGTTCCAAACACGTCCTCAGAATTTAGCAGAAACTGTTGCTGATTTTAGACCAAAGGGTAATTTTACTAGGACAAGGAGATCCAACTGCTGGCCTAAGGTATTAATTGGAGTGTGGAAGGGGAAAGAGTCCACCGTAAATCTGGTAAAAGAGACAGAAAGGAATTAAGTAGTGGTAAGGGAGGAATGTAGGGTCAAAGCTTAGGTTAAAAAATTATTTTTAGGATGGCGTACCCTGAGCATTCTGTGAAAAGGAAAAGGTGGATGACAAAAAGTGAGGATGCAGGAGACAGATTCACTGACAGAGCAAGGTTCTTGAGGAATTAAAAAGGAATTTTTAATATCTACTATGTGTCAGGTACCACACTAGGCCCTGGGGACACTTGTCCACAAACTATCAGAGTGTGACATGAACACCAGTCTGGAGCGCACTCCTCCAGAGGAGCTCAGAAGGGTGCCCATCTGACTGGGGGTTTCCTGAACCCAAGCTTGTGCCTGCTCACCTTTCTACTCTCACTTCCAACCCCATGTCTGGCACCCACCTGCCAGGCATTCAGTAATGTTCCTGGTATGAATGAATACATATACTCAGAAACTTTATTTCTAGGGGCGGAAATTTTACAAAGAGGTATGAAAATATATTCTAAGATAAAGGGAATCGGGGTATTAAAATACAATGAAATATTAATTAAAATGTAGCACACATGCTCAGAAAACATGCATCTAAAGGCAGCTGAAGGTTAAGAGAATGGAGAGAATGGGGAGAATGGGGCACAGGGTTCAATCACGTGGAAAAGGCCTGAAGTGGTTCCAGAACTCTCTCTGGCCAAATGTATCCCCTAATCTGCAAGCTTATGCTTAAAATTCACTTAACCATCTAAGGACAAAACTGTTCATCTCAAAATTGTAGATAAAGGATTAAAAAGGAAACGTGTGTGAAATGGTACATCAGCTAAAACCCCTTTACTGGCTATGTGACACAGCCCAAGTCCCATAACCTCTGAGAAAGCAGACCATGTGGCAGATGAGACCCCAAGCCCCTTTCTTTTTTTTTTTTTAAAGATTTTATTTATTTGACAGAGAGAGACACAGTGAGAGAGGGAACACAAGCAGGGGGAGTGGGAGAGGGAGAAGCAGGCTTCCTGCCGAGCAGGGAGCCCGATGCAGGGTTTGATCCCAGGACCCTGGAATCATGACCTGAGCCGAAGGCAGACGCTTAACGACTGAGCCACCCAGGCGCCCCACCAAGCCCCTTTCAAATCTCTTGCTTAAAGGTTCTAAAGTATTGTTTTTTAAGCTTTTGGGGATCACATACTCCTGTGGGAATCTAATGAAAGCTTTGAATTCTACCCAGCCGCCCCTAAAATAAATATAGACACAAGCATACAAAATTCTGCAAATCATGAGAAACCCGACTGTAGACCTTCTTCCTAGCAGAAAATTAGCTGAGGTGCAGCTGTTTACAACAAAGATGCTTTGTGTTCCTTAAAATTAATGGAGCCAGGTTTCAGAGTGAGCCTGCAAGACCTACAGGGGATAGCTTGCTGTGTGTCCACCTGTGTGTCCTTCTGAACTAAGTCTCCTCATCTCTGAACTCCACAGTGCCAAGCGCAGTGCCCTGAATACAGGAAGTACCCACTTAATTTGTGAATTAAGTTGACAGGACCAAAATGGTTTGGATGCATGATTCTGGAGTTTTCAGACCTTTGGTGCTTCCTGAGGTCAACTGTAAATCCTCCCTTTCAGAGACAAGTTCAAACTCACAGCAACCAGCATGGGCTTACTCTACAGAATCTGTCAACTTTCCAGAACTGATTTTGATTTGATTAGAAGGGTCTAGCCCACCCCAGAAAAGAAGCTATACCTCAGTTCTGAAGCCGAATTTGATGACCTGCCCCTTCCCCCAAAAAGAAAACACACTGTATCTGCTTTTAGTAGAAATCCCTTACATTTATATAACTCTTTATACTTAGATTTTTCCAATCCCTCTTACCTTCATTCAGTATTCATCTGGGAGATAGGCAATATATGTAGTACTCCATTTTAAACACAAGGAAAGAGCATGTAATATTCAAGTGATCACAGAGAGGGCTTTATACATAGCCCAGAATCAGGACCCCAAGTCACATTTTAATGAATATGCTAGTGCTTCTGTCACCCTTATAACAAGATGAGAGGGGCCTCTTTAAATTGACACAGTGAAACAGCTGTGACATTTAATAAATGGTTCAGTGATAACATCTAAGTAGTACCTGTCATTTAAGAAACCAAAAGCCATGCCAATGTAAGCAATTTTATATACAACGATTAAATAGCTTTGTTTTCTCAATATTAAGTCATAATCAAGTTGACCTATTATTTATGACTTTTAAAAAAAGCAGAACCCACTGTACATAGTAGGGGGGAATTCCATACTTACCTACTGCACAATGTAAAATCTAGAGAAAAAAGGGGGAAAAAAGAATTAGTAAAGAGCAATAATAATATATAGTTCCCGTAACACACATTCCATTTTTAAACTTGGTTATTTAACAAAATGTACATTCTTATTTATTTTTGTTTGTTTGTTCCTTTTTAGTTTGTGTATCTGTGGAAGATTTCCTAAGGAATAAACCTTACCCAGTAATCTACCAGATGTCTCTTTTATAACACATAAACTTGTAAGAGCAGTAGCTGTCCACCTCCCATGTCCCATATTCTATAGAACAAAACTGTCACAGACTACAGAACACAGGGTCAGAAGAGCCTTTGTTGGCTCTTCTTACCCGGCAGGCCCTTCAATGCAGACATCCATTCAACCTACAAAGCTCCACAGTGAGACTTCATCTTATCTCATTTGGTGACCTCATTACGGGCATGTTCCCAGTCCAATCTGTGACCCTAGATCTCTTCATGCTTCAGGCCCACATTGCAAACTGCCTTTGGACATCTCCATCTAGGTGTACCAGCAGCAGTTCAAACATGGCATGCTCTTCAAGAAACTCCCCCTTTCCTTCCTTCATACCTGCTATGCCTGTTATCATCAACCTCCCAGTCTCCCAAGTTCAGCTGTTCTTTCCTTCCCCTCACCTACAAGTCCTACCGGTTTCCAAGTCCTGCCAATACTTCTGGCATCGGTCTTCCCTGTTTTTATTTCCAGTGTCTTGGGTGAGACTGCTATCTCCTTTCCATCTCAGTGGCCATCCAAGTGGCCAATTAGGTTATTCTAAATTGTCTTCTAATTCATCCTGTATATGGCATTGCTTTAACCCTGGTGGTGGTTGCAGTAAAGATGTAATCTAAGGAGCTGGGTTCAAGATGGCAGTGTAACAAGATCCTGAACTCACCTCCTCTAGACACAACAAACCTACAACTAGCTGTGGAATAATTCTTTCTGAAAGGTACCCGAAAGTTCAATGAACAGAGCCTTCACAACAAAGAAGAAAAGGATAGCAGCAGAAACACAGACATGCTAGGGAATAAAACAAACCCCAGCTATGGTGGGTCACAATTGGGAGGGACATCAAAAGTGTGGACTTTTCCCAGAGGATCAAAGGTACCTGAGTTCTACACCTGGCACCCAAATCTTTAGATCCTGCACAGAAGAGACGAGCCCCCAAAACACTAGGCTCTGAAAATCAATAGGGATCACCTTGAGGAAGACTACAAAGCTGCAGGGAACAGAAAACCTGCTCTTAAAGGGCCCACACACAGACTCGCTCAACCCAGAAACCAGTGTAAAACACCAACTTGAATAGTACATAGACCACAGATAAAGGAGAATCATTTGCTAACCTTAAGAGCGTCTGCCCGAAGAGGCCGGAAACAACAGGGACTCTCCCTGGAAACTGACACCAGTGGGAGCAATTTTTGTGATTCAAGTCTACCTTACTAATGTGGGTGCTGGTGGGCATTATTTTGGAATTCCTCTAACATTCTATTAACAGTGGGAACACCCTGCAGAGCACCCTGCCCAAAGACACCCTGCAGAAGTTGTGGACACAGCCTGCAGCCCAACCAAGTGTCAGCATAGCCCACCAACCACAGCCCCAGGCCCTGCCACAACAGGAGGGCGCACACAGCCCACAAAGGGGACACCCCTTGAGCTCCTGGTTTTGGTGATTGGGAGACTGTATTTCTGGGCCAAATAGTACCATCTCCTATGTAAGGTCACTCATTCAAGACTGGGAGAGGTAGCTGACTTACCTCATACATAGAAACAAACACAAAGAATTAGGCAAAATGAGGAGGCAGAGTAATACATTCCAAAGAAACGAACATGACAAAATCTCAGAAAAAGAACTAAATGAAACACAGATAAGCAACGAACCTGATAAAAAGTTCAAAGAAATTATCGTACAGATGCTCAGTGAACTCAGTAGAAAACTGGTTGAACACAATGAGAACTTAAGCAAAGATACAGAAAATATAAGAAAGTACTGAACAGAAATTTGAAAAATACATTGGAAGGGTTCAACAGCAGACTGGATGAAGTATAAGAATGCATCAGCAGGCTGGAAGACAAAGCAATGGAACTTGCCCAGACAGAATAGCAAAATAAAAATAAAAAATTAAGATGAGTGAAACAGATAAAGGGGATGAAGAGGTTCAAACTTCCAGTTATAAAATAAAGTCACGGAGATGAAAAGCAGAGCATAGGGAATATAGTCAATAATACTGTAATAATGTTGTATGGTATAATCTATGGTATAACCTATAATCTAAGCAAGCAAGAAGATACAATGGGAAAAACTCTCTTCAAAAATGGTGCTGGGAAAACTGGACAGCTACACACAAACAACAAAACCAGATCACTTTCTTACACCATATACAAAATTAAACTCAAAATGGGTTAAAGACCTAAATGTGAGACCTGAAGCCATAACACTAGAAGAAAACATAGGCAGTAATCTCTTTGACATCTGTGGTAGAAACATTTTTCTAGATGTGTCTTCTTTGGCAAGGGAAACAAAAGCAAAATTAAAACTATTGGGAATACACCAAAATAAAAAACTTTTGTCCAGCAAGGAAACCATCAACAAAACAAAAAAAGCAATCTACTGAATAGAAGATATTTGCAAATGATGTATCCAATAAGGGGTTAATACCCAAAATATATAAAGACCTTATACATCTTAACACCAAAAAACCAAATAATCCAGTTAAAAAATGGGCAGAGGACAGGAATAGACATTTTTCTAGACAGGACATACATATGGCCAACAGACACATAAAAAGATGTTCAACATCACTAATCATCAAGGAAATGCAAATCAAAACCCGTGAGATATCACCTCACACCTGTCAGAATGGCTACAATCAAAAGGATAAAAAATAACAAGTATTGACAAGGATGTCAAGAAAAAAGAACCCTTGTACACTGTTGGTGTAAATGCAAGCTGGTGCAGCCACTGTGGAACATAGTATGGCGTTTCCTCAAAAAGTTAAAAAAAGAACTACCATACGATCCAGTAATTCCACTGCTGGGTATTTACCCAAAGAATACAAAAACACTAATTGGAGAACATATATACACCCCCTGTGTTTATTGCAGCACTATTTACAATAGCCAAGATATGGAAGCAACCTAAGTGTCCATGACTGACGAATGGATACAGAAGATATGTTATATATACACAGTGGAATATTACCCAGCCATAAAAACGAATGACATCTTGCCATTTGCAACAACATTGATGGATCCAGAGAGTATTATGCTAAGCAAAATAAGTCAGTCAGAGAAAGACAAATACAATATGATTTTACTCATATGCGGAATTTAAGAAACAAAACAAACAAAGAAAAAAAAGAGACAAAAACAAAAAAACAGACTCTTAACTATACAGAACTGGTGGTTGCCAGAGGGGAGGCAGTGGGGGAATGAGTATAACAGGTGAAGGGGATTGAGAGTACAATTATGATTTCAGAATAGCTGAAAACTCCCCTAATCTGGGGAAGGAACTGAACATCCAGGTCCAGGAAGCCCAGAGTTTCATATAAGATGAACCCAAAGAGATCCACACCATGATACATCATAATTAAAATGGTAAGAATGAATAGAATTGTTGAAACATCATATTGTACACTTGAAATTAACATAATACTATATGTTAATAATACTTAAATAAAACTACTTTACACATTAAAAGAAAGAAACTGAAGCCCAAAGGCATCTCCCTAGTTGGCCAAAAAAAAAAAAAAAAAGTTGTATGGTGACAGATGGTAACCAGACTCACTGGGGTGAGCACTGCATAATATACAGAATTGTTGAATAACTATGTTATGTACCTAAAATTAATATGACACTGTATATCAACTGTACTTCAAGAGTAAAAATTAAAAGAAAAAAGGTGATGTAACTGATGAATGTTATGAGGCTGTGGAAGGTTTGAGGCACATAGGAATCAAGGGCAGGAAGAATAGCAAAGGAGCTCCAGCAGTTAAGTGTGGTGTGATAATGGCCTGCACATTATGAGACCTGAGAACACAGGAAAGAAAGAATGTAGCTGAGAATCACTCAGATAAAGAACTGGTGGGACTTGGTAATGGGAGTAGATAGTAGAAAGGGAAAAAAAATCCCCAAACTCCACTCTGAATCAGGTAATTAACAATGCATTGGTTCCCAGACAACTTAATCTCAAGGGCTAAGAAATATCCACAATTTTAAAAGGGTAGGGAGTTGATATACTTGTTTATTTTGTCAAGTGCCTATTTTTAACTAAATACCAAATACTACCATAATCAATTTTTTTAAAAGATTTATCTTACGGGGGGTAGGGAGGGAGGGAGTGGCAGATGGAGAGGGAGAGAGAGAATCCCATGCAGACTCCCTGCTGAGTGTGGAGCCCAACACGGGGCTTATCGCATGACCGTGAGATCATGACCTGAGCCTAAATCAAGAGTCAGATGCTTAACCAACTGAGCCACCCAGGCACCCCCACATCACTTCTTTCAAGAAACAAAAAATTAGGAAGGATATAACCTGAAAACAAACAGTCTTTTGAAAAGAGAGAAGATAAGAAATTAATTAGAATTCTAATTTTAGAAACAGTTCTGAGAATGTGAATTCAGGAAAAAAAATTAGCAGATATGTCTCTATGTTCTGGCACTTTATCTGGCTACTTCCAAAATATCTTGTAATAATTAACACTTTTCCCAGTTGACACAGAACCTTTACAAATGTGGTTTTTAAAAAAAAGGAAAAAATTAAGGAAAGTGAAGATATATCTTAGGGGACCCTAAAGATAAATCAAGGGGGATAACATTCACATTGTAGGGCTCTCAAAAGAAGAGAGAGAGAAAGGGCAAGAAAAATGATTTGAAGAGTAGCTGAAAACTTCCCTAATCTGGGGAAGGAACTGAATATCCAGGTCCAGGAAGCCCAGAGTTTCATATAAGATGAACCCAAAGAGATCCAAACCATGATACATCATAATTAAAATGGTAAGAGTTGGGCGCCTGGGTGGCTCAGTTGGTTGGGCGACTGCCTTCGGCTCAGGTCATGATCCTGGAGTCCTAGGATCGAGTCCCGCATCGGGCTCCCTGCTCAGCAGGGAGTCCGCTCCTCCCTCTCATTCTCTCTCTCGCAAATAAATACAATCTTAAAAAAAAAAATAAATAAATAAAATAAAATAAAATGGTAAGAGTTAAGGATTAAGAGAGAATCCTAAAAGCAACAAGAGAAAAACAACTTGTTATGTTCAAGGGAAACGCTAGAAGGCTATATAAGCAGATTTTTCAGTAGAAACTTTACATGCCAGAAGATTGTCATGACATATACAAAGTGCTGAAAGGAAAAAACTTCCAACCCAAATTCTCTGCCTAGCAAAGTTATCATTCAGAACTTAAGGAGAGATTGAGAGTTTTCCATGTAAGCAAAAGCTAAAGGTATTCATCACAACTAAACCAGCCCTACAATAAATGGTAAAGGGACTTCTTTAAGCTAAGTAGTAAGAAAACATAGGAAAGTAAAAATCTCACTGGAAAAGGTAACTATATAACAAAGGTAGTGATCAGGGGAGCCTGAGTGGCTCAGTCATTAAGCGTCTGCCTTCGGCTCAGGTCATGATCTCAGGATCTTGGGATCAAGCCCCACATCAGGCTCCCCGCTCTGCGGGAAGCCTGCTTCTCTCTCTCCCACTCCCCCTGCTTGTGCTCTCTCTTTCGCTGTGTCCCTCTCTGTCAAATAAATAAATAAAAAATCTTTAAAAAAAAAAACAAAAAAAACAAAGGTAGTGATCAATCACTTATAAAGCAAGCATGAAGGTTAAAAGACAAAAGTAGTAAACAGAAATTACAATAATTAGTTAAGGGAAGCATAAAATAAAAAGATATAAAAAGGAATCATCAAAAATAAAAAATGTGGGGGGAAAAGTAAAAAGGTAAAGCTCTGAATTGTGTTTAAAACTAAGTTGCTATCAAGTTAAAACAGACTGCTATTTGCATAAAATATTTTGTGTGACGCTCACAGTAACCACAAGGAAAAAACTTACAGTTAATACACAAAAGAAAATGAGAAAGGAATTAAACATAACACTAAAGAAAGCCAGCAAACCACAAGGGAAGAGAAAAAGAAAGGAACAGAGAGGAACTACAAAAATAGCCAGAAAACAATTAACACAATGGCAGTAAGTATATGCTTATTAAAAATTACTTTAAATGTAAATGGATTAAATTCACCAATCAAAAGACACAGAGTGCCTGAATGGATAAAAAAATGAGACCCATCTATCTATATGCTGCCTATAAGACTCAGATGTAAAGACACACACAGAGTGAAAGGGAAGGGTTAGAAAAAGATATTCCATGCAAATGGAAATGAAAAGAAAGCTAGAGTAACTATACTCCTATCAGATAAAATAGACTTTAAAACAAAGATTACAAGGGGCTTCTGGGTGGCTCAGTTGGTTAGGTGTCCGACTCTTGATCTCAGCTCAGGTCTTGATCTCACGGTCATGAGTTCAAGCCCCATTCTGGGCTCCACCCTAGGCATAGAGCCTACTTTAAAAAAATAAATAAATAAAAATAAATAAAACAAAAACTATAATAAAGGACAAAGAAGTGAATCATATAATGATATAGGGGTCAATCCAGCAAGAAGATATTACATTTATAAATATATATGCACCCAACAGAGGAGCACCAAAATATATAAAGCAATTATTAACAGACCTAAAGGGAGTAACTGAAAGCAATACAATAACAGTAGGAGACTTTAATACCCTACTTTCATCAAGAGATAGATCATCCAGACAAAAAAATCAATAAGGAAACCCTGGCCTTAAATGACACATTAGACCTGATGGACTTAATAGATATATATAGAACATTCCACCCAAAAGTGGCAGAATACACATTCTTCTCAATTGCACATGGAACATTCTCCAGGACAGACCACATGTTGGGCCACAAAGCAATCTCAATGAATTAAAAAAGAGTGAAATCATATTAAGCATCTTTTCTGACCACAATGGTATGAAACTAGAAATTAATTACAAGAAAAAAACAGGAAAACCCACAAAAACATGGAGATTAAACAACACGCTACTGAGCAATTAACGGTTCATTGAAGAAACCAAAGGAGAAATAAAAAATACCTAGAGACAAATGGACACAAAAATCTGACATACCAAAATCTATGGGATGTAGCAAAAGTGGTTCTAACAGGGAAGATAATAGCAATACAGGCCTACCTCAAGAAACAAAAAAAAATCTCAAATAAACAATCTAACTCTGCACCTAAAGGAACTAGAAAAAGAAGAACAAACGCCAAAATTAGTAGAAGGAAGAAAATAATAAAGATCAGAAAAGAAATAAATGAAAGATTAAAAAAAAAAGAATTATTCATTTGAGAGAGAGAAAGGGAGAGAGAGAGAAAGCAGGGAGAGGGGCAGAGGGACAAGCAGACTCCCCACTGAGCGGGGGATCCTGATGCGAGGCCTGATCTCATGACCTGAGCCAAAGTCAGACACTTAACTGACTGAGCCACCCAGGCGTCCCTGAAATAGAGATTTAAAGCACAATAAAAAAGATCAATGACAGTAAGAGCTGGTTCTCTGAAAACAGAAAATCAACAAACCCTTAGCTAAACCAGCCAAGTAAAATAGAAGAGAGGATTCAAAGACATAAAATCAGAAATGAAAGAGAAATTACAACTGATACCACAGAAATAAAGGGAATCATAAGAGACTACTAAGAACAATTGTATGCCAACAAGCTTAACAACCTAGAAGAAATGAATAAATTCCTAGAAACATATAATCTTCCAAGAATGAATCATGAAGAAACCGAAAACGTGAATAGATTGATAACTAGTAAGGACACGGAAACAAAATCAAAAACCTCCCAACAAACAAAAGTCCAGGACCAGATGGCTTCACTGGCGAATTCTACCAAACATTCAAAGATTTAATACCTATCCTTTTCAAACTCTTCCGGAAAATAGAAGAGAAAAGAAAGCTTCCAAACATATTTTATGAGGCCAGCATCATCTATACCAAAACTAGACAAGGACACCACAAAAAAAGAAATTACAGGCCAGTATCTTTGATAAACATAGATGTAAAATCCTCAACAAGTTTTAGCAAACTAAATCCAATACATTAAGAGGATCATACACCATGATCCAGTAGGATTTATTTCAGGGATGCAAGGATGGTTCAACATCTGCAAATCAATATGATACATTACATCAACAGAATGAAAGATAAAAATCATGTGATTGGGGCGCCTGGGTGGCTCAGTCGTTAAGCGTCTGCCTTTGGCTCAGGTCATGATCCCAGGGTCCTGGGATCGAGCCCCACATCGGGCTCCCTGCTCGGCGGGAAGCCTGCTTCTCCCTCTCCCACTCCCCCTGCTTGTGTTCCTGCTCTCACTGTGTCTCTCTCTGTCAAATAAATAAAATCTTTAAAATAAAAAAAAAAATTTTTAAAAATCATGTGATCATCTCAGTAGATGCAGAAAAAGCATTCAACAAAATTCAACATCCATTTATGATAAAAACTCTCAACAAAGTAGGTACAGAGGGAATATACCTCAACATAATAAAGGCCCTAAATGACAATTCTACAGCTAACATTATACTCAGCCGTGAAAAGCATTCAGGAAAACACAAGAACGCACACGCTTGCCACTTTTATTCAACAGAGTATTGAAAATCCTAGCCACCGCGGGACACCTGGGTGGCTCAGTCAGTTAAGTGTCTGCCTTCAGCCCAGGTCATGATCCCAGGGTCCTGAGATCGGGTCCCGCATGGGGCTCCTTGCTCAGTGATGAGCCTGCTTCTCCCTCTGCCTGCTGCTCCCCCTGCTTGTGCGTGCTCTCTCTCTCCTGACAAATAAATAAATAAAATCTTAAAAAAAAAAAAAGAAAATCCTAGCCACCGTAATTAGGCAAGAGAAAGAAACGAAAGGCCTCAAATTGGTAAGGAAGTAAAACTGTCACTATTTGCAGATGATATGATACTATATATAGAAAATCCTAAAGATTCCACCAAAAAATGTTAGAACTAATAAATAAATGGATTCAGTAAACTTGCAGGATACAAAGTCAATATAGAGAAATCTGTGGTGTTCTATACACTAATGATGAAACATCAGAAAGAGAAATTATGAAAATAATCTCATTTACAAATGCACCAAAAAGAATAAAACACCAAGGAATAAACTTAACCAAGAAGGTGAAGGAACTGTACACTGAAAACTATAAGACATTCTAAAAAAGACACAAATAAGTGAAAAGATATTCTTTGCTCATGGTTTGGAAAAATGAATATTGTTAAAATGTCCATACTACCCAAAGCAATCTACAAATTCAATGCAATAGCTATCAAAATTCTAGTGGCATACTTCATAGAACTAGAACAAATAACTTTAAAACATGTATGAAACAACAAAAGATCTTGAATAGCCAAAGCAATCTTGAAAAAGAAGAACAAAGCTGGAGGTATCACACTGCCTGATTCCAAACTATACTACAAAGCTATAGTAATCAATGTTTTGGTAAAAAACAAAACAAAACCAAAAAACAGACACACAGATCAATAGAACAAAATCGAGAGCCTAGGAAAAAACCCACCCATATATGAACAATTAATCTATGATAAAGGAGCCAGGAACATAATATAAAGGACAGTCTCTTCAACAAATGGTGTTGGGAAAACTGGACAGCCACATGCAAAAGAATGAAACTAGACCACTATCTTACACCATATACAAAAATTAACTCAAAATGGATTACAGACTTGAATGTAAGACCTGAAACCATAAAATTACTAGAAGGAAGAGGCAGTAAGGTCCTGACATCAGTCTTAGCAACATCTTTATGGAGCTGACTGAAAAGGCAAGGGAAACAAAAGCAAAAATGAGCAGATGGGACTACATCAAACTAAAAAGCTTCTGTACAGGAAAGGAAACCATCATTAAAATGAAAAGGCAACCTACTAAATGGGAGAAGACATTTGCAAACTATATACATGATAAGGAGTAAGGAGTTAATATCCAAAATATATAAAGAACTCCTACAATTCAACAACAAAAAACCAAACAGCCCTATTAAAAAATGAGAAGAGGATCTGAACAGACACCTCCTCAAAGAAGACATACAGATGGCCAAGAAGCACATCACTAATCATCAGGGAAATACAAATCAAAACTACAATGAGATATCACTTAATGTTAGAATGACTGTTATAAAAAAAGACAAGAAATAACAAGTGTTGGCAAGGATGTAGAGAAAAGGGAACCCTAGTACACTGCTGGTGACATTGTAAATTAGTGTAGCTACCATGGAAAACATCATGGAGGTTCCTCAAAAAATTAATAATAGATCTATCATTTGACCCAGCTATTCCACTTCATATTTATCTGAAGAAAAATACTAATTTGAAAAGATATATGCACCCCCATGTTCACTGTAGCATTATTTACAATAGCCAAGATATGGAAACAACCTAAGTGTCCATTAATAGCTGAATGGATAAAGAAGATGTGGTATATTTATAAAATGGAATACTACTCAGCCATAAAAAAGTGAGATCTTGCCATCTGCTACAACACGGATGGGCCATGAGGACATTACACTCAACAAAATAAGTCATATGGAAAAAGACAAATACCATATGATTTCATTCATATGTAGAATCTAAAAGACAACAAAACAAATGAACAAAATGAAACAAAAACAAATTCACAGAGAACAGGCTAGTGGTTACCAAAGGGGAAGGGAGTTTTGGGTGAAAGGGGTGAAGGGGAGACAACGATATGGTGATGGTTGGGAATTAGACGTGGTGATCACTTTGTAGTATATACAGATATCCAATTATAAAGCCATATACCTGAAACTAATATAATAATAAAAAAGTAATCTGAAGCCATCTACAATATTATTTAATGACCAAAGCTTTTTTGGATGATAAGAGCTATCAGCTATTGTAGTACATTTTAAAATTTACATTGCTGTAGCAGTCATTCTATTGTTTGGTCCTAACAACAACCCTGGCCAATAGGCAGGACAGATATCTTTACTTACAGATGAGAAAACCAAGGCTTAGAAAAGCTGCTTGAATTCCCCAAGGTAGTAAGTGATGTCCAGAATCGAGGCTCTATTTCTACTCTATTGATTTTATCATATTATTTCATTATTTATTAGTTACAAGATATCTGCTGAAACCATAACTCGACAAGACTTGGCTCATCTAAAATATTCCTGATAAGACTATGTCCTCGAAAATTATTAATTCTCTAAATTTTGGGGGGAGGGGGAGTGAAAGAGGCTTGGATTAAAAAAATCAACCTTTGGGGCGCCTGGGTGGCTCAGTCGTCAAGCGTCTGCCTTCAGCTCAGGTCATGATCCCAAGGTCCTGAGATCGAGCCCCGCATCAGGCTCCCTGAGCCTGATTCTTCCTCTGTCCCTCCCCCCTGATTATGTTCCCTCTCTCATTGTGTCTCTGTCAAATAAATAAAATCTTTAAAAAAAAAATCAACCTTCACAAATTTGTTGATAACTGATAAGAAAAGAATTATTATACCGCAAATCTTATCTTTTTCAAAAGAAAACGCTGCTAAGAATCTCAACTATGTGAATATTACAAGATAATCTGGACCTCCTGCTGTAAAGTTGAGGAAAATAAAAGATGTCTGTAGATTTAAATGAGGAACAAAAGACATGAATAAAGAGCATGCTGAGACAAGACAGATAACAGTACACAGATAGAAACCTATCCATGTATGTGGTAAGAAAACCTATCCATGTATGTGGTAAGATGTCCACTCAGGAGGCTGATTAACAATAGGACATTATAGAAAAGGATATATGGTTGATCTTTACACAACAATGGCATGAACTGCACGGGTCCACTTACACTCAAGATTTTTTTTCAACAAATACGTATTTCTTTAAAAAATTTTTTTAAATTTATTTTAGAGAGAGAGCACGGGGTGGGGTGCAGAGAGAGAGGGAGAGAGGGTCTTAAGCAGACTCCGTTCTGAGCATGGAGCCCAATACGGGGCTCGATCTCATGACCCCAGATATCACAACCTGAGCTGAAACCAAGAGCTGGAAGCTTAAACCAACTGCGCCACATAGGCGCCCCAAATACATATTTCATATTGTGATTAACAAGTAAGATAGAGGTTGCCAAATGACTAGAAGGGAAGGGAAGGTGGAAGAAAGATGTGGAGAAGGCTGGGACAGCATGGCTCATGCCTGTTCCTGGCATTCATCACCACACCACCCACCTGGGGGAAGCTCAGTTCACTGAGGTCTTCAACTGCGAGGTGCAAAGGAACCGGCTCTGGAGAGGGATTCCTAACAAAGTGGCAGGGCCAGTTACTGGCCAGTGTTGTTCAAGGATCACGGAATGATAACCTGCCTTCCTGTAGTAAGGGTTCCAGGAACTCAGGACAGGATAGCACCAAGCAGAAATCTAGCCTGCAGAGAGGAAAGCAGGGAGGGGCGCTGTCCAAGGTGCTGAAAATTCTCTGAGGCTGGGAACTAATTCTCAAGGGGAACTGGCCTTTCAAAGCTTGCTAGCATTTCCCACAAACAGAAACTGTATTAGAACCATGTAAAGGGGGTCAGGTGAAGCAAGTGACCTATCGAGAAGCTCTGCTTTCACCAGTTCTTCGAATTCCCCTGAACTGTGCCTGGAATGAGGTTTCCTACATTCCTGGGAAGAGGAGCACGGAGTGGGTGTCACTCCCAGAACCAGCTTCGCTAACTTTGGATAAGGATAAGATGATGTGTGGTGCCTCACTCTACTACTATACTGTACAGTAACTGCATTTTTCTTTTCCTTTTAATTTTCTTAATAAAATTTCCTTTTCTCTAGCTTACTTTATTGTAAAAATACATCAAAGAATAGATGTAACACACAAAATATGTGTTTATCAACTGTTCATGTTATTGGTAAAGCTTCTGGTCAACAGTAGGCTATCAAGAGTTAAGCTTTTAGGGAGTGAAAAGTTATATGTGGATTTTCGACTGCACAGGAGGTTGGTACCCCAACCTCTGTGTTGTGTAAGGGTCAAATGTATAGTGTCTGACGGCTATCATTTTTTCTTTGTGTGACAGAATAACAGGTCTTAGTCCTAGTAGACCCAATCTCCCCCTTTTAATCACATATATTTTATAATGCCTCTTCTATCCTCAAATGAAATTCATAGGTGATAGAATCTACCTAAACAAAAATTTTTTAAAAATACAATGTTCTGATATGGAAAGAAGAAATAGAAAGTAATTTATTTTTTAAAATATGTATTTCACTATACAACTGTTTGGGGACATAATAAAGCAGTCAGATATATGCGACAATTTATGACAAATAAGTTTGGATTTAAAAATAAGAATATCAGAAAGCACTTTGAACTAGTATAGAACAATAAAAGAGCAGAGGTGCAGACCAACACTAGAATAAAAAACAGTATTAAGATAGTAATGGACATAGGAAAGTAATCTTAACTGAAGTTAGAATAATATGCCAAGGTAAATAAGAGTCAAAGTAAAAAAAAAAAAAAAAAAAGCAAGTACAATATCATCATGAATGAGCCTGGTCTTATTTTTTCTAAGTGTGGTGTCAAAATAATCCTTTAGGTTATGTCACAAGACAGGGTATGAAAAAAGTATCACAGAGGGGCGCCTGGGTGGCTCAGTCGTTAGGCGTCAGCCTTCAACTCAGGTCATGGTCCCAAGGTCCTGGGATCGAGCCCCATATCCGGCTCCCTGCTCGGCGGGAAGCCTGCTTCTTTCTCTCCCACTCCCTCTGCTTGTGTTCCTGTTCTCGCTATCTCTCTCTGTCAAATAAAAAATTAAATCCAAAAAAAGAAAAAAAAGTATCACAGAAAGCCCATCTGCCCATATTCTGTGAATGGTGCAACAAGGAAGAGATGGATTAGATAAAAACAAACAAACCAACACTGCAAGAGGCAATAAAGCAGTTGTGTAATAGACTGGTGATAGTTTTAGGATAAAACTGAAAAACTATGGTGGTCCCCAAAAAGGCAATAATAAGAAATATTATTAAAAGTTATATTAAAAAAAATCCAATGAGATCCTTGTATTTCAGGTACCTTCCACTAACTTAATAATTGAAGTCTAAACAGGAATCTCAAATCTTGTTACATAATTTCAGTCCGTTTCATTGCATTGGCAGTAACAACACTATTGCACTGAAATTCTTTTCAGCTAAATATGCAAGTTCGAAATGCTGTAATTCTTATAGAGTACAATTTGCAGAATGAACAAATTACTCAATTATTTTGAGATGGTATCTTTATTTCACTTAGGTTCCTTCTTTTTATCAACTGTGGTAAGCAAAATTCTAAAGATGATTCCCTGTGATTCCTGTTCCTTGGTTATCCAAACACTAATCTAAGTACTGCAGTGTAGGGATTTTACAAAAGTAATTAAAGTCCCAAATCAACTGACTTTAAGGTATGGAGATTATATGGGTAGACCTGATCCAACAAGGTGAGCCCTATAAAAGCAGAGCAGGAAGTGACCTCCAGCTGACAACTAGCAAGGAAGTGGGACCTCACAGACCTGCAAGCACAAGACTTGGATTCTGTCAACAAGCTGAATGAGCTTAGAAGCACATTCTTCCCTAGAGCCCACAGGTAAGAGCCCACAGGTAAGAGCCAGCTTGACTGACACATTAATTTCAGTCTTGTGAGGCACTATGTGGATAACCGAGCCAAGCCCAGCTTCTGACTTACATAACCATGAGTTAATAAATGAATGTTATTTTATTTTATTTTTTATTTATTTATTTATTTTTTTATTTGTTTGAGAGAGAGAGACACAGCGAGAGAGGGAACACAAGCAGGGGGAGTGGGAGAGGGAGAAGCAGGCCCCCCGCAGAGCAGGGAGCCCGATGTGGGGCTCGATCCCAGGACCCTGGGATCATGACCTGAGCCAAAGGCAGACGCCCAACGACTGAGCCACCCAGGCGCCCCTAAATGAATGTTATTTTAAAAACAAGCTGCTAAGTTCGTGATATCTTTATTATGCAGCAAAAGAACACTAAGATAACAATTTCCTTCTAACTTAATAAGCTTTTGGTTTAATTTCTCATGAAGATATTTTAGTATCAATATGTACTACAAAACTACCAATTTGTATTTATAGAGTGGTTAGTCTGGGGGGATATACAAAAGTCAGGGCAGATGCAGGACAAACCTTTACTGAGTTGGGACTCTCTCAGGTGTTGTAAGACATATAGACACAGCAACGCTACTGTGGCAATCAAAACACTCTTACAAAAAAGTTCAGCAAATCTCAAGAGGAATTGGAACCCAAGCAGCTCTGGAGACCTCAACTGTAGCTCATGGATTTAATATGACTGGGCTACAGTGGGCCCCAATCTCTTTCAACTCAAAATTCCAAATTCTTGGGAGAAAAATATCTGACCAGTGCAGTATGGGTCAGGTGTGCACCCCTGGACCAGCCAGCGATGGCCTGAGAGGGAGTCAGGGAGTAGAGGTGCCCTTGCTATCAGGAAAGACAGGTCCAGCCATGAAACTGGGAGAACTTCCAGGGAGGACAAAAATCTCCTGAGCTGGGCAGCTCTAAGACAGGTCTATCATACTCATGTTATGGGAAGTCCAGAACTAACCTGAGTTCTGTTTACCTGTATCTGGCTAGTTTTGAAAATTCTCATACCATATGTATGTATGATTCCATTTTCTCTCAAAACATTGACTCCATGCATTTTCTTCTTTATGCTTACAGGTTTTTTTTTTTTCCCTGTAATGTATATACAGCACTTACGATTAGAGGGAAACACCTTTCTCCCCTCCTCTGGCTTCTATGAGAAGAGTTTTCTCCCAAATATTTCTCTGTTAATCACTTTATCCCAGGAAAGGAAGGATGACTCATCTGACCAGTAAATTTGAGAAGAATAAATGGGGAGTGCTCAACTCAGCTCTACCCTGGGGTTTTCACAAAGAACTCCAAGTTCTCTATTTACTCCATGCCACCCTGGCCGCTGCTGCCTAGGGTAGGGTGGGTGGTGATCTAATTTTGGAGTTCAGTTAGCAAACCCATTTAGTTTGCACACAAACACAGCCTCCAGCTAGGCCTTTATTGCTAATAAAGTTGATTTTTAGGATCCTTATGCAATTCCTTTGAGTTATTTCTCAATGTTCAGAACATAAGCAAGAAAAAGGGGGTATTTATTATACTGCCTCAGACTCCAGTCCAAACTTGTTTTCAAAATCCTTTTACATCGATTTTTAAAGGAGAAAATAGGTGAAATTTCCTTAATTACCATTATTTTCTCTCTCATTTAATTTTACCTTTCTTGCTATATTCAGCTCTATAATTTAATTCATTACCTGCTTTATTTTTATAATCTGATTGTAAAATGCTGAACCCTTACTGAACTTAAAACTGGGAAAAAACTAGGGGCACCTGGGTGGCTCAGTTGGTTGGGTGTCTCTTGATTTCGGCTCAGGTCATGATCTTGGGGTGGTGGGATTCTCTCTCTCTCCTTCTCCCTTTGCCCCTCCCCCAGCTTGCT
The DNA here is from genome assembly GCF_964656455.1 of Halichoerus grypus. NCBI lineage: Eukaryota > Metazoa > Chordata > Mammalia > Carnivora > Phocidae > Halichoerus > Halichoerus grypus. Next base: position 67,564,218 of record NC_135712.1, read on the forward strand.
CTCTCTGAATAAATAAACACACACACACACACACACACACACACACACACACACACACACACACACTCCATCCCTGGGAAAAACTTAAGGTCATTTAATCCAGTGTATCCACTGCAGAGAGTTTAAGACCATGCGGCAAAACCAAGTCTCAGTACCCAGATTTCTTGTCTCCAGTGTTCTTTTACATATACTGTGACACTTAAGCACAATTCTAATTTTACTTCTGTAACATTTCTGCCAGCTTTTCTATGACAATCATTTACCCATCAACTAATTCCACCAACGTGTTTGCCATGTTCCTCCTGCATGACAAATTATGAACTCTGCCAGTTTCTCTTTGGCTTCTGCTCTGATATCAACTTTATCTTCTGCTGTAACTGGGTGGTCCTGTTTTTCTTGTATGCTTGGTCATGGCAGACTGGTTTGTCCTCCAGTAAACTTGTCTTTCATAGCAACAGGTTGCTGAATTTTGTTTTTTAAACTGTTAACCATCACTATAACTTCTTATTTTGAAAAAATTAATGAGTCTATTTGTATAAACATTAGAAATGATGCATTTATACTACACTCCGTCATCTTGTAGGTTTACTGTTATAGTTCCTTTTTCTTTTTTTTAACAACAGATGTAAAATTCTGTACTTTTCGTGTGTACTTCACTTTAAATCACAAGGTAATCTATCTAAGCTATTTTTCTTTATTTTTAAAAAAACGTTTTAATCTTTGTTTTTCTCATTTTTGTTTTCGATTATATAATGTATTACATTTTATATTTATTATATCTTCCTTTTTATTTCAAGATTCACAGAAGTGATATACAAGCACACACTAAAGTATAGAGAGCAAAGAGGAGAACTTCCCTTTTATTCTTCCCCAAATACCACACCCCTCCATGGGAATAAGTACATGTAGCAGTTTACTATATATCCTTCCACACCTCTTCCAATATCTGCAATTTGCTTTTTTCCTAATGATTTTTCCTAATCTAAAAAGATCAACATATTTTAGTAATTATTCTCATTATTTCACCTTATGAATTATGAAGTTAAACTCTGGAGTGACATAGAATTTACAATTTCTTCCTTGGCTTACTCTCCTTCCCACTTCATTCTACTTGGGTAAGATCTGAATTATCTTATGAAATTCCAAATGGACACCTTGCAATCTGTATCAGGATCTAAAGCCATGCTGTCCAATGCAGTGGCCACTACCCACATGTGCCTATTGAAATTTAAACTAAAAATAAGTAAAACTTAAAACTCAGTTTCTTGGGGCATCTGGGTGGCTCAGTTGGTTAAACACCTGACTCTTGATCTCACCTCATGTCTTGATCTCAGGGTTGTGAGCTCAAGCCCCATGTTGGAGCCTACTTAAAGTAAACAAAACAAAACAAAAAACAAAACAACTCAGTTTCTCAGCCCCACCAGCCCCATTTCAAGGGTTCAATGGCCACACGTGACTAGTGGCTGCTGTATCAAACCGCACAGATTCAGAACACTATCACTGTAGAATGTTCTATTGGACAATGCTAATCTTAACACTTGGTTAATTTTATTTATTTACCTAAGAGTTAAATACCTTTTGATAAGGTTCTTTCAAAGTTTCAATACTTTTTGTAGGTATTTCAAAATGTCTCCATCTGTAGGAAATTGCAAGGTTATCTAGGAACCTAACGCTTTCTCCTAATTTCATGTGGATATTTTTATTCTTCAAAGTCTAAAGTCCTAGGCTGTTTTACTATTACACTTCTTTTTTGAAGATTTTATTTATTTATTTGAGAGAGACAGAGAGAGCACAAGCAGGGGAAAGGGCAGAGAGAGAGGGAGAAGCAGACTCCCCACTGAGCAGGGAGCCCGACGTGGGGCTCAATCCCAGGACCCTGGAATCATGACCTGAGCCGAAGGCAGATGCTTAACTGACTGAGCCACCCAGGCGCCCCTTACTATTATATTTTAAGATCTCTTTTCTGCGGGAAATTGCTTATCTTTGTCTTGAGTTTAAAAATTTAACATACAGGTGCCCAAGAAGGAAAAGGATTTTTTTTTCTTGAAAAACAGCTCCAGTGTGGAACTCCATATACTCTCAATAACCATACTGAGTTGGTCTTTCAGTTCAGAAAAGTTTTCTAGAATTTTTCCTGATTATTTATGAGTTTTATGTTCTAATCATTTCTATTGCTGGTACCCTTACTTTTCGACAAGTTGCATATCCAAAATCCATTTTCGAGATATGTCAGTTCTATTACATTATTATTAGTCTGTTGAATTTCATTACTTTCCCATATATTTCATTTTTCTGTTATTCAAATAATTATTCACAAATTAGCTAGTCCACCAACACATAATATCTCTGATCCACTTGGCACTACATATTTTGTAATGTTTTTACATTTCAAATGGTGAACTCTGAACATTCCCAACAGCTGCTCTGTAATCTATTTAATCTTTGACTGTAATGGGAATTCTTACCTTTTCTTATTCTTTAGTATCACCTATTTCTCTGCACTATGGCCTCCTTCCTGCCTTGTACTGATACCATCTATATTTTCATTTCATTTAAAAAAAATTTCTGCCCACTCCTTTTAAAAGCCATTAGCTGTCTTACCTGTTTGAATGCTCTATCAATTTTCTTCTATTTGCTTGAGTTGTCAAACAGTGAGGCCTGTGTGGGTGGGCTCCATTTCCCACAGGCTCCCTCTTCCCTTCAAATGTTGTGACACTTATTAATTACACCAAGTTCTATTTTATCTCTGGTTTTCACATTGTTTTTGAAGCTGGCTTGTCTGAGGTTTGTTGTCCTTTCTGTTTGTGTTAGATATCCCCACTATGACTGCTCTGCTAGCTTTTCAGAAGTCTCTTTTAGAGGTCTGTTTTCTTAAAACAAGTCTGCATAGTAAAGGTAGTCTAAAATGTACATATAGCTTCCTTTTTAAGATTATTATTATTGGAAAGTTAGCATGTTTTCACAAGGAGGGAAAATATTAAAGAGAGTCGTCATGTCCCCAGATAAGTACACAAAAGTAAATTTGACCAATGATGTGCCTCAAGCATACTATCGTATTAATAATGCCACAGAAATTAACCTCCTAATATCTCCGTAGAAAAAAGTCATCTAGTATTGGAGGTAAACACAGAAAAACCGGCAGGGAGACAAGATGGGAGCCCCCTCCTTCTTAAGGACACTACAAGTTCTTAACATTTTGCCATATTTTAGAGAAATACTCAAAATCATCTTCCTGATTATGTCATTAAGGGTCAGAAGAGAGTTGTGAGGTGAGGCACAATGAGTCAGAGCAGATTACAGAGACAGGGCTTGGAAAGGGGTAGTGGGGTAAGAAGATACAACAAAAGCTGTCTACTCTCCTCCACTGCCTCTCTGGAACCAGTTCTGCCACTGCAGACCCAGCTCCAGACCAATTCTAGCAAAAGATCACAAATAAGACTGGGGCGTTTTCCCCTTTCTTTTTGTAGGTGAGGGAGTTCTAAATGATAGAAGGATCTGGAAGAGAATGGGAAGGAAAGAGAATTCCTGCGGTCCAGTAGGCATTCCCAGCTAGACACTGGTTGGTTAAGTGAGACATATAGCAATGTACATATGTTGAAGATGGTCTGTATCAGTCTCAACAATTAACGTCTTTGCAGAGCAGTCCTTAAACCATGGAATCACAGTGCCGCTCACTGAGGAATATCCAATCATGAGTATTTAAAGTGTCTTTGCTATAATTACAGTCTTATGTTAACTAAATCCAGATTCTCTCAGAAATAATTTTTTTTCTTTTTCTTTAAAGATTTATTTATTTATTTTAGAGAGACAGCGAGAGAGCAGGGGTCAGGGGAGAGGCAGAGGGAGAGGGAAAGAGAGAATCTCAAGTAGACTCCCCCGCTGAGCATGGAGTCCAACGTAGGGCTTGATCCCACGACCCTGAGATCATGACCTGAGCCAAAATCAAGAGTTGGACCCTCAACTGACTGAGCCATCCAGATGCCCCTCTCAGAAATAATTTTAAACTGTCATAATATAACATCAATCTACTAAATTCTAATCTTTTTTTTCTCTTAAAGATTTTATTTATTTGTCAGAGAGAGAGCGAAAGAGAGTGAGCACATGTAGGGGGAGCAGCAGAGGCAGAGGGAAAAGCAGGCTCCTCACCAAGCAAGGAGCCCGATGCGGGGCTCGATCCCAGGACCCTAGGATCATGACCTGAGCCAAAAGCAGACACTTAACCAACTGAGCCACCCAGGTATCCCTTCTAAATTCTAATCTTTAACTCAACTCTAACAAAGCTGGAAAAATAACTTATCCTTATCAATGAATATCACAGATAAAAAAAAAAAGATGAAGAAAACTTATCCACAGCTCATTATAGAAGAATTTTTTAAAAACTGAGATGTAATTTAGATACCACTAAAGTCACCCATTTAAAGTGTACAATTCAGTGGTCTTTAGTTTGTTTGCAAGGTTGCAATCATCACCACTAATTCCAGAATACTGTCATCATCTTAAGAAGAAACCCTGTACCCTTTAGCAGTCACTCCCCATTCTCTCCTCCCCACAGCTGCTGGCAACCACTAATCTACTTTCTGTCTCTATGGATTTGCCTCTCTGGACATTTCACATAAATAGAATCGTACAGTGTGTAGTGCTTTGTGTCTGGCTTCTTTCACATAACACAATGTTTTCAAGATTCATTTGTGTCATAACATGTATCAGTAATTCACTAACTTTATGGTACGGAAATTTGTTCATCCATGAATGACATTTTAAAAATATATTTTTTGCTACCTATGTGAATTAGCTTTCAAGATTACTCAAGATTCAACTCAAGACACACCATATTTATTCATACATTCACCTCTTGGCTTACAAGATTATCAGTATATTTTATTTTCTGTCAATTTACAAATCACTTTGTACCTTATGATGTTTGTTGTATTTTCAGTACTTTGATAAATACTTACTGGGCTTTCCACCTAGTACCCCTTTTTCTAGACATTACCCCTTCCCTCCAACTTCTATATGGTTAATGTGACCTTGCTCCTGTTACCAGGTGACTGGTGCAGGAATGAGAACCTGATTTAAGATGGACAAATTAGGCGCTTCACTGGAAATGTGGAATTGGGAATAGGATTCTATTTCCAACTAGCTGATCTCTTGATTCTAGGAGTAAATCTCAGGAGCTTTGGCTATTACCATTTTTTGCCATGTAGACTAAGAAACCAAGAAAACCAGTGTGCCAGAAGAGAAGAAAGAATCAGAGACAAAGAAACTGAGAATAGCAGAGGTAAGAGATGGAGCAGGAATCCCTGAGTTCCCTGCAGTCTGCATCCCTGTCCTTGGACTCCATGGGACATCCTATAAACTTACAATAAAGTCCCCTTACTGTTCAAGTTGGTTAAGGAGGCTTCTGTAATCTCCAGCCAAGAGCCCTAGTATAATCATCTACCCAATAAGATTTTAAGCTCTTTATTAGCAAGGGCTCAACCTCCATTGCACACATTACAACAACTCAAATACATACTTAATCAAATGATCACCTGTGGAGTAACTTGCAAAATTATCTATAAAATACACTCAAGACATTCTCCAATGAGTATATAAAAAAAAATTAGGATTTGTGTCCACATTATAAAAAAGCTATATTATTGGGTGCCTGGGTGGCTCAGTTGGTTAAGCGACTGCCTTCGGCTCAGGTCATGATCCTAGAGTCCCTGGATCGAGTCCCACATCGGGCTCCCTGCTTGGCAGGGAGTCTGCTTCTCCCTCTGACCCTCCCCCCTCTCATGTGCTCTCTCTCATTCTCTCTCTCTCTCTCAAATAAATAAACAAAATTAAAAAAAAAAAAAAAAGGTATTGTCCTTTAAAAAAAAACAAAACAAAACAAAAAAACAAAAAAGCTATATTATTGTATCACTGACTCAATATATCTTTGCACCCATTTTGCAAAACATTAATTTCCTCAGAAGTGGAATCACCTATTTTATTATACTAATCCATCCCATTTGCGCTTGCCTGGTAAATGTTAAATCTTTTGAAAAGCACAGTGTTATATTTTCCTAAGAAAATTTGAAGTTTCTTGCAAACAACAAGTAATTTCTATTTGTTTTTTAAGCAAACTCCCACAAAACCTACTAGCAAATAACATTCAGGGGTGCCTGGGTGGCTCACTCCGTTAAGTGTCTGACTTTGGCTCAGGTCATGATCTCAGGGTCCTGGAATCAAGCTCCTCATCAGGCTCTGCGCTCAGCAGGGAGTCTGCTTGTCCCTCTCCCTGTCCCTCTGCCCCTCCCCTAGCTCATGTCCTCGTGCTCTCAAATAAATAAGTAAATAAAATCTTAAAAAAAAAAATTCAGCATACAGAAATACAAGTAACCTCATTTATGGTGGTATACATATAAAATGACGTGACATACACACACACATATATATAAACAGAATATTACTCAGCCATAAAAAAGAGATCTTGCCATCTGCAACAACATGAATGATTCTAGCGAGTATTATGCTAAGTAAACTAAGTCAGAGAAAGATAAGTACCATAGGATTTCATTCATACATGGGATTTAAGAAACCAAACAAAGAAAAAAAAAGACAAATAAAAAAACATACTTTTATCTGTAGAGAACAAACCGGTGGTTATGATGGGGATTAAGAGCATACTTATCATGATGAGTACTAAGTATTATACAGAATTGTTGAACTATTATACTGTACACCTGAAACTAATACAACATTGTATGTTAACTGTATTAGAATTATAATTTAAAACAAGGCAAAAAAATGCAAAAAAGACAGAAAATACAAATCAAAGACACAGAATGTTGGGAAATAAAAAAAAACCCAAAAGACTCTTAAATACAAAATAAAAACTGGTGGTGGCAGGAGATGGTGAAACAGATAAAGGAGATTAAGAGTACACTTATCTTGATGAGCACTGAGTAACGTACAGAACTGCTGAATTATTATATTTCACACCTTAAACTATTAACACTGTATGTTAATTATACTTCAATAAAAAAAAAAGGTATAATGACACTGAACATACAGAGACATAAATGAATAACCTCCCTGGAATCATTCTCTCCTTTTCTCCTCTTGCAAACAAGATATACTGTCAAACATGAATAATTCCCAGAAGGATAACTAATCTGTAATTCAATGACACTGTGCACATGTAATTATTATATGATATAGGTTGCGGAGGCATGAAATCTTCCTTAACGGACAACTCAGGAGATGCAGTTTTCATAAGTCTGCTCTCTTGCCCCAGGCTGAGGGGTCTATTGCCATGACTGACAACTGCAAAGCTAATTCCCTGCTATTCCTGGGAGTCCTCACTTCATTTTGCAAAGTCCTTTTCCCAAAATCAAATCCAGTATTTGTCACCTAATTGGTTCTGAGTGGGGATAACAGAGATAAAACCAAAAATCCAAAATGTTTTCTTAAATCCCTGTTAAAAATTCTATAGGGATAAATGGGCTAATCCTTCAAAGTGTTAAGATTTGGTTCCTGAGTTGATTTTGTAAAACATATTAATGTCACTACCTTCCCTAAGACATACTGAAATTTAAGAAATTATACTTCTAATATTACAAAGGCTTAGAGAGATAGAACCCCTTTAAATCACTGAAGAATTCCTATCGGGTACAACTGTATACCATGTCAAGCACTGGGGCAGTTTCTCATGGCCTGGCCCCAAACTTGCTTCTCTATAGCTGGAGAGAACTGTGCTGGTCAAAGCTCTGAGAGGCAAAGTACTATTTACTTACTATTGGCACCTTCCAAAAAAAATTCAAAACTCTAAGTTTAACAAATGGCCCACACAAGGATTTGCTGAAGTTTTCTCAGACTTCCTCCCATCAGGCAGGAAGGGGCTTTGGAAATCTACTTTAACCTAATTATTTCACAAATGAGAAGAAAGGGTGGACTAGAGATAAATGACTTGCTCAAATTCACAGAATTGATAAAACCAGCATAGTTAGAATATGGGTCCTCGATTCGCACCTGGAAGCTCACTTCCCCATACCATCTGCCTAAAATGTGTAAATATGGACAGTTTTGAAACCTCTGCTTTCTGAGAGAAAAACAAAAAAAGGAAAACTACAACTTTCTGTTTCAAATGTGAAGGTGAGAGGTTAAGGTGTTACATGTCATTTCCTAGAGGTAAAAGGTAATACCCTTCCAAATGTCATGATGGGCTTGCCCTGGAGGCTAAGTGAAATGAAACTGAACACCAGATTTTTGCTGCAACCTGAAGGTTTTTTACCATTATGAACTATAGTTGCTATTGATTCTGTGTGCCCAAGGCTACCCAATTCCTCCTTTTCCATTAACAAAGCCTATAGTCCCTTGGCCACAAGGATGGGCATATGTCCTACACGCGGCTAATCAACTATCTCACATCACAGGCAAGGGTGACTGGTCTAAGTAAGGCCAATCAGAACCCTTCCCTAGAACTGTGACACAGATGCTGAGAAAAATAACTCCTCCCCCCTTTCCTACCATATGGAGAAGGCAGTCTGCAGTAGGAGAGCCTAAGACCAACATTCAAAGAGAAACAGACATAAACAGAGATGAGAGATGGAAAGAGTCTGGCAATGTCAAATCCTTGGGTCTCATTCCTGAGCTGGTTCCTTTGATTTGGTAAGTTAACCCTTTATCAATCTTTATCAACTATAAAGCCAGTAAATTCCTTTTTTGTTCAAAATACTTTGTCACTTGCAACTCAAAAATGCTAACATATACTGACCTCAGGAGACAGGACTAGATATGTTACTCTTAATACAGGGAAACTAATGAACGTTTATTTAAGAAAAATTTTTTGATGCATGTAGACAGGCTCTACTGTTTCTTGTATCTACCATGTCTGACATCCTACACTCACCAGCTTCACTGTTTCCATCATAAGCTGGCTGCTGAAAGTATCTGAGTTTGCTAACACTTTCCTACAATTTCCCTAGAATTTAAAAAAAAAATCCTATTTTAAGCTTGTTTCATTTGATTTTCAATAGAAGCTGAATGTAAAATATATTCCAAGTAATATAAATTAAATGAGATTTTACCTTATCTAGACGGACAAAAAGATAATCTAGTCATCAACATTATAGTATGCTATGAGGCAAGTTTTCAAATTTTTAACAATAGAAACCAGTAAGAACAACAAATCTCAGGACCTACCTCCAGTAAGGCTCCAGTTTGGAAGAATTTCAAAGGCTTTTCAATGGAATAATAAAGGCTATGATAGCTACCCTTAGCCAGGTATGCTCTGACCAGACCAACTGCTATAACCAGCCACCTATGAGAAAGAGGAAAAAGAGCAATCAGGAAAAAAAAAAAAAAAAAAAAAAGGTAAGTAGGACTGGGGGGTAACAGAAAATTTGGCGACAACAGGTATTGCTAAAGGTGACCTCAGGAATTAGTAGCCCGGATTTATCAACTATGGCCCTCAAATGCCAAGCTGTAATGCACAGAAATGTTGCACCAACAGCACCCAACCAAGAGTGCTCTGCTCTGCAAAAACACAGTGGCACCTCACCCATCTGGAGCTCAGCTTTTTGGCAAACTTGCCTGTTGAGAACAAGGCCAAAATGAAGAGAATAAGCTAAATTGGTCCTTGAGCAGCTAAATTAAGTGCCAGAAATCTAAGACAAGAGAAAAAAGCTGTTAAAGGAAAATTTTAAATGGCCTGTGCAGTCAAAGGGTCTGTAATAATAACAACCCGGGTGGAGGAAAGATGTTTTAACCTGTTTTCACAAGTATCTCACAGAAACACACCCATACCCTACTCTTTTAAAATTGCAAATGAAATAAGAAAAGGTTGGTTTTTTAAAGAAAGAAAGATTTTTTTAGCCGAATCTCCCAAAATCAATTCAGTAAAAAAAGGCCAGATCAATACAAAACACAAAACAGGGAAACACTTAGGCATATCACTGAGAATGTTATATTTCTGTTCTGTCCTTCTCAAAAATGAATTTCTCAGGTCCTGTAATTTTTTGTTAAGTTCCATGGTGAAACAAATGGACCTTTATTATTAAGGTATGTCTCCTTGAAAGCAGTAATAGATTCACCTAAATAAATGTACAATCCTAACTAGGCAATGGGATATATGGTCTATGTTACTTCCAGAAACTATCAAAGGTGTCAAATAAGAATTTGTAAAAGAAATGAATTCCTTAATGGTATAACTGTCCCAGCATTAGCAACCTACCAAAAAAAAAAAAAAAAAAAAAAAAAAAAGACTACTTTCTTCGCAAAATCCCAATTTCTTTTCTTGGCTTAAGACACCACTCCCCATCCTCCATCACCCAGGAATAAAGGCTTCCTTCTTCCCCAGTGTACCTTAAAATCTCTCTCCAGTCCAACGCTCTTGTTAATGGCCTTGCCTACAAGTACAAACTCCTGAAATGTTCTTTTAAAAATCACTCTCTGACCATTTATGCAATAAAAAAACTTGTATCTGTATTATTTCTCCACTGGCCTGTGAATCAAGAGAAATAGGCTCTAGACCCAGATCTATTATTAACAAGTTCAGTGATCTCAAGCTAGTCAAGAAAGTCACAACCTCTCTGAACCTAAGTTTCAACACCAGCCATTTCTAATGAAGCAATCAAGTCTACAATCCTCCCTATATATGTGTGTGAAGAATGCAAGGTGCTGAAATGCTAATGTGACATTAGCATTTGTGTTAAAAAGGGAGTGTGTGTACATATTTGCTTTCATCAGCATCTGAGGCAATCACAAAATTAGCACCTCCGGGGAGGGGTTCTGGGTGGAAGGGAAGGGTGAGAGGGAAGAGTTTCACAGTATGCTCTCGGGTATATTTTGAATTATGCACCTGCCAATGTAGTACCTATTTTAAAAATAAATAAAACTAGAAGTTCACCCTACAGTTCTTTAAACTTTTCTGCATCTTTGAAAATTTTCATAATAAAATGTTAGGGGAAAATCTTTCACAGATGAATACAATTCAAAAATACACAACAGGGGCGCCTGGCTGGCTCAGTCGGAAGAGCAAGCGACTACTGATCTCTGGGTTGTACGTTGGAGCCCCACATTGGGTGTAGAGATTACCTAAAAATAAAATCTTAAAAACAAAACAAAACAGAACAAATAGTCTGATCCTGTGATCCTCAGCACCAAAACTATGGGATCAAAGAACTGGAGGAACCCTGGAGATCACCTAATCCAAACTCTTTAGTTTTACAGATGAAAAACGGAGGACAAGAAAAGCAAAGTGATTTATCCAAGGTCACACAGATAGTGTCAGAACTAGAACTAAAAACCTGCTGTGACAAGGGATGGACTAAAATGAGGGAGAAACAGGGCGCCTGAGTGGCTCAGATGGTTAAGCGTCTGCCTTCGGCTCAGGTCATGATCCCAGGGTCCTAGGATCGAGTCCCGCATCGGGCTCCCTGCTAGGCGGGGAGCCTGCTTCTCCCTCTGCCTCTGCCTCTCTTTCTCTCTCTCTCTCTCTCTCTCTCTCTCTGACTCTCATGAATAAATAAATAAAACATTAAAAAATAAAATAAAATGAGGGAGAAACAAGAGGAGGTAAAACCTGTTTAGAGGGTATATTCCCCTCATCCCCAATAACTCTGCCTTCCACCTTCCCTACCCCAATCCATTCTAGAAAGTCTCAACTCATTTAAAGCACAGCTCTACTTATGTCACTGGTCAAAAACTTTGAACGCTTTTCCATTACCTTTCAGATTAAAGCTCAGTCTGGATTTTGAAAACAGCCGCCTAAATATTTAATGGTCACTCTGCAGCCACAGCTCCCTCTACTCCCCTTGGGGGAAATGGCTCGCATTCGTGACTTGCCGCCGGGGCTCTCCTCGGCGCTGCAGGATAGCCGGCACGCCGCACCCCCCCGGACTGACCCCTGACCAGCCCACCCGTCCTCCCAAGGCCCTTGGGACCAGGGCCAGGGCGGCTTTCCCCGTGCCGCCCTGGAGCTCGGGAACTCCAGCTCGGGCACACCCAGCCTGAGAACTTGCTCGGCCCCTCGCCCAGGCGGGAGTCCCGGGCAGGCACCTGGGCCGACTAGGCTGCCCTCAGTGCCCCGGAGCCCGGACCCTGACACCCGCCGCCCGGGCTGCCCTGCGCGCGGGCCCGGCCGCTCCGCCGGCCGCAAAGCCCCCTTCCCGGCCCGGCTTGCTCCCCGCCTCCCCGAGTCCCGGCCTCACCCCGCCGTCATCACCACATTGTAGATGACCAGATACGCCGTGGCCAGAGGCCCTGGACCCTTCTTTTTCCGCGCGCCGCCAGCTTCCCCGGCCCCGGCCCGGACCCCCCCGCCCCCATTCCCCTTCGTCGCCGCAGTAGCCGCCGCTGCCGCCATGTCAAGTGCCCGGAGCACGCTCTCCTTGCGCGAACACCACCGCCCGGACAAGGCACTGCGAGGGGGCGGAGGGAGGGACGAGGGAGAGGCGGGGCCGAGGCCGCGGGGCGGAGCCAGAGACAGCGCCCACGGCGGCCGCCATCTTGAAAGAGGGCAAAGACACTCCTGGCGCTCCCCGCCTCTCGGCTTGCTTCAAACGCCAGCGCCATCTTGGATCACGGTAATCACCGCCTCTTTCCGCTCCGGGTCATACTCTCTGGCGCCATCTTGGATTAGGTCAGAGTCGTCTTTGGCCTACCTCGGTAGTCCCGCAGTTCCTAACACCTGGGTGCTTCGTCGTCCTTGGCTTTTTTTCTCCTTATAAACTCTGCCTTCATGATGGAGCAAGAAAATGCTGCTTTCGTTCTCCCTTCTCATCTTACTTCTTACAGTGGCTCTAGCTTTATCGCTATGCGCGTGATCGAATAACCTGCCATTTTGGGTCAGGGTACTTAACGCCGATATCGCTTCCCATCAACCCCAGAGTCCGGCGAGGATTACGCTTTCTAGCGGGTGCTCTCGGCTCCTGCACAAGCAGCCAGGTTGAAGGTTCAGTCTTAGAAGGTTTCTTCCCTGGCTTTTAAATTTTAAGTTACTAGTACAGTGGAGAAGGTGAACGAGAAGTGTGCCCCTTTTTCTGTCTGATTAAAATCGTACGTGTGGTCCAGGATCCAATGTCGTTTGTGAGGCTCTGGAAGGTTCAAGCGCATCTTCCAGCCCGAAGCCACGTGGGCTCACCTGTTGCCAAGGCAGGACGAGGTCTTGGGATTAGGCGGTCAGCTAAGGATGAGGTGCCGAGTGGAGCGAGAAACTCTCCACCCACAGTGGTCAAAAGTGGTCAAAAAAAAAAAAAAAAAAAAGCGCCAGGAGTGTCTTTGCCCTCTTTGGCTTAAACGGAAAACCTGTCAGCTGAGGTAAACAGGGAAGGCTTATGGAAACTGCCTCAGCCAGCTGATCCCTCTCCCTCATTAACTGCTTTGTTCTGGTGTTGTTTTTTTTTTAATTTGTAAAACGCTCCTGCAGCTAATTTTCGCACAGACATCTTAAACGAATTGCTGTATACGTAGTGGTATAAAGTATCCATTCTAGGAAGTGGACCGTCTGTGAGGTTGCACTGGGGTTCCTGGCACTGAATGAGAGACAAAGTGTTCTGTCTCCCAGAGACCATATAGAGGGAGCTGGTGGAAAATAAATCTATATTAGTTGGTGAAAGGTGTTATCAGTTAGGAAGTTATTGCAGTAATCCAGGCCATAGTGTTGGTTTAGGCCAGAGTGGTTGTGATTGAGATGATGGAAACCTAATTGAATTCTGGACATATTTTAAAAGAGCTGATAAGATTTGTGGAGTATGTGGTAAAGGAGACATTGTGAGCAACTTGGAAGAACTGAATTGTAGAAGAAAGTATTTTGAAAGCAGAAATCAGAAATTTTGTTTTTTACGTGTTGAATTTGAAATTTACATTAGACATCCAAGTGGAGAGGTTGAGTAATCAGTTAGATTTAGACCAGGTGCAGGCAAAACTGTTCCTTCTGGAGGCTCCAAGGGAGAATCCATTCCTTACTTCCTCCAGCTTCTAGAAGTTGCTGGCATTCCTTGGCTCACAAGTTGCATCACTTCAATTTGCCCTCTCTGAATTTCCACCTGCTTTCTTATAACAAACAACCTTTGTGATTACATTGGGTTCAACCAGATATTCTGGGATAAATTTCCCCATAGCAAGAGCCTTAACTTCATCACACCTGCCCAGCCCCTTTTGCCATATAAGTAACATACTGGGGATTAGAATAGGGACCTATGTGGGGGGCCATTATACAGTCTACCACATTCCATTGCCAAAAAAAAAAAAAAAAAGGCAAGCAAGAAAACCCCCAAAGACTTGAGAAAAATGATGTTATTTTTAAACCATTATTAAGTTTGCAGGAAAGTAAGGGATCTCCAAAGGGGGAACTGGAAGTGGGGAGAGGGCTTCTGTTGGTGATGGTTAAGAACAGTAAATTGAAATTAGAACAGTGATCAGTTAGCAAAAGCCAAAGCCAGGATTTCTCTGAGGGCAACCACTAGTACCAGGGCTAGGACTGAAAAACTAACCGAGCGAGATCTCTAAGGCCTCTTTTATAAGGGTCCTAATCCCATTTCTAATCACATCCCAAAGGCCCCATCTCAAAGTACCAGGATGTTAGGGATCAGGGTTTCAACATGTGAATTTTGGGGGGGGGACACAAACACTTAGATTAAGGTGTTATTTTCCTTGGCAAAGGGATTCTGCAGGTGTGATTAAATCAAGAAGCTTGCGATACAGAGATTAGCTTGGATTATCTGAGTGGGCTCAATGTAATCACAAGAGGGAGGCAGAAAAAGAATCAGTCAAAAGGGGAAGTGACTGTAGAAGAAAGGCAAAGAGATGCAATGTTTCTGGCTTTGAAGAGGAGGCAAGGGGCTTCTAGAATCTGGCAAACATAAGGAAATGGATTTTCTCTCTAGCAAGGAATGCAGCCTTGCCAACATCTGATTTTAGCCCAGTGAGACCTATATCAGACTTCTGACCTACAGAATTGTAAAATAATATATTTATATTGTTTTAAGCCACTAAGCTTGTGGAAATTTGTAACAGCAGCAATTGGAAACTAGAGCTAATACATCTCTATCAATATCAATCAAAAAACATTGCTAGAGATAATCATGATGAAAGATGCTGTTCATCAGGAAAACGTAAGAATTTTAAACATGTGTACATAATTACATGGCCTCTGTGCTAATATTCCAATTCTATGTAGAGAATAAAACATTATTGAGTGACATTAAGGAAGACCTAAAATAAGTGGAGGGATCCTGAGTTTGTTACCGGACAGAGAACTGGTTCTGAACTCAGGTTCAGCTGCTTGGCACTTGAAAATCAATACTTGAGACAAGTGATGGTGGGAGAGGAAAGTTTACTTTACTCAGGAAGCTGGCAAACTGGGAAGATGGTGGCCTAACATCTCAAAGACCATTCATCAGTGTCTAGGCGAAGCTGGAGGGATTTAAAGGAGAAGGCATGAGAAAA
Source organism: Halichoerus grypus (assembly GCF_964656455.1). Taxonomy (NCBI): domain Eukaryota; kingdom Metazoa; phylum Chordata; class Mammalia; order Carnivora; family Phocidae; genus Halichoerus; species Halichoerus grypus. The sequence goes on from NC_135712.1 coordinate 67,579,635, forward strand.
GGGAGGGAGGCTATCTGCAGGAGAAGCAGGTGCCCAGGCAGTTAGTTCTATGTCAACATGACCCTGAACAGACTTGCTGGCATCAGCGGTAGCTGCTTTAGAACGTAATCAGGTCTTATCTTCTGGCAAAGTTTGGTCCTTCACTCCTCAAGGCCAGTGGTCTGCAAAACTCAAGGAAAGTAAGTTAGTTCTGCCAAGGGACTTAGGTCAGCAAGCAAGGAGTGCATAAGCTTGAAGTAAGTGAATCCTTAAAACTGGTTGGAGCGCTGTTACAAGATATTAATTGAAAGACTCCATATGGTAAAGGTGATAGTTCTCCCTAAATTAATTTATAAATTGCATGTGATCGCAAATCAGAATTTCATCAGGTGGTTGTTGTTTGTTCATTTTAGTTTTTGTGGAACTTGATAAAGAAATTAAAATTTTACATAGAAGTGTAAAGGTCCAAAATTTGTCAAGATATTGGGAGAATTTGATCTATAATAGATCAAGAATTATTGTATATTATAGTAAATAAGACAGTATAGTATTAGTATAGGAATGGCAAATAGGCTGATGGAGCAGAATAGAGAGCCTAAGAATAGACCCAAACATATATAGACACTTCGTGTATGATAGAGATGCTGTAGAGAAAAGATGGGCTTTTCAATAAATGCTGCTGGGACAGTTGGATATCCATATGGGAAAAAAAATTCCCTTCCTCACAGCACACACAAAAATCATTTCTAGGCTTAATGTGAAAGACAACATTTAAAGCTTTTAGAAAGTAATATAGGAGAATATCTTTATGACTTCAAAGGTAGAGAATTTTAAAACAAGATATAGAAAGTACCAACTATAAATGAAAAGACTGATACATTTGACAAGATTAAAATAAAGAACTTCTGTTCATCAAAAGATAGCATAAAATTAACAGAAAACCCCACGAAGTACAGAGTGGGAGACTATATTTACCACACGCATAATTAATAAAGGACTAGCCTTCACAACATATGAAAACTCCTTGAAAAAAATGGGCAAAAGACTTAAATAGGGACTTTACCAAAGAAAAAATATGACCAATAAACATATGCAAATATCCTCAACTTCACTGTTAATCAGGGAAATGAAAATTATAACTGCAGTGAGATACTATGAGCCATCCTCCAGGGTGGCTAAAATGAAACCGTTTGACACCACCAGTTGTTGGCGAGAACATCGTGCAGCAGAAACTCCTGAAGCCTGCTGGTGGTGTTGGTGTGTTCACTTCAGAAAATGGTTTGGCATTATCTAGGAAAGTCAAAGGTACACATAACCCATGATTGATATTCTACTGCCAAGTAGATGCCTTGAATGCCCCTAGAATACATATATCAGAATATTTAAAGCAGTTTTGTTTATTATAGCCCCACACTGATACAACACAACATCTTAACACACAGTGGAATAAATAAATAAGTCCTGAGATGTTCTTACAGTGGGTTACCTTACAGCCATGCAAATGAACAAATTGGAGCTCTACTTGACAACTTGGATGAATCCCATAAACATAATATTGAGTGAAAGAAGTAAGCACAAAAGAATGTATACAGTATGATTCAACTAAAGTTCAAAATCAAGCTAAATGAAACTACATTTTGTGGGGGGGATATATACATAGGTGGTAAAACTATAAAGAAAAGCAAAGAAATGATTACCACCAAAATCACAATAATGGATTCTTCTGGATTAGAGCTGGCCACCTGACTTAGGGGCAATTGATTAGGAGGCAACCCTCTCCCTCATCTTTTTATCTTCATAGAAAAGGCGACTTCTACACAAAGGGGAATGTTTCCAGGTTCATTTCCAGGTTCCTACACAATGGAGACCAACTTAGGTTAATTAGAGAGAAAGGAACGTATTGTAAGGTCAGTGGATAGCTCATAAAATTAATGGAAAAGCTGATGAATGAGGTTTGGAACATGGACAGGAAGCCATGGGAAATTAGGCAGCCAAAAAGAGAGACCAGATCAATACATAGGAAGAATCTGGTGGTTATCCAGCTGTCATTGGCCTGGCTACCCCTGGACATTGAATGCTGCCATTACTGGTTCCTTTACTACCCCTGAAAGATTCAAAACTGCCATTTGCTTCTCTGTGTTACTACGGGGTCAGGGTCTTAGAAGCATCTGATTGGAGGGTCACATGCCCAAATTCTAGAGACTTTATTCCTGGGTAAGGGGCTATTTGCCTACACTTGAGCTTCTTTCTTGAAATTCCCTCCAAATAGTGTGTTTAGAACTGGATGGCCAGAAATGGAAGACATCTATCACAGGGAATATGAGCAATAAACACATATGGCCCCCACAGGAGGGAGGAAAAAGAAATATGAGTAGTTAAGATCTGTGGAATTCACGGGGCCATGTTTTTACTGGGGACAAGACATTGTGCACAGTCATTGAATTGAAAGGCAGCCAGGCTTTTTCTTCCTCCTGCCTTGTAGTGTACCATTCTCTCTCTCTCTCTTTTTTAAAAAAAATTAATTCCAGTGTAGTTAACATACAGTGTTATATTAGTTTCAGGTGTACAAAACAGTAATTCAACAATTCTATGCATTACTCACTGCTCATCATGGTAAGTGTAGTCTTAATCCCCATCACCTACTTCACCCACCTCCCCCACCTCCCCCCTGGTAACCATGAGTTTGTTCTCTATAGAAGAGTCTATTTTTTGGTTTGTCTCTTTTTTTCCCCCTTAGTTCTTATATTTTGTTTCTTAAATTCCTCATATGAGTGAAATCATATGATATTTTTCTCTGACTGACTTATTTCAGTTAGCTCCATCCATGTTCTTGCAAGTGGCAACATTTAGTTCTTTTTTATGGTTGAGTAATATTCCATCACACACACACACCCCACATCTTCTTTATCCATAGTAATGCTGCAATACACATAGGGCTGCATATATCTTTTCGAATTAGTGTTTTCATATTCTTGGGTAAATACCCAGCAGCAGAATTACTGGATCATATGGTATTTCTATTTTTAATTTTTTTGAGGAACCTCCATACTGTTTTCCACAGTGGTGGCTTTCGCACCAACTTGCATTCACACCAACAGTGCACAAGGGTTCCTTTTTCTCCACATCCTTGCCAACACTTGTTTCTTGTGTTACTGATTTTAGCCATTCTGACAGATGTGAGGTGATACCTCATTGTGGTTTTGATTTGCATTTCCCTGATGATTAGTGATGTTGAGAATCTTTTCTTGTGTCTGTTGGTCAGCTGTATGTCTTCTTTGGAGAAATGTCTGTGCATGTCTTCTGCCCATTTTTTAATTGGATTTTTTTGTGTGTTGAATTGTATAAGTTCTTTACATATTTTAGGTACTAACCCTTTATCAGATACGTCATTTGCAAATATCTTCTCCCATTCAATAAGTTGCCTTTTAGTTGATTGTTTCTTTTGCTATGCAGAAGCTTTTTATTTTGATGTAGTCCCAATAGTTTATTATTGCTTTTGTTTCCCTTGCCTTAGGAGACATATCTAGAAAAATGTTGCTAGGGCTGATAGAGAAATTACTGCCTGTGCTCTCTTCTTGGGTTTTTATGGTTTCAGGTACTTAATTCATTTTGAATTTATTTTCATGTGTGGTGTAAGAAAGTGGTCCAGTTTCATTTTGCTGGAAGCCGTCCAGTTTACCCACCACCATTTTGAAGAGACTGTCTTTTTCCCATTGCATATTCTTGCCCCCTTTGTCAAAGATCAATTGACCATAACATTGTGGGTTTATTTCTGGGCTTTTTATTCTATTCTATTCATTGATCTATGTGTCTATTTTTGTGCCAGTATCCTACTGTTTTGATTATGGCACATTTGTAATATAACTTGAAATCTGGAATTGTGATACCTCTAGCTTTGTTTTTTTTTCTTTTTTGAGATTGCTTTGGCTCTTCACAGTATTTTGTGGTTTTATACAAGTTTTAGGATATTTTTTCCAGTTCTATGAAAAATGCTGTTGGTACTTTGATAGGGATTGCATTAAATCTGTAGATTGTTTTGGGAAGTATAGCCATTTTAACAATATTTGTTCTTCTAATCTATGAGCACAGAATGTCTTTCCATTTCTTTGTGTCATCTTAAATTTCTTTCATCAGTATTTTATAGTTTTCAGAGTACAGGACTTTTACCTCCTTGGTTGTATTTATTTCTAGGTATTTTCTTATTTTTGGTGCAATTGTAAATGGGATTGTTTTCTTAATTTTGCTTTTTGCTGCTTCCTTATTAGTGTATAGAAATGCAATGGCTTCTGTACTTTGATTTTGTATCCTGCAACTTTACTGAATTCATTTACCAGTTCTAGCAGTTTTTTGGTGGAATCTTTAAGGTTTTCTATATATAGTATCATGTCATCTGCAAAGAGTGGACGTTTTACTTCTTCCTTACCGATCTGGAGGCCTTTAATTTCTTTTTGTTGTCTGATTGCTGTAGCTAAGACTTTTGGTAATATGTTGAATAAAAGTGTTGAGCATTTTTGCATCTATGTTTATCAGAGATATTGGCCTGTAGTTCTCTCTTTTGGTAGCATCTTTATCTGCTTTTCATATCAGGGCAATGCTGGCCTCATAGAATGAATTTGGCTGCTTTCCTTCTTCCATTTTTTGGAATAGTTTGAGAAGAATGGGGATTAACTCTTTTTAAAATATTTTGTGCAATTCACCTGTCAAGCCATCGGGTCCTGGACTTTTGTTTGTTGGGTATTTTTTGATTATTGATTCAATTTCATTGCTGGTAATTCAGTTTTTGGAGGCTTATATGTTTCTAGGAATTTATGCATTTTTTTTGGATGAGTTTGGTTAAAGGTTTATCAATTTTGTTGATCTTTTCGAAGAACCAGCTCCTGGTTTCATTGATCTGTTCTGTAGTTTTTTTAGTTTCTATTTTGTTTATTTCTGCTCTAATCTTTATTATTTCCTTCCTTCTGCTGGTTTGGGGTTTTGTTTGTTCTTTTTCTAGTTCCTTTAGGTGTAAGGTTAGGTTTTTATTTGGGATTTTTCTTGCTTCTTGAGGTAGGCCTGTATTGCTATAAACTTCCCTCTTAGAACCACTTTTGCTGCATCCCAAAGATTTTAGACGATTGTGTTTTCATTTTAATTTGTCTCCATGTATTTTTTTATTTCCTCTTTTATTTCTTGGTTGACCCATTCATTGTTTAGTAGCATGATATTTAATCTCCATGTATTTGTGATCTTTCCAGATTTTTTTCCTTGAAGTTAATTTCTAGTTTCATAGTGTTGTGATCAGAAAAGACGCATGATATGACTGCAGTCTTTTTGATTTTGTTGAGACTTGTTTTGTGGCCTAATATGTGATCTATTCTGGAAAATGTTCCATGTGCACTTGCAAAGAATGTATTCTGCTCTTTTAGGATGGAATGTTCTGAATATATCTGTTAAGTCCATCTGGTCCAGTGTGTCATTCAAAGACACTGTTTTCTTGCTGATTTTCTGTTTGGGTGATCTATCCATTGTGTGTAAGTGGGGGTGTTAAACTCCCCTCCTAATATTGTATTACTATTGATTACTTCCTTTTTGTTATTAGCTGCTTTATGTACTTGGGTGCTCCTATGTTGGGTGCCTAAATAGTTACTATCGTTATATCTTCTTGTTGGATTGTTTTCTTTGTGATTATATAATGTCCTTTTTTGTCTCTTGTTACAGTCTTTGTATTAAAGTGTATTTTGCCTGATATAAGTATTGCTACTCCAGCTTTCTTTTCATTCCCTTTGCATAATAATGCTTTTCCATCCCTTCACTTTCAGTTCTCATGTGTCTTTAGGTCTCAAATGAGACTCTCGTAAGCAGCATATGAATGGGTCTTGCTTTTTTTAATCCATTCCATCACCTTATGTCTTTTGATTGGAGCTTTTAGTCCATTTACAGTCAAAGTAATTATTGATAGGTGTGTACTTAATTGTCATTTGTTATTTGGTTTTTGGTTGTTTTTATAGTTCTTCTCTGTTTTTTTCTTCTCTTGCTCTCTTCTCTCATGGCTTGCTGGCTTTCTTTAGTGATATACTTGGATTCCTTTCTCTTTTTTTTTTGTTTTGTTTTGTTTTGTTTGTTTGTTTGTATATTGTTAGTTTTCGTTTAGTCGTTACCGTTAGGTTGATGTATAACTTCTTATGTATATAGCAGTCTATATTAATTTGATGGTCACTTAAGTTTGAACCCATGCTAAAAGCACTAAATTTTTACTCCTCTCCCCTCCATGTTTTAGGTATATTGTGTCATACTGTACCTCCTTTTATTTTGTGAATCCCTTGACTGATTTTATAGGTATACTTAATTTTACTTCTTTTATGCTTCCTACTTTTTTTACTCCTTCTTATGGTCTTTCCTTTCTATTCGGAAAGTCCAATTTAACATTGCTTATAGGGCTGGTTTAGTGGTCATGAATTTAACTTTTGTTTGTCTGAGAAACTCTTTATCTCTCCTTCTGTTCTGAATGATAGCTTTGCTGGGTAGAGCATCCTTGGATGCAAGGTGTTTTTTTCTTTCAGCTCTTTGTATATATCATGTGACTCCCTTTTGTCCTGTGAAGTTTCTGCTGAAAAATCAGCTGATAACCTTGTGGGGTTTCCCTTGTATGTAACTGTCTTCTTTTGCTTTTAAAATTCTCTATCACTATTTTTTTGCTACTTTAATCACTGTCTGTCTTGGTGTGGACCTTCTTGGGTTGATTTTGTTGGGGGCTCTCTGTACCTCCTGGATCTGGATTTCTGTTTCCTTCCCCCAGATTCCAGTTTCAGGAAGTTTTCAGCTATTATTTTTTCAAATAAACTTTCTTCCCCCTTTTCTCTCTCTCTTCTCCTTCTGGGATCCCTATAATGCGAATGTTATTATACCTGGGGGTGTCACTTAGTTCCCTAAGTCTATTTCATTTTTTATTATTATTTTTTCTCTCTCCTGTTCAACTTGACTGCTTTGCATTACTCTGTCCTCCAGATTGCTGATCTGTTCTTCTGCTTCCTCTAGTCTACTATCTATCCTGTCTAGTGTATTTTTAATATCAATTATTGAGTTCTTCATCTCTGATTTGTTCTTTATGTTTTCTCTTTGTTGAGGGTCTCACTGAGGTCCTCCACTCTTTTCTTAAGTCCAGTGAATATCTTGATGACCATTACTTTAAAATCTCTATCACACATATTACTTATCTCCATTTTGTTTAGCTCTCTTGCCGTGACTTTTTTCCTCTTCTTTCATTTGGGACATATTCCTCTGTATCCTCTTTTTTTTCTAACTCTGTTTCTCTGTGTTAGGAAAGTCAGCTATGTTTCCTGCACTTGAAAGTAGTGGCCTTGTGAAGAAGAGGTCCTGTAGTACCCTGCAGTGCAATGTCCCGTGTTCACCAGAACCTGGAGCTTCAGGGGTGTCTCCTATGTGTGTTGTGTGCACCCTACTGTTGTGGCTGAGCTTTTGCCTTCAGTTCCGTCCTCAGTGATGGCTCTCTTTGCCTGTTTTAGGCAGGATTTGGTCCCTGTGTTGTTAGTGGGCCAATATAGGGCTGCCTTGGGCTTGAATTGAATCAGAGCATGTAAAAAAAAAGAAAAAGAAGAATCAGATCATGTGTTTGCCAGAGATGTGGTAGCCAGGAACTGCAGGGTGCCTTCTCTTTGTTGTCCCTTGAGAAACTTTCTTTGGTGGGCTGGGCCTGTAATCAGACCAGATGTCTTCTTTCAGCTCACTGCTGGGGCTGTAGTCAAACTTGTCTGTGTGGTTATCTGCCCCTGTCCCTGGGGCAGGAGTCACATTGGAGTGGTGCTGGCTCTTATCAGGGCTGCTTGCACAATGCTGGGCTTGTGGCACTGTTTTGGATGGGTTCCTGCCAAGGGCATATTGGAGGGGGCAGGTCCGCAGGAGAATGCCAGGGCTGGGTGTCTGTGCAGTGTGAGCAAGGTTTGTTGGGAGAGGGATCCTGGAGCTGAGGCCTGGTGAGAGGGGGTCTGTCCACAGAGAATATGGGGGCAGGGGCACTGTTAGCCAGTTAGGTGGAGAGTGTTGGCACTGTGTTGGTTCCTGCAGGTGTCCATGTGTCTAGGCTGGGGGTTGGTGGGGGGAAATGGTACCCAACAGCTCTTTTGTTCCTGGAGAAGTCTCCTAAGGATCTCTGCCCCTCCAGCACATGCTCTGAGATTAATAAATAAGTCTCCTCCTGGAATACCTCAGGCATTTTTCAAACTGCTCTTTCTCTGCTCTATCTCCTTGGGACTGTTTGTTATGCTGTCTCTTTAAGGATGGGGACTCAGTTTCCTACAGCTCTCCAGGGTCTCCCAGAGACCAGCCTGTTGATTTTTATAGTTCTAAGCGTTAAGCTGATTGTAAGAACTTGCGAAATTAGGCCCCTCTGATTTTCAAAGCCAAATGTTATGGGAAGTTGTCTTCCCCATGCAGTTTCTCCATGCCTGGGGTGCTTGGTATGAGGGTCTGTTTCTTTTCCCTCTCCAGATGGCTGCATCCCTCCCTTCCATGGATACTCCCAAGGGTTTTTTTAGCTCCTGACCATGTCTCCATCCTTCCTACCCTCTTCAGTGTGACCTCTTCTCTACATTTAGCTGTGGGGAGTATGTTCTGTCAGTCTTTGGGTCATTTTCTGGGTTACTTACACTGATGTTGGTGTTACCTCATTGTATCCATGGGTCAAGGTGAGCTAGGATTTTCCTACTCCATCATCTTACCTAGTGTCTTAATTTTAAAAAAATATTAATAGCATCCTGTCTTTGTGCCTTGGATATAATATTTTCTTGTATTTTTTGAAGATATTAATTACTGTTTTTTTCTCTTCCTGTATAGTCTTTATTTTTTTTAAGTCCTTTTTAATGTTTGTTGTCCTGTCTTTTGTGTTAGAGACTTACCTCAAATGGTTGATGGTATTTGGTTGTTTGTCTGTATTTAAGAGTAAGGTACTAAAAACAAGTTTGTGTCTAGGTGGGGCCTGTTTAATGTGGGCCTTCCTGTAAAGTGCTTCGTCACTAGAATGACCTTAGAATGATCAGACAAGTCCATGATATGCGGAATTCAGTAGGATATAATTTTAATGTCTATAGCAGTGTGGCCCTACCAGAAAGAAAACATTTTGGGATTCTGCCAAATCGAGAAAGGTTTCAATACCCTGAAGACTCCTCAGGATTCAAAATACTGGCTATGAGTATCCATATAGGTAGATGGGAAAGATTTAGATATCTAAGGAGAAGTAAAGAATGTAAAACCACTGAAGTCATGAAAGAAGTAAGCTATCATCTTTTAGGTTGTGCAGACTTTCAGAAATAAAGGAACATTTAGGACTTAAGCCCCAAAACTGGATTTTAGAGTTGGAAACATAGTGACTACAGAAAGGGACTTAACTTGATCATCAGTCACAAGAAATATCACCAGGGTATCTTATAGTTCCAGGCTTATGCCCCAGTGAAGTCTGGTTAAAAAGCATACTCAGTCAGCTGAGAAGATAGTATTCCCCTCAACTGGGCTTTGTTCAGGGCTGTAAGCCTGGTTCATATCCACAAATCAGTCAATGTGATACACCATATTAATAAAATGCAGGGTAAAAATCATAATCATTTCAATGGACGTAGAAAAAACATGTAATGAAATTCAACTTCCATTTATGATAACTCAGTGAAGTGGGTATAGGAGAAGTTACTGCAATATAATAAAGGCCAAATATGACAAGCCCACAGCTAAAATCATTCTCAACAGTGAAAAGCTGAAAGCTTTTTCTGTAAGATTGAGAACAAGACAAGGATGCCCACTCTTTCCACTTGTATTCAACATAGTATTGGAAGTTCTTGTCAGAGCAATTAGGCAAGAAAAAGAAATAAAATTCAATAAATGGTGTTGGGAAAACTGGACTGCCACAGACAAAGAATGAAATTAGACCACTGTCTTACACAACACACAAAAATTAACTCAAAATGGAGTAAGGACTATTAAACATAAGACCTGAAACCATAAAACTAGAAAAAAAACATAGGCTGTAAGCTCCTTGACATAGGTATTACCAAAACAATGATTTTTTTGAATCTGACATCAAAACAAAAGCAAAAAATAAATAAATGGGTTTACATTAAACTAAAGAGCTTGTGCTCCGCCAAGGAAAACATCAACTAAATAAAAAGACAATCTACCGAATGAGAGAAAATATTTGCAAATCATATATCTGGTAAGGGGTTGATATCCAAAAAATATAAAGAACTCATATAACTCAATAGCAAAAATCCAAATAATCTGATTAGAAAATGGGCAGAAAATCTGAATAGACATTTTTCCAAAAAAGACATACAGATAGCCAATACGTACATGAAAAGAAGCTCAACATTATTAATCATCAGGTAAATGCAAAGCAAAACCATAGTGAGATTTCACCTCATACCTGTTAGAATGGCTGCTATGAAAAAGACAAGAAATAAGTGTTGGGAAGGATATGAAGAAAAGGGAACCCTTGTGTACTATTGGCGGAATGGAAACTGGTGCAGCCACTATGGAAAAATTTTTTGAGGTTCCTCAAAAAATTTAAACTATATGATTCAGCAATTCCAATTCTGGGTATTTATCTGAAGAAAATAAAAACACTAACTTGAGAAGATCTATGCACACTATGTTCATTGCAGCACTATTTATGAGAGCCAAGCTGTGAAAACAACCGAAGTGTCCACTGATGAATGAATAGATGAAGAAATTATTTTGTAGATAAATAACAGAATATTATTCCGTCATAAAAATGAATGAATTCTTGCTATTTGCAACAAGTGGATAGACCTCAAGGGCATTATGCTAAGTGAAATAAGTCAGACGGAGAAAGACAAATACTGTATGATTTCTCTTATATGTGGAATCTTGAAGGAAAAAAAAAAAAATCTATGAGGAATCAACCTCATAGATACAGAGAACAGAGTGGTGGTTGCCAGAGTTGAAGGTGGGGAATGGGGGAAATGGGTAAAGGAGGTCAGAGGTTTAAAAAAAAAAAGTGAGTATTACATCTTGGTAAATTTATAAATCTACCAAATCAGATCTGGAAACTGAATTTAATAGTTTAAGGAAGAACTAGGTTTTAAAATTTGCCACATTAATAGGTCAAATATTAATTAAAAAACAAACAGAATGGGGTGCCTGGTTGATTCAGTTGGTAGAGCATGCACCTCTTGATCTTGGGTCCGTGAGTTCAGGCCCCACATTGGGCATAGAGCTTACTTAAAAAACAAAACCAAAAAACCCAGAATGGTTTCCAAGTAATCTTTCTTTGTGCACAAAAATCACCCTCAATCATAATATACCAACACTGATAATTTGATGAAAATTGGGATGTTTTATTGAGAAATTCCTGCATGACAGCATGTGTGGGTTATTTCTCTGTGCTGTCCAATTTTTCAAGAAAAATGCTCCAAGCTCTTGCCTGTGCGGGAGTACCCTGCCGCAGGGCTGGCTTCAAAGGTGCACATTTGTGCAGTCACGCAGGGCCCCGCACTCACAGGACCTCATACTTGTTTTACTGCCCTGCTGTCACTGTCTTGAAATTCTTAATCCTTTTTTTTTTAGACAAAGGCCCCACATTTTCATTTTGCACTGGGCCCTGCAAATTACGTAGCTGCTCCTGCTTGGCAGTCAGAGTTCTGGCAGCCACACAGGGAAGAGGGCTGGAGTCTGAGGTTTAGTGTGTAGCTTTTCCCTGAGCCCTGTGTTTTCCGAGTTGCTTCACTTCCATCTCAGTTGGGCCTGTTGTCCACCAGTCCATGGCCTCTCTAGTCTAACTTCAGAAGATCCCCTTTCCTGCCAGGGTTGGGAAAGGGACTGTCAGAGGGCCATATGGGTTAGAGGAGGAGATGGGAGACAGTTGGTCTAATCCCTCTACTTTTGCCTAGTTCTGTGGTAGGACTCAGCTTGCTCTTTGAGTCTTTCTCTCCTGCACCCACTTGCAGAGTGGAAAAAGAACAAAATTAGTTACCAGTTAGTCTATCCCCCAATTTTGTCAACACTCAAGTCTGCCATATCACCTCTCTCTTTTTTTGCCCATGTGGGTTCACATCTTTGTCCTTTTACTTTCATGTTAGTGAGGTTTTGGAAGACAGGAAACAAATGCCAAGTGTTCAATCTGCCATGTATGGCCACTAGTCTGCATTCAGTTTCCATAGAAACAACTATTTTTCCCTTTATCACTCAATTTTTGTTGGCTTATATAATAATTAAATTATGTAATTACAGTTACAACTGGAATAAATAAGTTTAAGAACAAACCCAGTTGACTACACTTAGAATTATGTGGGCATCAGTTAATTTATTTTACAGAGGAATGAAAATTGTGGTTAAGTTGGGCAAGTTGGATTAAATGGAAATTAGTTAACTGAGCTTTTATTTTAAATAAATGAATGTAAGACATCCATTTAAGAAGGCTCATTATTGAAAGTCTAAACAATTTGGCTTCTTGGACAACCAGTGTGAAAAAGCTTATGTCTTTAAAACTGCTGGAGCGAGCAAATGCCTTTCTAAGACCAGGCTCTTTTCTGCACTTTATGGGTATTACGAATGTGTTCAGACCGACTTCCTGGACTCTGGACCTTGGTCTGTCCTAATTCCTACCTATTCCATCCCACCTCTGTCTTGATCTCCTAGTTGGATTTTTGACCTGCTTTGACCTAAATGACCTTGGTTGGCATCTGTGAGTTGATACCTTACATTCCCTTTAAGGATCCCCTTCATAAGTACCTGGTTCCTCCAGTGTCTAACCTTTTAGGGATTCTTCAGGGCAAAGTTGACCTGCCTCCTATTGCTTCCCTTCTCTACAGGAAGTCAGGTTTCAGCTTCTGTGCTGTAAGTCAGTTACCCATTCATTTCTTTACTTTCTGTCTTCCAAAATCTGGTATTTTTCATCTGTCTTCTCCCATATTTGTCTTTGAAGGGCTTACGGCTTTAAAAAAAATCATTCCTTTACTCTCAGTTTAGCATGGGTTCCAAAGAGAGCAGAGTGACTGCTTATTTTCGGTAGGTCCTGTTTAGCCTCCACTCCTGCCATGGTGGCTTCCCATTTTCTAAGCCCTTGGTATTCTGCTTCTCCAGAAAATAGGACCCTTCCTTTTGAGCTTTCCAGACAATTTTAAAAAAAGATACCTACCCAGCTACTTCCTGGGACTGCCTAGCAGAGCACTCTTTGTCCTGTGGTTAATATGTAGTCAGGAACAAGTCAATGTGAATTAGCTTTTGTAAATATTAGTTAAAAATTAGGAATTTATCCATCTCTTCTGAGTTGTCCAATTTGTTGGCATATAGACTTTCATAATATTCTGTTATAATTGTTTGTATTTCTGGTGTTGGTTGTTATTTCTCCTCTTTCATTAGTAATTTGTTTATTTGGGTTCTCTCTATTTTATTATTATTATTTTTTGAATCCACTGTTTTTTTTTTTAAGATTTTTATTTATTTGACAGAGAGAGACACAGCGAGAGCAGGAACACCAGCAGGGGGAGTGGGAGAGGGAGAAGCAGGCTTCCCACCAAGCAGGGAGCCCGATGCGGGGCTCGATGCCAGGACCCCAGGATCATGACCTGAGCGGAAGGCAGACGCTTAATGACTGAGCCACCGAGGCGCCCCCTCTCTTTTTTTAAATGAATCTTGCTAGATGTTTATCAATTTCATTGATCTTTTCAAAGAACCAGCTCCTGGTTTCATTGATCTGCTCTATTGTTTTTGGTTTTTTTTTAGTTTTTATGTCATTTTTTTCCTATGTTATTTATTTCTGCTCTAAGCTTTATTATTTCCTTTCTTCTGCTGGTTTTGGGTTTTGTTTGCTTCTTCTTTTTCTAGCTCCTTTAGGTGTAAAGTTAGGTTGTTTATTTGATATTTTTCTTCTTGAGGTAGGCCTGCGTTGCTACAAACTTTCCTCTTAGAACCACTTTTGCTGCATCCCAAAGATTTTGGACTGTTGTGTTTTCATTTCCATTGTTTTCATGTAATTTTTTATTTCTTTTTTGATTTTTTGGTTGATCCATTCATTGTTTAATACCATGTTATTTAACCTCCATGTATTTATGCTCTTTATGGATTTTTTCTTGTGGTTGATTTCTAGTTTCATAGTGTTGTGGTCTGAAAAGATGCATGGAATGACTTCAACTTTTTTGATTTTGTTGAGACTTGTTTTGTGGCCTAATATGTGATCTATTCTGGAGAATGTTCTGTGTGCACTTGAAAAGAACGTGTATTCTGCTGTTTTAGGATGGAATGTTCTGAATATGTCTGTTAAATCCATCTGGTCCAGTGTGTCATTCAAAGCCACTATTTTCTTGTTGATTTTCTGTTTGGATGATCTGTCCATCGATTTAAGTGGGGTGTTAAAGTCCCCCATTATTATATTAGTAATGACTATTTCTCTTATGTTTGTTATTAACTGTTTTGTGTATTTGGGTGCCCCTATCTTGGGTGCTTAAATATTTACAAATATTATATCCTCTCGTTAGATTGTCCCCTTTATTATTATGTAGTATCCGTCCTAGAAGGAAGCATTGGCGAGGATGTGGAGAGAAAGGAACCCTCCTGAACTGTTGGTGGGAATGCAAACTGGTGTAGCCACTGTGGAAAATAGTACGGAGATTCCTTAAGGAATTAAAAATAGAACTACCCTGTAGTCCAGGAATTGCAGTACTGGGTATTTACCCCCAAATACAAAAACACTAATTCAAAAGGATACATGCACCTCTGTGTATTGTAGCATTATTTACAATGGCCAAACTATGGAAGCAGCCCAAGTGTCCATCGACAGATGAATGAATAAAGAAGATATTTTATACAAACACACACACACACACACAATGGAATATTATTCAGCCATAAAAAGAATGAAATCTTGCCATTTGCAACAACATGGAGAGAGCTAGAGAGTATAATACTAAGTGAAATAAGTCAGAGAAAGACAAATACCATATGATGTCACTCATATGTAGAATTTAAGAAAAAAAACAAATGAGCAAAGGAGGAAAAAAAGAACAAGACTCTTAACCATAGAGAACAAACTGAGGGGAAGTGGATGGGGGGATAAAAAACACAGGGGATAGAGATTAAAGAGTATACTTACCATGACAAAAAAAATCAAATGACAAAAAAAAATCAAATGAGCTATTGTAGGAGTGCTCTATAAACTGGAAGGTGCCACCAAAAATAAAAATTATTATTACATCAAAAAAAAAAAAGAAAGTGAAGTTAAGATTTTTTTGGTAATTATGAGTCTGTGTGTATATCCATAACATACTCCTCAATTAGTAAATCAGATTGTAGTTATTTTGCCACATGCTCCCCTCCCAACTGTACGTGTGTATAGAGCTGTTGGTCTTCACAATGTTTTTTTCATAGGAGTTAATGTTAATTAAATGGCAAATAGATCAAAGATAAAAAACATTAGGGAACTCTTTGGGATAAAGGTATAGTGCAATTAAAGCCAAGCTAAGTCTGAGAAATTGCAAAATAGACTCATAAGGTCAGATGAGCTTTTCTCTTGTGACTATAAAGAGGAGAATAGCAGTTGGGAGTTAAAACTTTCCCTTAGAACAAGTGGGCAGTTGTAGCATTTCCTAAACTCACAGCAATTATTTTTTGTACAATTGCATGGGCACTTTCAGATTCAAAGATCCTTTTCTGGGAGGTGGGTGAACTTAAATAGTTCTTTTCATCTTTCATTAGTATATAACTTTTTTACATATGTATTTTGTTTCTGCAGGAGTATAATCACTTCCTTGAGAGTAGAGGATGTTTCCGACACATCTTAGCATCTTATGCCAGAATAGGGGCTTACCGTCAGGATCAGGTAATGTGCATGAGCTCATTTAATTTATTTATTTATTTTATTTTTTTCAGGGTGTCCGGGTGGCTCAGTCAGTTAAGCATCTGACTCTTGATTTCAGTTCAGGTCTTGACTCTTGATTTCAGCTCGGGTCTTGATCTCAGGGTCGGAGTTCAAGCCCTGCATTGGGCTCCACACCGGTCATGGAGCCTACTTTAAAAAAAATCATCTATTTTTAGTTTTGAGAGAGCGTGAGCACGTGTGTGCATGCGTGGGGGTGGGGAGAGGCAGAGAGAGAATCCTAAGCAGGCTCCATGCCCAGCACCCAGCTGACACGGGGCTTGATCTCATGACCCTGAGATCATGACCTGAGCTGAAATAAAGAATCAGATGCTTAGGAGCGCCTGGGTGGCTCAGTCGGTTAAGCGTCTGCCTTCGGCTCAGGTCATGATCCCAGAGTCCTGGGATCGAGCCCGGCATGGAGCCCCACATCGAGCCCTGCAGCGGGCTCCACATCGGGCTCCCTGCTCAGTGGGGAGTCTGTTTCTGCCTCTCTCTCCAGCTTGTACTCTCTCAAATAAATAAATAAAATCTTTTAAAAAATCACACAGGCCTGTACCCCTGAAACAAATAATACATTATATTTTTAATAAAAAAAAATCAGATGCTTAACTGGGCCACCCAGACATCCTGAGCTCATTTAATTTTTATAACAACTATGAGGGGGGAGCTATGACTCTAATTTTACAGATGAGGAAACTGAAGCACAAGGGACACAGCTCCAGTAAGAGGTACAGCTGAAACTGATTCCCCTTGACTGATGAAGCAGGTTCGCTAAATCCTACCCTCGTATCCGGCAGCATTTGTCTTCAATGAACAGGTTGGGTGCTTCCTGGACAGAGATCTGGGATTCATGGACCTTTCAGAGTAGGTTGCATGACTACTTGCTAATGAATGTTTGACGAATTTGGCCTGAGGCTTTCACTTTAACATAGCATCTGGAATAAAGTTGTGGAGGAGTCCTATAGCTCCACCTGTCTCTTAACTATTGGAGGCTACTTATGTCTGCCCAAAAGAAGCTAGTAAGTGGGAATGACCAAATTGACAGGTTAATTTATAATTTTCTTCTTCCTAAGTTATCTCCAACTAGAAGGACTGTAGTCCCAGAATCTAATAATGTGAGGATTTATGGTACACTTCCATGCGGTCACCACTGGGGCGACTGTCTCTGACATGAAGCCCTCCCTGAAGAATGTCAGCATTTGGAACATGGCAAGGCCTGCGGGCTAAGATTTCAAACAAGCAACAGTTAGAAATTTAAGGTTGTCTCCAAACACTGTAGGTCTCCTGGGCATTTCCAGTTCCAGTGATCAAAGCCACTGAAGATAAATGATTGTAACTGTCACAGTGGCCCCTCCCACCACCCTTTTGTGTCACTGTCAAGGAAATCCTGCCCTAGTGACTCTCTCCTCTGCATCTATCTCGGATGGCCCCATTGGATGCTCCCCTAACTCAGGTAGCTCCAGGTTCCAAAAACACTCGAGATTGTTGTCCTGGCTGGTTGTTTCTTTCCTTTTTTTTTTTTTTTTTAAAGATTTTATTTATTTATTTGACAGAGAGAGACACAGTGAGAGAGGGAACACAAGCAGGGGGAGTGGGAGAGGGAGAAGCAGGCTTCCCACCAAGCAGGGAGCCCGATGTGGGGCTTGATCCCAGGACCCTGGGATCATGACCCGAGCGGAAGGCAGACGCTCAATGACTGAGCCACCCAGGCTCCCCATGGCTGGTTGTTTCACATCACATAGCTAGTTGTGGGTAGCGCAATTGAGGAATTGAATTTTAAAGTTTATTTATTTTAATTAATTTAAGCTTAAATAGTCACTTGTAACTCGTGGATACCATATTAGTCAGAACAGACCTAGAATTTGATGATGACCTTATAACAGAATAGTCTGTTATGCTGCAGCCACAAAGAACCCTAAAGTCTTGGTGATTTATAAGAACCAAGGTTTATTTCTTGTGTTATGTACCCATTGGGGGTTGGCTGGGGTCCGAGGCAGATAAAGCAGTTACCATCTTATATGTTGCCAATCAGAGTGGAGAGTCTTGCATTAGTACTTAAGCGCTCTGGCCCAGAGGGGACACCCATCACTTCTACTCACAGCTCACTGACCAGGACTAGTCACGGCCCCATCGAGCCAGGGGCCCACAATGCTGTGCCAGGGGGCGAAGAGCCTCAGTAAGGACTGGCACAGACGTTAGCCTCCCTTTCAAAATACAGAGAAGGAGTTCCTAAAGGGTAAAGAAAGTAGTATTACTTGTATTTTCTGGAAAATTAAAGAAACTCAATTCTCCTTCATCTCCTTGATACTTATTAGCATCGATTTATTAAAAGCCAGTAAGATGTGAAAAGTAAAACTCAAACACTTTGATTAAAAGAAAAAGAGACTATATAAAGTTAGAGCTGACAATAGCCATTATATCTTTAATTATACATAGAAATATCATTTAATATGAAGTTCTGCAATGTAAACGACAACCAATGAATTTTTATGTGTTTGGGATGAAAATAGAATGGGAGAAAATGTATTTTTTTTTCCTGGTGCAGAATATATTTAGTCAATTTTTCCCTAGCAAGGAATAAAAAGTTCTTTTCTTTAAAAATAGTAATTTCCTCATTAGGAACATTTGTGGATTGTGGTTGCCTTGAAAAAATGAAAAAAATTAAATATTTATTAATTGGACAATGGATTATTTCCCTCTAGACTACATTGTGGAATCATAGAATCATCTAATCCAACATTTATTAGCATGCCTTGATTCCTTCTAGAATATCTGTAATATTGTTTGAACACTCAAGATATAAGGGGCTCACCATCTGATAACAGATTTCAATAGAGCAGGAGCGTTATCAGGAATTTCCTCCTAACAAATGTTTAAATATCAAGACACGGAAAGAAAGCACTTGGTTGCCAATAACAAACTGCACCAAAATTACAAATGCGAACCAAGCCCTAGTTAATAATACTGATAATGACGATGATTTTGTCACATGCCAAAATGTCATATAGATCTTAGCATTATGAGGATTCGCTAGATATCGAATGTCCATGGAATTTATCTGTAGAATATAATTGAACCAAACTGATGCTCAAGAGAGATTTCGCACAAAATGTGCAAATTAGGCTACCTCGTGTGAACAAGATCTACGTAAGTTGTTCTGTTCCTTAGTGAAACACAACCATCTAAGCCATTCATGCAGCACAGCATTTGTTTGTCATTTCCAGGATCGCTTTGGGTAGTCTCCAGCTGGTGGCATGGCAAGAAAGAGAAGGCTGCAGAGATTGAACAAACAGCATGCACTGTGGTATCCTTTATTTAAAAACTGTGAGCTAACTACAGTCGTAGTGTTCTCATTTACCATTCTGATGGCATAATAAACTGGGAGAACATTAACACAATTTCAAGACATTAAAAACCTGTAGCAAACACACACACCACACATGGGCACACACATAACACACATGCACACAAAGATTATAGTCTAAACACAACTAAGTGAAGAAAAGCTTCAAATGCTCTAAATCAAATTTTAAAAACCTTTATTATAAACTGTGGCAATACTGTGGCTATTATGAAAAAAATTGTTTAACTGCTTAAAAAGCAAAAAGAAAAATACTGGCAAATTTGAAACTAGCAGCAAAAAGCAGATAAAAATAGAATGAAGGGTAACATAAGACTAATATCAAAGTTCTAAAGTTGATACTGTGTAGGGTTGCACTGAAGTCATTTCAAATTGGTTCTTGAGGAACTATCAAAAAGTCCCTTGAAATATGAAATTGCTGCACTTTACAAACAGTGGAAAAGAAAAAGTATTTGGAATGTTACACACACGCAGAGAAATGTATTAGGTATATCGGTTTATAGTCTTTGTTTATGACCTTCAAAAAGTTTATAAAGAAAAATTTAAGTGCCAATATAGTGAAAGAAAAAGTCCTAAAGATGCAAGTCTGAGTGCATTTATCAGGTCTACGGATATATTTGAAGGCTGGGGGCAAGGCCTGACTGATGCACATTCAAGAAGAAAACATTGTGGGACCCATAAGGTAGGGAGAGTTCTTTGGCGAGTGTTTAGAATGGCAGGTGTGTTAAAGTCAGACTGCCCCGAAGGAGATTCCAAAGTACGTGCAGGTCTACAGCCCTTCATCAGTTGAAATCTGTTTCATAGTGGCCAATAAATAATTAAGACTAACTTTTCAGCAAACTGGTTTTTCATACGTTCAAACACAAAAATCTTTACCACACACGCAGAGCTGATATTCTGTAACAGCACAAATACGAATCCTGGTTTCAGAAGAAAAGCACATTAGCAAGGATTTTTTTTTTTTCATGGGTTCTTACAAAAATGTCTGAAGCTGCTAGACATCTGCAAAGAGGGGATAAGTTTAGATTTCCTACTGATTTTGGAAGAAAAGAGATTCTATGTTCCTAAGGAAGCCAGCCATCCACGAGCAGGGAACCCGGTCTTCAGAATCTAAGAAGCGTCACGTCCTTAGTGCTTAAACTCATGGCAAGTTCAGAGCCAGCAAAACTGGCAGGTGGAACAGGGGGGAGAAATGAAAAGTTTGCATGTCTATAGTATACTTTGGGATCAAATGGGCCTCGTAAGTTAAAATGGCTCAACTGCTTTCAGAATGAAGTGCTGCAGGACTAGAGGAGACGCCGTTCTCTGGAGTTAGGAGCTGGGAGAGACACATCTCCATCTCCAGGGACCTTCTGGGCTGAGCTGTGAGCACAGGGCCTTATTTTTCATGAGTGCTTTCAGTTAGGGAATTTATGACTTTGCCCAGATAAAGATTTCTTTTGGTTACTTTCTAACATCAACAGATCAGGCAAGTTACTGGTAATTTCCCAAAATGAAATCTGGCCGTGTTAGTATCTTAAGGTGCCAGCTAGTTCACATTAATGCCCATCAGTAGCTGCTGCTGGGTACCAACTGCTGTTGCTGAACAATCAACCCTCAAATGACCTAACTAGATAATCTATCACACTAAGTGCTTTTACTATCTTGGATTTTTTTGAGCTTTAGAGAAATAGTCTTTGTAATATGCCTTAGAAGCTTCTTCTCTCTGGCTTTGTTTCACTCTTCCTCTTCTTCTTCCCCTTCCCCTTCCCCTTCCTCCATGGTCTCCACAATGAGCTCCGCTGTGCAGGTGGCTTCCCCGAGACTGTTGACAGCCTTGCAGGTGTACTTGGCATCGTCGTCCCCGCAAACATCGCTAATGATTAAAGAGCAGTTCCCATCCTCGTCGTAGTCTATCTGGAAGTGGCGGGACTCCCGGATTGACTGGTCATCTTTGAACCAGACAACTTCAGGGTCTGGGTATCCTGCAGCACAGGGAGAGGACACAAATTGCAGAAACCATTATTCAAAGTTTCCTACCAATTCATGCAAGCAGCTCCTAAGCAACCTCTATTGATTAAGGGGGTACAGGAAAAAGTCACGATGTTGGCTTTTAACATCTCTTTTGAGATTTACATTCGGATATGGGCATATATTGTAAAGAGCAATATCTGAAATCCCACAAAAGGTACTTTACAGGCATGCCGTTTGCCATCCACGTGGGGCTTGTACTACGTCCCACCTGCAACACAGCCCTGACTCCAGCCACATGCCTAGAGCTAAAGATCTCCTTGGGTGAAAAGAAAATTTCTTATCTTGTATAGAAGTTGAACTTAAATAAATTTAAATAAAAAATAAGAGAACAAATGGGCACAAGAGATCTTTAGGGGGTGATGGAAATGTTCTAAAATTGGATTGTGGTGATTGTACAATAAGATGGGTAAATTTTATGTTATGTAAATTATAACTCAAAGCTGATAATAAGCTCCATAATACATAAGTTAGAGGATCTGATAATATTGCTAAGAAAAAGAAGCAATATTTATCTTAGTCTGATCCAAAGACAGATAATCTGCCAACTATAGATAACTGGAAATTGACCACATTGGTTAGCCTCATTTTATGTTATTAGTCATGTTTCTGGAAAATTCAGCATTTAAAAAATATATTTTATATACATATATACATCATATGTATTATATATGAGATGTGTATATATATATATATATATATATATATATATATATATATATAAGCCTTTACAAATACATAATAATTCTAACTGACTTTTTCTTTACGTTTTGGAGAAAGATTTTTACAGGAAAAAAAATTACAGCCCCATCCAGAATAAAAATTACACATAAGAACTTAAGAATTTGAACATTCTTTTCAAGTAGATTTTGTTTGTATCAAAATGGCAGCCATATGCTTTAATTCCTCCTTAGTGCTCTAGTCAAAGTTCTGCAAATAATGAAGGCAATAATCCCAAAGAGAAAAGTACAAAAATGATAATCACTATGTTGTAATAATTTTTAAAAAGGAAAAAACCTCAGAAGACCCAGAGACAGTGGTGATGGTGAGAATTCTGAGCACTGGCCCCAGAGCTTTCAACAGTGTCCCCAAGCTGCACACTTCCACGCTAGCAAAGGCAACACATCGACCTTTTTTTTTTGTTAATTGAATAGAAAAAAAGAAAGATGATTATAGGCACTGTATTTACAAGGCAATCTGAGATATAATGACGCAGGAGAAAAACTTTTCTCATTCCTCACTTTGGGTTACTTTACCCAAAAGGCATTATCTAGTCCTACTGCTGGAGAATCTTAGAACGTGGGAGGCATGATTTGTTCTGATGGCTGTCCTATGCTATGCAGCCTTGGGAAAGTTGCCTAATGAACTCCTGTGCTTTATTTGGTCAGACTGAAATGAGATAATCCTCCACTTTGGTTGGCACGCAATAGTCACAGACTTGAGACAAAGAACCCTGTCTTTTCTTGCCCTTATCTTTCTGGAATGTTGCTGTCTGTGGAAATGGCAATGCTTTGTGTCACCAATATTGCTCACTTCTCAGGTGCTATGCTAAGATCCCTTAAGTTCCCTTGAGCACTGACAGCTCACAATTCTATGGCCACATTATTCTCGGCAGGCAGAGAAGCATGGGGAAGGTGGCGTAGGCACCTGGAGCCCAGCTTCCCTCCATCTGGAGTCACATGGCATGCTCACTCTCTGCACTTACCAATCCCACAACTTTTCCCTTGGTGCTGTGACATCTTGAACAGACTTAAGAGGTTCCCCCTTTTCCCATACGGCCTCTCACAGCATTCCCCAGAGCTACACAGGCATTAGACATCATCTTAAGGTTAAAGGCCTGAGGCTCAGAAGACTTAGATCACCATCCAAGGTCACACAGCCCGCAGATGAGCAGCAGAGCCACCCGACTCCCCATCCTATACTCTTCATGGCCACCTTCCTTTGAAGCCTCTTGTGGGCAGTTCACATGCTTCCCAGAAGCTTGCAAAGCTCATTTCATTAAGCATGTTCCATAGCCAAACAGTGATAAACCACTTTTAACTTGAGTCTAGTGGCTGATGCAAGGATGTGAAATAGCCAGGGTGTCCTAGGCGAGTCACTGAATGGCACCAACCTTCAGGAGGCGGAGTGGGAGCAGCTGGCCAACTCCTCCTGGCCCCATTGTCCTCGCAGCCTGGCTGCCCAGAATGAACATTTTGCCCGGGGCACACAGCAGGGCCCACCAGTCCACCACACCCCTTTTGTAGTCAAGGGAAGAATAGCTACAACTTACCTTCAATCTTGCAGTCAAATCTAGCAGCGCTTCCCTCCACAACTTCTAAATCACGGATGGTCTTAGAGAAATAGGGTTTTACATGGGGCTTTTCCTCTGCAACAGCCTCAAGGAAAGCTTGAGACACATCTTCTAGGAGACAGGGAAGGAAATGAGGTCAGTTCTTCATTCCCTGTTCTCTCCTCTTCCCTCGTTTAAAAAAGCTGACTTTTTTGTTTAAGTTGCTACAATTCAGCAAATAATGCAGCTTAGAGGACTGAATCAAGCACACCTTTCTCCTGGGGACAGGCTGGCCTGCTGCCAAAAGGTTTTGGCAGCAGAGAGAACCGTGACCAAACTGCGGAAATGTTTTAACTCCCCCCCCCCCTTCCCTTATGCTGACACATTGAAAAAGGAAATAATCTTTAAAAAGGATTTCTGGCTGCATTCCATGCTGTTTCAGGATTCAGTGGAGGGTATCTAACAAGGACAAACCACACCAGCCTTCCCGATCTCTGTCCCCCCTTTGCCCTCCTCCTGCAGCAGCAGGCCCTTTACCTGCTCCTCGGGAAGGAGGAGCTGGGTCCTAGACGCATCTTCAATCTGCCTGGAGTTCTGTTCTCCACACTTACACTGCCTTCCCATTGTATGACGGGGACCAGGGATTTAGGGAAAAGCTGTACTGGAGGGGCTCCTGTATCTTCTCCCTTCCTTTCAGGCTATTTCTGGGTCATCTGGGGAGTGTGGATCAGGAGGGACCGGGCCCGCATGCTGCAGACTATGCCCCCGACTCCATCAGAACAGCCCAGCAAGCAGCCTTGCCAATTACCCTGCCTTTATACACAGGAGGGATCTAGACTTAGCTTCTCACCTTTGGATACCAAAAACACCAGGCAGCAGGAGGTAGGGGGGTGTCTTTGGCAAAATGAGGTGCCTCAAGAAGATAAGGGCCAGTCCCTACGTGTATCTGGAGCAGGAAGAGGCCGAGGCCTTCAGTGAAGAGATGGTCAAGGCAGCCTCTCGAAGACGGTGTGCAAATAACTAACCCCATTGGTCTCCAGGAGGAGCCCTGTCATGCACAGTCTACCCCGTTCAAACAACATGTTTCAGCATCATGAAAAATGCCAAATGAATATGGACGATAGTTTGTTTTTTTTAAAGAAAAACACAAAGACATAAGAATATGGAAGGATATTTTTTTAAAAGATACTACTATATGTGTTTATTTATGTTTACCTATCAATATACAAATATCGCTTTTGTAATGAGAAAAAAGGAAGCTTTTAATGAAGTCTTCGCTAATTCTTATGTAAAATATAGGGAAAAGAACAGCGGAAGTCATCTGGTTCTACTAGACAAATAACTTTCCCTCTGAAAATAGTTAAACTTAAGGTTGAACAATTAAAGAATAACTAGTAATTGTTGTTAGGGCAACCTAAAATTAGTTCTGAATTTAATCCTTGTAGTTTATATTATATAAAAACAAACAAACAAACCGAAAACCCCCCCAAAACCTCAAAATGTCCCTCCATCCCCCAACCCTTCCTTTCTCACCAATTGGCTGGATAAAAATCTTCCTGGAGCTCCTTACCTTCAGATTCTAATTTTTCTGCATTGAGCGGGCTGGTTGGTGACCCTGTTGAGGATTTCCTGCCACTGAGCCCTGAGATCATTGCCATAGAGGACAGTCTTCCAATGGCTCTCACAGCATTGCCCGTTTTCTGGAAAATAGACACTGGGGTTGGACTCAGGCGGCGTCCGTGGCTCCAGCTGGGCAGTGGGGTTCGGGGAGAAGAGCCTAGCCCAGGAGAAGTAGCTGTCCCTGAAACGAGGGCCTCCCAAGTGCCGAGGTTCTGCCAGAGGAATGAGCCCAACCTTGCTCTGCTCAGCACTGTCAGCGTGTCAGAAGATGTTCGGAGAATGGAATGGGGCCTGGAACCAGTGTGTGCGTTAATGTGACTAAACAAGGTCAACATGAGACAAAAACCCTTTTCATACTCTGCTTCAACTCCCATAAAAGGGATAGTTTATATAAAGCAACTGCAGGCTGAGACAGCTCCAAAGACTTACTGCTGACGGGGCCCAGTGGGGCTGCTTCTCGTAAAACAATACTAGTGATAGGAATTTAATTGGTCCAGAGAAAGTTACTACAGATCCGACAGGTCATGATGCGAAGAAAAAAAAGAAAAAGCATTCTATTGACCTTGGGCAAGTCGCTTAACCTCTCCGGGCTTCAGTTTCCTTCTCTGTTTAAGGAGGGGTTTGGACAAAATGATCTCCAAGGTCTCATTACTTCTGTTTATGATTCAGATACTTAAGAGATTCTGAGACACACTCAGCCCGGCCTGTGAGTCTGTGAATCCACAGTGAGGTTCTGGAGGCGTGTACCTCCCTGACGTACAGCCAGGCATCAAAAAGAAGGACCCAAAGGAATGAAAGGCAGCGGCACTTTGCTTTTCTGAGATGAGAAACCTTGGGAGAAGACAGAATTTCTGCTGAAAAGGACGCCAGAACTTGCTATGAAAACTTCCTTTGCATTGTGAAAATTCTAC